>NC_138597.1:9313141-9808935 GCF_964289735.1 Phaethon aethereus | reverse complement strand
ACCCTAACCCTAACCCTAACCCTAACCCTAACCCTAACCCTAACCCTAACCCTAACCCTAACCAACCCTAACCCTAACCCTAACCCTAACCCTAACCCCTAACCCTAACCCCTAACCCTAACCCTAACCCTAACCCTAACCCTAACCCTAACCCTAACCCTAACCCTAACCCTAACCCTAACCCTAACCCTAACCCTAACCCTAACCCTAACCCTAACCCTAACCCTAACCCTAACCCTAACCCTAACCCTAACCCTAACCCTAACCCTAACCCTAACCCCTAACCCTAACCCCTAACCCTAACCCTAACCCTAACCCTAACCCTAACCCTAACCCTAACCCTAACCCTAACGGCCCTAACCCTAACGGCCCTAACCGTAACCCCAACCCCTAACCCTAGCCTTAACCCCTAACCCTAATGCCCTAACCCTAACCCCTAACCCTAACCCCTAAGCCCAACCCCTAACCCCCTAGCTGTAACCCTAATGCTGTAATGCCCTAACCTTAATGCCCTAAACCTAACCCTAATGGCCCTAACCTGTAACCCTAACACCGTAATGCTAACCCCTAAGCCCCAACGGCCTAAGCCCCTAACCCTAATGGCGCCCTAACCGTAACCCCTAACGGTTTAAATCCTAGCCCGGAACCATGTAACCTCAGGTTTTAACCCTCCGGGCCGAGCAGAGCGGGACTTCCGGGCCCCGGAGGACTTCCGTACCAGCGAGGGGTCCTCCGGGGCGAGCAGAGCGGGACTTCCGGGCCCCGGAGGACTTCCGTACCAGCGAGGGGTCCTCCGGGGCGAGCAGAGCGGGACTTCCGGGCCCCGGAGGACTTCCGTACCAGCGAGGGGTCCTCCGGGGCGAGCAGAGCGGGACTTCCGGGCCCCGGAGGACTTCCGTACCAGCGAGGGGTCCTCCGGGGCGAGCAGAGCGGGACTTCCGGGCCCCGGAGGACTTCCGTACCAGCGAGGGGTCCTCCGGGGCGAGCAGAGCGGGACTTCCGGGCCCCGGAGGACTTCCGTACCAGCGAGGGGTCCTCCGGGGCGAGCAGAGCGGGACTTCCGGGCCCCGGAGGACTTCCGTACCAGCGAGGGGTCCTCCGGGGCGAGCAGAGCGGGACTTCCGGGCCCCGGAGGACTTCCGTACCAGCGAGGGGTCCTCCGGGGCGAGCAGAGCGGGACTTCCGGGCCCCGGAGGACTTCCGTACCAGCGAGGGGTCCTCCGGGGCGAGCAGAGCGGGACTTCCGGGCCCCGGAGGACTTCCGTACCAGCGAGGGGTCCTCCGGGGCGAGCAGAGCGGGACTTCCGGGCCCCGGAGGACTTCCGTACCAGCGAGGGGTCCTCCGGGGCGAGCAGAGCGGGACTTCCGGGCCCCGGAGGACTTCCGTACCAGCGAGGGGTCCTCCGGGGCGAGCAGAGCGGGACTTCCGGGCCCCGGAGGACTTCCGTACCAGCGAGGGGTCCTCCGGGGCGAGCAGAGCGGGACTTCCGGGCCCCGGAGGACTTCCGTACCAGCGAGGGGTCCTCCGGGGCGAGCAGAGCGGGACTTCCGGGCCCCGGAGGACTTCCGTACCAGCGAGGGGTCCTCCGGGGCGAGCAGAGCGGGACTTCCGGGCCCCGGAGGACTTCCGTACCAGCGAGGGGTCCTCCGGGGCGAGCAGAGCGGGACTTCCGGGCCCCGGAGGACTTCCGTACCAGCGAGGGGTCCTCCGGGGCGAGCAGAGCGGGACTTCCGGGCCCCGGAGGACTTCCGTACCAGCGAGGGGTCCTCCGCGGTGGCTAGAGGGGGGGGCTGCCGGAACCCGGAGGACTTCCGCATCAGCGAGCGGTCTTCCGGGAGGTCTACGGAGGCTTATGGTGCATCGAGGTGGAGCTGGGCGGCCATTTGCGGTCGCGGAAGTCCTACGGGGGTGTGGGGATATGTCTCTCGGCTGGCTGGGGTGACCCCTTGTGCAGAGAGATTGAGCTGGGGTGTTAGTTTGTGGTTTTGGAGCATACAGGCATGCGTTGTTGTGTGGTAGTGTGGTGTTTTGGGGTGTGAAAAAAATCTCATTTGCATACATAATTAATGTATTTGCATAATTAGAGGTTACCCCACGTTCCAGTTGGGAGTAATGTATAATTGTATGGGGTGGATTGCTTATGGATTACTCCCAACTGGAATGCAGGGTGTACCTAGGGTGTCTTTTTTGGTCAGTATAGAAAGGAAAAAAATTAAAAATAAAAAAACTCTGGTGCAGCAGTAGAAAATGGCACTCACCCTGGGAGCAGTTTGTTGAGATTTAATATATTATTCATTTAAATGAATAATTAGTCCCAGGAAGGTGCCATTTTCTACTGCTGCTAAAGCATGTTTTTAATTGATGTCTGCCTCAAACAAAAACATAAAAGACCAAAGACAGACACCAAAAAAAACCCCTAAATCAATGACAAGACACCAAACCAAGTGACTTCAAAGACAAGATGACAAAAGACCCCAAAGACAAAACTATAACAGGAAAAATGTAAAACAAAAACTGAGAGACACACACAAAAACAAGCCTCAGAAAGACCAACAAAAAAGATGCAAGGGCAACAAACACACAGACAAAAGCCAGAGACAGCCAACAAACAAATCAAGGACACTACACAAGAGAGCAAATTAATCTTTATTGATTGGACATTTTTCTACATACCTCAGGGGATCTAAGAAGTACTCTTTCAACTATCGTTAGGAGCTCTCACAGCAGTTAAGGTAGTTTTATACACTGCTGTTAACATTCCACCATTACTGCCTAAGCTTGACATTCTCCTCTTACCCCTCAGATGTAATTCCATCCCACTATTGTCTAACAGTGCTGTTTTCTTTGGACACCAATTATGCTCAAGTAGTCATCTACATTTCTTTAAAACTATGCAAATTTGCAAAAATCTACTTTACACAGCTGCTGAAAATCTACTTTACACAGCTAGTAATGCACATGTTTCCTTTTAACATGTCGATATCTAGAGGTACGTGTAGCAGTTGACAACTCTCCCAGAGCTGCAGGAAATTCTTTCGCTCAAAGAATCATCTACAAACTTCATTTCCATTACTTTGGGAGTCCCAGTTGAGAGCTGCCTATGCCTGCACAAATTCTCCTTTTTTTTTTCCCCGGCACCTCCATTTACCTGTGTGCATGACAGACGCTCGCTTAGCTTTGTACTGTCGTTTCCTTTTTCCGTTACCACACTGATTTTGATCAGGATACTTTACTGCCTAGAGTTGTTAATTTTTTTTTTAGGGTTCCATTGACCCATGACTAACTCCAAGTAAGCCTTTAACAGCATTATTTACACCTCACCTCAAAAATTTACTTGGACTACCAAGATTAAAAATACTTTTTTCCTCACCATAAGGGTAGCAATTACTTGAACATTTACTCAGTTTTCACTCCTGCTTCTTATACACACACACACACACCCCCACACCCCCTCTAAAAACTCATCCTTACATTAATAGCAGTTGCAATGCTTTAGTGCCTGCGATTCTTCATGTAGCGGCTTGCACGATTCTCATTCCCATTAGGTACTCCGTCTGTTGCTTCACAGACATCCGTTTTCATCTGAGGCGACGTCTCCACGATCGGTATTCCCAGGCAGAGCGTGAGACCGTTCCGCTCGTCCCGATGGGCCCTGCTAAAACAACAATTGACAAACAGCATTACATCACAAACCACAACACCCATCAAAAGAATTTACAATGCTACTAATAAAAAATACGGTTAGGCCTCCCTGCTTTACAATCCGGTCCTTTTCAATAACGGCTGATGACCCCCCGCACCCTGCGACCGCAACTGGCAGTTTAACAACATACTGTCCTGCAATGACGGGCGCCGACCACGTTCCAGAGGAACGTTCCCCAGGAACGGCATTCCCAGAGGGCCTTGAAAAAGTCACCCTGCCTGCAAAAACCTCAGCCTGAACCCCCCAAGAATTACCTCAGCTGGGATTCTAGTTTGCTTATTCTCTACATGTCTAAAAAAAAATCTCTCTTCCACTTACAGGCTGCAAGAACAAATTAAAAAAACATATACAAACACAAATCATACACTGTTAAAACACATTCAAAACACCGCTCATTTGGCTACCACACAAACCACCCCTGACTCTCGGCTCGTCTGTTCCGCCACCTGCCTGCCGCAATGAGCCGTAGCCCACGTCTACAGGGCTCCTCGGGAACGCCGCTCCCGGGAGCCTCAAAAACCGATCGCCCTGCCTGCAAAAACCCCGGCCCGAGCACGACCTGCGTCCAAACATTGGCGATGAACATCACCTCGCAGAGCGGCCGGGACCGGGGAAAAAAAAACCCAGCCGGGGGAAAAAAAAAAATCCCCCGGCTGGGGTTTTTTTTTTTTTTTAATAAAAAATTGATCTCCTGTCTGTATTACATATAACCTAAAACAAAAAAGCCACACATACCAGGTTAGACCCACCACCTACCCCCCCACCTCCAACATATCCATTTCACCACCCACCAGCCACGATGGCAGATCACCCCATATCTAGGGGGTCCACCCCAATCATGCCAGGAACTGCCTCGCCACATGCCTCTAGACATCACCGCTCCACATGTTTCTATAGCATCAGCCTTTGTAACTGGAAGCCGAGAAAGACGCTTCCCTAGGTGGGCCCCTACTGCTCTTCTTCCCTTTTAATTGTCCGCTCCGGCACAATCGGCTCGAGAATACGCTCCGGGGACTCGCGTCACCCCGTGCCTCCTGCAAAATGCTACATAAGGGACTCTACGGCCCGCTTGCCGATAGCTACCAGCTGCCCCCAGAAGCGGGCCATACAACCTCCACCCAAACGGGCCATGCTAATTGACACATTATCCTCCTGTGCTTTGACTATTCCATCCTGACAAGAGTTACTACACAGAGGCAATGCAGCTCCACCTAAAATACACATATACACGCTCCACCAACATTACCTAAAGATGCTAGAATACCACACAGGGGAGACTTAATGCCGAGCCGACAGACAGAGCCTGACGGTAAGCACAATGGTGCCGAGGATGCTCGGCACAAACTCTGCCGCGGCTCTGCCGTGCGAGAATGCCATACTCTGGAGACCCGAGACGACCCCACCGCTAGGAATAAACCCCTGGAAAACCTCTCAAAGTCAGATGTGAGAGCTGATGGCAAAGCCCGAGCAACAGCCACAAGACACTGACCAAAAGCACCTACTATGCTAAACTACACCGACAGCATCATGCTTCTACATCACACCACAAAAAGATGCAGTCGATTGGTGCTATACCGATGACTCGAGCCCGTGTAGGCGTGACCGATGGCTACCGCAATCACATTAGGATGCGAGTATGCCTGAGGCACCTTGGACGCAAGTGCCAAAACAAACACCGAGATCACAGAATCACTAGGTTGGAAAGGACCTTTAAGATCATCAAGTCCAACCATTAATCCAGAACCACCATGTCCCCTAAACCATGTCCTGAAGCACCACATCCACACGTTTTTTGAACACCTCCAGGGATGGCGACTCCACCACCTCCCTGGGCAGCCTGTTCCAATGCCTGACCACCCTCTCGGTGAAGAAATTTTTCCTAATATCCAATCTAAACCTCCCCTGGCGCAACTTGAGGCCATTTCCTCTTGTCCTATCACTAGTTACTTGGGAGAAGAGACCAACACCCTCGTCGCCACAACCCCCTTTCAGGTAGTTGTAGAGAGCGATAAGGTCTCCCCTGAGCCTCCTCTTCTCCATACTGAACAACCCCAGTTCCCTCAGCCGCTCCTCGTAAGACTTGTGCTCCAGACCCCTCACCAGCTTCGTTGCCCTTCTCTGGACACGCTCCAGCACCTCAACATCCTTCTTGTAGTGAGGGGCCCAAAACTGAACACAGGATTCAAGGTGCGGCCTCACCAGTGCCCAGTACAGGGGCACAATCACTTCCCTGCTCCTGCTGGCCACACTATTCCTGATACAGGCCAGGACGCTGTTGGCCTTCTTGGCCACCTGGGCACACTGCCGGCTCATGTTCAGCCGGCTGTCAACCAGCACCCCCGGGTCCCTTTCCACCGGGCTGCTCTCCAGCCACTCCTCCCCAAACCTGTAGCGTTGCATGGGGTTGTTGTGGCCAAAGTGCAGGACCCGGCACTTGGCCTTATTAAACCTCATACAGTTGGCCTCTGCCCATCGATCCAGCCTGTCCAGATCCCTCTGCAGAGCCCTCCTACCCTCCAGCAGATCAACACTCCCACTCAGCTTGGTGTCATCTGCAAACTTACTGAGGGAGCACTCGATTCCCTCATCCAGATCATCTATAAAGATGTTGAACAAGACCGGTCCCAGAACCGAGCCCTGGGGAACACCGCTCGTGACCGGCCGCCAGCCGGATTTAACGCCGTTCACCACGACTCTCTGGGCTCGGCCATCCAGCCAGTTCCTCACCCAGCGAAGAGTAAACCCGTCTAAGCCACGAGCCGCCAGTTTCTCCAGGAGAATGCTGTGGGAGACGCTGCCAAAGGCTTTACTAAAGTCCAGGTAGACAACGTCCACTGCCTTTCCCTCATCCACTAGGCGGGTCACCTGGTCATAGAAGGAGATCAGGTTGGTCAAGCAGGACCTGCCTTTCATGAACCCATGCTGGCTGGGCCTGATCCTTTGGCTGTTCTGCACATGCCCTGTGAGCACTCTCAAAACCAACCGCTCCATAATCTTCCCTGGAACGGAGGTCAGGCTGACAGGCCTGTAGTTCCCAGGATCCTCCTTCCGGCCTTTCTTGTAGACGGGCGTCACAAGTCCAGTCTTCTGGGACCTCCCCTGTTAACCAGGACTGCTGATAAATGATGGAGCTTGGCAAGCTCCTCCGCCAGCTCTCTCAGTACTCTCGGGTGGATCCCATCAGGCCCCATAGACTTGTGGGTGTCCAGGTGGCTTAGCATGTCCTTGACTGCTTCCTCCTGGATTATGAGGAGTACATTGTGCTCTCCATCCCTGTCTTCCAGCTCAGGGGGCTGAATACCCTGTGGATACCTGGACTGGCTATTAAAGACTGAGGCGAAGAAGGCATTAAGTACCTCAGCCTTGTCCTCGTCCTTGGAGACAATGTTCCCTGCCATATCCAGTAGGGGATGGAGATTCTCCTTGCCTCTCTTCTTGTTGTTAATATATTTGTAAAAACATTTTTTATTATCCTTTACGACTGTGGCCAGACTGAGCTCTAGCTGGGCTTTTGCCTTTCTAATTTTGTCCCCGCTTGACCTAACGAGATCCTTGTACTCTTCGTGAGTTGCCTGCCCCTTCTTCCAGAGGTGATAAACTCTCCTCTTTTCCCTGAGTCCCAGCAAAATCTCCCTGTTCAGCCAGGCCGGTCGCCTTCCCCGCCAGCTCTTCTTACGGCACATGGGGACCGCCTGCTCCTGCGCCTTTAAGATTTCCTTCTTGAAGACTGTCCAGCCTTCCTGGACCCCTTTGTCCTTCAGGACTGTCTCCCAAGGGACTCTCTCAACCAGTGACCTGAACAGGCCAAAGTCTGCCCTCCGGAAGTCCATGATAGCAGTTTTGCTGAGTCCTCTCCTTACTTCGCTCACAACTGAGAATTCTATCATGTCGTGGTCGCTAAGCCCAAGACGGCTTCCGACCACCACATCTCTCACCAGTCCTTCTCTGTTTGTAAACAGCAGGTCCAGCAAGGCACCTCCCCTGGTGGGCTCACTCACCGGCTGCGTCAGGAAGTTATCCTCCACACGCTCCAGGAACCTCCTAGACCGTTTCCTCTCTGCCGTGTTATACTTCCAGCAGATGTCCGGTAGGTTGAAGTCCCCCACGAGAACAAGGGCCAGCGAATGCGAGACCTCCGCCAGTCGCTTATAGAATGTCTCATCCGTCTCTTCATCCTGGTTGGGTGGCCTGTAACAGACTCCCAGCAGGATGTCTGCCTCATTGGCCTTCCCCCTCATCCTTACCCACAAGCACTCTACTTGATGTTTGATAAGGTACGCTTATGAACATACGCTAGACATTTCATACAACCCTTCCCACTCATCCCAGAGCTGTTTTGCCAGCACGTGCATCGTGATGCGTATCGCTCCCTCCGCCCACACGAGACCGATCGCCTGCAAGCTACCCTCCCGTTACGCCGACGTTTAGACACGCTCGGTCTCCACGACCTGAGGATTTTTGCTGCGCCGCGTTGCTTTCGTGGAGCCTCTGGTCACGGTCCATTTTCAATGGCCATCCTCGGTAGCGGACGCGTCACTAAATGCAAGATGCCGTTAATCGCTTCGTGCCGCTCCGCCATTCGCAAACACAAAATACAAAGCTGTTGAACGCACGCTTTGTCTGTGAGAGAACGAAGCTCCGCAGCTCTGCTCATCTGCTCCTCTCCGATTCCAAAGATAACGCTTCACGGTCAGAGACCTCTGCGGCACCTGAAAATCCAGAGCTGCGCGATGCTAGATCTGCCCTAAAGTCACCGACCGCTCTGATGCCTGTCACACGCTGCTGCTCGGACCTCGATTCCTCGACCGTTTCCACAGGCTTGCTACAAGGCGCCTGCAAAAAAACATCAGGAAAACCATTGCCAATTTAGAGACTTTGCTCATGCTACCTCACGAACTGACTGTGTTCTGCTCAACTCCCACCCACGTGCACAGAGACCTCAACGTCACTTAAACCCTCTATGCTGGCTCTGCAATGCCATACGACACCAACATAAAGTCAGCCGTATGATGCGCGTGCAAATACAATGCTGTACGATGCAACACGCTCATAGATCGCAGTCAAGGCAAAATACAATACAGAGCACTGCAATGGAAGACCAAAGACAACACAGGGCTGAGAGTCTCTCAAAGGACAGTCAATATACGTGTGGAACGATACAATACAAGTGCGACACGGAGCCGTATGACACGAGACTGCCTTGAGCGGCGCTCGATACGAGTGCGGAGGGATACGGTAAAACACCCGTACGGAGCCGAACGATGCGTTACAAAATTCAACTACATAGCAAGTTATGACGCGAGGCCATACAAGCTCAAGCGTGGCACGATACGATGCAGAACGTGATGCAGGGCCGTACGATGCGAGACAGACTCGAGAGGTCGGTCGAAATTAGCACGAAGCAATAGCGTACGAGCCAAACGATGCGTTACAAAATTCAAACAGGGAGCGACAGCATACGAATGGCGATGCGAGGCCATATGAATTCAAATACAGAGCGCGCGATACAAAAAAGTTACGCCGGGCCGGGCGACGCAACGGCGTCTCAAACGGCGGTCGATACGAGCACGGAGGGTTACGACACGATACGAGACCAAACACGCAGCGATATGACACAAAAAAAAGCACAAAGTGAGGCGGTCTCAGACGGTAGCCAAAACCTATGCAGAGTGCTGGAACACAACACAAAACTGGAATATTTGATGTATGCAACGCCAGGCTTTAAGACCTACATCCGTAAGGGTGCAGGGATGAAATGCTGCAGGGGCTCTCTATGGAAACAGAACTCAGAGCAGAGCTGTCATCGCAACCCAGATCGCCTCCACAAAGGCGACCCTCCAGAAACTTCTGTGATGCAAAATGCGCTTTAAGCTCCGATCACAAGACGAGAAGTGCTCGATGGGCTCTACGCCAAAGCGGCGAGGCATTAGAGAACCCACAGACACCTACTGAGGTGGGTGCCAAATGCCGAGAGCCCGTGGGGCGGTAGAGACCCCCGGAAAGCACCATACAGGAGACCGAACGCAGACAACACAAATGATGCTAGGACACAGACATCGGCCAGAAAGTTCATATCCTGCGGGTTGGACCCCAGGCCCTCTATCCACCCCCAGACATAAACGGAGCCTAAACAGCCCTCTCCGCAACAGTCGTTAAACCACCCTCCCGGCCCCACACCATCCACCGCTTTTGCCGCTTACCCTTCAGAGGGCAGGGTCCAGAATCCATGCTCAGCAGCAGCGCTTCCTGTAACTAGTTCCTCTTAATCACCTGCAAGACAGAGCACCGCTAGTCACTGACAGGCCGGCTAGCATTGACTGCCACGATGACACACTCACTGCTCTCCCCGCCCCCCCCACCCCCAAAAATCAGATGTTGCAGCTGGCATATCCTACAGAAGCAAGAGAACCCAGGAGATAAAGCACTTATCCTGCTCTGGAGCCATAACCTGCTCTGCAGTTCCTGCCCTGATGCTCCTCTCTCCTCTGCTGACTCAACTTAAATCCTCGGCCGTTTGAGGAAAGCCCTCACGGTGCCCGTAAAGACCAAAGACAAACACTCAACCGAGTAGTCACATGATCCTCAGCGATTCGAGCCCAGCCGGACCGCATAATGAGCCACTTGCCTCTTCTCAGACTAGCGATTGCTGGTGTGACTTCACCGCTCCAAAACACAGAAAAAAGTACGGTGCCAAGATACCGCCCAAGTCCTCAGCCTGCTCGTGGCGCTTCCTCTCTCCCCCTTCTTCACCTAGGCTGCTCGGAGCCAGACTCTTCAGCCTGCTGTGCTGAGGCCTGGCCGTCGCCCGCAGAACACCAACAGGGTAATGATTCTAGCTACGTGTATATTATGACACGTCAGTAAATTGCTGATTTAGCACACTGGTCACGGCTCACCTTGCCAAAGACCGCTCCGGTGCGGATATCCCACCTCACACATTGATTCTGACCTACAAGACACCAAATAAGCCAGTCGAGATCCACTGACAGTCACGCCAGTGCTCAAACATCAGATGCCAGCCTGCCTTCATCTGGCACTCTGCTCACCTCTTCCGTCGCCCTTTGGCACGTGGCTCATCGCTCCGCATCTAAAAAACCCAAACGAACCGCATAAAGCAATTCGCCTGGATGCTGACCGACAGCTTGACGAGACAAAAGGTCTGTCTTCTTTCTGTATATGCCTTCTAGATACATCTAAAAAACAACACCAAAGCCCAGGTATTGAGCCCCACGTATACAAGCTAAGGCACATGCAAGCTTTGACCCACTTGACCGCCACAGAAACTGCTGCTCCCAGAAGGCCAGAGTCCAAGCTCTGGCACCTGGAAAACATGATGAAAATAACTGTTCCAGCTATCTACAGCTACTTGTCCAGAGATGGACCATATGGTGCTTTCCAGACCTATCAGGGCGGGTCAACATAATACCTCACCACTGTAAAGCTATGCTACCCACATCTTTAGTATTTCTACACCCCTGGGCAGGGCAGCTCCAACCACACAACAATGCCGAGCGTGGACGCCACAAACATGACGTAGACACAAGAAGATGGCAAGCGACAAGGATGACTCCCGTACAGACGATGATGCCGGCAGAGAAACCCTGTGACACCACAAAGGTGCGGATGCTTTAGAGCAGCCCCAGGAAAGAGGGGCGATGGCTGTGGCCCGAGAGAGAAAGCTCACGTCAGAAGCGGAACGAAGGATGCGTGAGAAGCTGGGCTTTAAGACCTAAGACTGTTAAGGACATGGGGATGAAAGCCCAAAAGACAACTCCGTGCAAACAGAGCTCTCAACGGAGGAGCTGCAGGCACCACCTAGCCCAACACTGCAAGAGATGACCATTCAAACATCTACGATGTGGTGCATGCCAGACAAATGCGAGCTCTAAGCTATAATTCAAGACAAGAGGGGATCGATGGGGGCTCTGCTCAAAACTTTCAAGAGGGATACCGACGTGCCTGCTGATGACAAGAAGCTCTCGGCAAGAATCACGATTCCTGGACCAGAGGCAGTGTCGGGCAAGATGACCTACAGGCCTGCAGCGGTGATGCGAGGAGGCTCTACGCCAACCCCAGAAAGAGTTGAACGTAATGGCCTGTCACAAGAAGTTCCTGTCAGAACAGAGATGACCGATGCCCAAGAAGCCTGCCTTCGAGACCTAAGAGCATAAGGATGCAGGGAAGAGGCCCCAGTCCGTGCAAAGGGATGCCTAGAGAGCAGAGCTGCTCACCCGGCCCGGAAGGCTGCCGCAAAGGAGGACCCAGCGGAAACTTTGAGATGAAGGACCGACGTGTGCTTTAAGCTTGTTATGCAAGAAAAGCGGCACCCGGTTGGCACGATGCCGATGAATACGGGCGTTTGAGACGCTAGCGACAGTGCCAGAGATGCATGCCGTGCCCCTTGAGCGCACACAAGTATGAGGACATCAAAACCTGAGGACGGTCTAAGACACACAAGAGACACTACACAACAGATACAGGCTGGAACTGCCCTGCCTGGCACACGCTTCTGGACTGCTGAAGAGTAACCCTGCTCCCTTTGCCTGTCCAAAAAGGGGACTGAATCTTCCGGGACAGCCCTCTCCCCTACACTGACTTTAAAACCCTCCCTGCAGTTCCCAACTTTGTCCCCTCCTGCCAGCCCTGGTCCCTCAACTTAGCTTTCAGAGGGCTGAATCCATCCTCAGTGGAAAAAAATGCATCAGCTAACCGCAGTGTTGCTGCAGTCACCAGGTTCCTCTTCATCATCTGCAATTAAAAAAACCCACCCCAAGTAGTGGAGGCAGTAAGCATCACATCAGCAAATGGCAAGCTCTTCCACAAAACCCCTCTCGAGATGTGCTGTAATGTTCTGCGTACCTGCTTATTCCAGAGCCAGACGCGATGGCCATCATCGCTGTGGTACCTAAGATAACAATAAACAAAATCACTGTTAACGGTTGTGATAAGTCACCGGCCCCACGATCCTCCTTGCTACTACTCCAGCTCACCTCAAATGCTCATCCAATACCAAAAGATGGCCCACATGGCACCTGCAAAACCAAAAAAATTCTTAACCAGGTTGCCATGTAATATTGTGCTATAAGGCACCAAGCCCAGTAGCAACTGGCTCACGTTCTCAGACCGCTGTCAGCTTCGCCCCTCACCCCCGCCGCCAAGGCTGCGTCCGGCACCTGCACAAAAACAAAGCAGAAAGCACACACTGAAATACCGTCCCAAAGCCACAGTCCGCCTACAGCGGTTCTTGTCTCCTGCGGCTTTACCTTGACTGACCTGCCTCTGCCGTTCACATGTTACCACGTTGAGACTTCAGTACCACCTATAAAACACAAAAAAGGGGATGCTTATACCTTGACTAACACCACACCTGAAAAACAACTCCTGCTTCAGCCCAACCAGTCACTGCTCACCTTGCCCAAGTCACCTCTGGTGCCAGTATCCTGCTTTGCTTGTTACATCATACCTTCAAAATGAAATAAAGACAAACCATTATGTAGTCACATAGCCACCGGTCACATCTTCCCTCTGATACCACATGCTGACCCACCTTTACATAGCGCTCCCCTCATCGCCTCCACTGCTCTCTGGTGCACATCTTGTCCCTCTGCTTCTGAAAACAGATTATTAAACAAGTCACCTTGTTTAATAATCAAGCTATAGCTTAACAAGCTATAGCTTAACAATTCCAAACATCTTGCTTCCAGGTAGGAATGCCACCTGGAGTCCAACTACAGACTGCCATTTAAGAAAACTTTTAGACCAAATATTAAGGCTTGTATGTGTGGGGTTTAGCACCTTTGAGATTCAATTTGCTTCACCGCTATTGAACAGCCCTCCCTCCCAGATGCCTGTGACCATCCTTGTAAAACAGTATTGAAACAACTGCCCGCTCAGCCTGCCAATGGCTATGCCATCCAGGGTGACCGGACAACCTCTGCCTAAACAGATGAGGCATATTGACATGTTGACCATAGACTCTTATTGCTATTGCACCTAGCCCTGACTCGACACCCCAGGCAGAGCAGCTCCATGCCAAACACACACACCACAGAACACCGCACACGGCGCAACTCAAAGACGAGACAACTCTCGGCAAGAATCACGATTCCTGGACCAGAGGCAGTGCCGGGCAAGATGACCTACAGGCCTGCAGCGGTGATGCGAGGAGGCTCTACGCCAACCCCAGAAGGAGTGGAACGTAATGGCCTGTCACAAGAAGTTCCTGTCAGAACAGAGATGACCGATGCCCAAGAAGCATGCCTTCAAGATCTAAGAGCATAAGGATGCAGGGAAGAGGCCCCAGTCCGTGCAAAGGGATGCCTAGAGAGCAGAGCTGCTCACCCGGCCCGGAAGGCTGCCGCAAAGGAGGACCCAGCGGAAACTTTGAGATGAAGGACCGACGCGTGCTTTAAGGTTGTTATGCAAGAAAAGCGGCACCCGGTTGGCACGATGCCGATGAATACGGGCATTCGAGATGCTAGCGACAGTGCCCGAGATGCATGCTGTGCCCTGTGAGCGCGGAGAGATATGAGGACATCAAGACCTGAGGGCGGTCTAAGACACACAAGAGAGACTACACAACACCACACTCCGACTGGAACTGCCCTGCCTGGCACATGCTACTGAACTGCTGAAGAGTAACCAACTTGCTTTGCCTGCCCAAAGGGGACTGACTCTCCCTGGACAGCCCTCTCCCCTACACTGAACTTTAAAACCCCTCCCTGCAGTTCCCAACCTTGTCCCCTCCACCCAGCCACTCCCCAGCCCTGGTCCTTCAACTTAGCTTTCAGAGGGCTGAATCCATGCTCAGTGGAAAAAAACCCCCACACATCACGTAACTGTGACGTTGCTGCAGTTACCTGGTTCCTCTTCATCATCTGCAAGTAAGAAAAAACAAACCCACCCCAAGTAGTGGAGGCAGTAAGCATCACATCAGCAAACGTGAAGCTCTTCCACAAAACCCCTCTCTTGAGAAGTGTTGTAACATTCTGCGTACCTGCTTATTCCAGCTCCAGACACTTACGGCCATCATCGCTGTGGTACCCAAGAGAACAATAAACAAAGTCCCTGTTACGGTTGTGAGAAGTTGCCAGCCCCATGGATCCTCCTTGCTACTACCCCAGCTCACCTGAAATACTCATCCAATACCAAAAGGTGGACCACACAGCACCTGCAAAACCAAAAGGTAAATCCTTAACCAGGTTACTATATAGTACTGTGCTATTAGACACCAGCCCCAACAACTGGCTCACCTTCTCAGACCGCTGTCAGCAGGTGGCTTTGCCCCCCTGCTGAAGCTGCATGCAGCACCTGCATAAAAACAAAGCAGAAGGCACATGCTGATATACTGCCCCAAAACCACAGTCCGCCTGCAGTAGTTCCTTCCCCCGCTGCTTTACCTTGACCTACCTACCACTGTGGTTTACATGTTGCCACATTGAGGCTTCCATACCACCTGTAAAACACAAAAAAAAGGATGTTTATATCTGCACCAACAATAAGATACCTGAAAAATAACTGCTACTTCAGCCCATCTAGACATTACTTACCTTACCCAAGTCACCTCCAGTGCAGATATCCCACTTTGCTCATTGGTTTACACCTTCAAAATGAGAAAGCCGCAAACCATTGTGCATTCACGTAGCCACTGGTCACATCTTCCCTCTGACATGCGCTGACCCACTTTCACATGGTGCTCCGCTCACCTGCTCCGTTGCTCTTTGGTGCGCATCTTGTCCCTCTGCCTCTGGAAACAAATTGTTAAACAAGTCACCGGGATGCAGAGCTATAGCTTAACAATTCCAGACATCTTGCTTCCAGTTAGGAATACCATCTGGCGTCCAAATGGACACTGCCTTTAAAACAAATTAGACCAAATATTAAGGCTTGTATGTGTGGGGCTTAACACCTTTGAGATTCAATCTGCTTCACGACCATTGAACAGCTCCTCCAGAAGGCTCCAATCTCCTCCATAAAACGCTATTGAAACAACTGTCCACTCAGCCTGCCGATGGCTACTCCATCCAGGGTGACTGGACAACCTTTGCATAAACAGACAAGGCATATTGACATACTAACCATAGACTCTTATTGCTATTGCACTGAGCCCTGACTCGATGCCCCAGTCAGAGCAGCTCCTTGCCAAACACACACACGCACACCACAGAATACCACACACGGCGCAACTCAAAGACGAGAGACAACTCTCGGCAAGAATCACGATTCCTGGACCAGCGGCAGTGTCGGGCAAGATGACCTACAGGCCTGCAGCGATGATGCGAGGAGGCTCTACGGCAACCCCAGAAGGAGTGGAACGTAATGGCCTGTCACAAGAAGTTCCTGTCAGAACAGAGATGACCGATGCCCAAGAAGCCTGCCTTCAAGACCTAAGAGCATAAGGATGCGGGGAAGAGGCCCCAGTCCGTGCAAAGGGATGCCTAGAGAGCAGAGCTGCTCACCCAGCCCGGAAGGCTGCCGCAAAGGAGGACCCAGCAGAAACTTGGAGATACGGGACCGACACACACTTTAAGCTTGTTACGCAAGAAAAGCGGCACCCAGTTGGCACGATGCTGATGAATATGAGACCTAACGATGGTGCTCGACATGCCTGCTGCGCCCCTCGAGCACAGAGAGATATGAGAACATCAAGACCTGAGGGTGGTCCAAGACACACAAGACAGACCGCACAACACCAGACACGGGCTGCAGCTGCTCTGCCTGGTGCACACTACCGTGGTGCTGAAGGGTAACCCGATCCCTTTGCCCGCCCAAAGAGGACTGACTCTTCCTGGACAGCCCTTTCCCCCACGCTAACTTTAAAAACCTGCACTAAAACAAAGCGAAAGGCATGTGCTGAGATGCTGCCCGAAACCGTACTCTGCCCACAGCGAGTCCTATCTCCTGCACCCTTACCTCGGCCGCTTGCACACCTGGCCTCCACTGTTTTCGGCTGCCACAGGGAGACTGGCACAGCACCTATAAAATACAAACAAGGGAGTCTTATGCTTTCACCAACAACACGACACGTGAAACACAAATGCTACTTCAGCCCAACAGTCATTGCTCACCTCGCCTGAGCCACCTCTGGTGTCGATAACCTGCTCTGCTCATTGCCTTTCATGTGCAAAATAAGAAAACCACAAACATTAATGGACCCCCAAAGGCACCAGTCACATCTTCCCCCTGACACCATGTGACGATCCGCCTTCTCACGGCGCTCTGCCCGTCGCCTCCACTGCTCTTTGGTGCGCACCTTGGCTCTCTGCCTCTGAAAACAAAATTATTAAACAGGTCACCGGGATGCAGAGATAAAGCTTAAGAGTTCCAGAAGTCTTCCTTCCATTTAGGAGTACCATCTAGAGTCCAACTACACACTGCCATTTAAAAACACAGCCACCAGACTCTAAGCCCTGCACAAACAAGCCTTGACACCTTTGAGATACAACTTGCTTCACCACCGTTGAACAGCCGCTCCCAGATGTCTGCAATCACCTTCCTAAAACAGTATTGAGGCAACTCTCCACTGAGCCTACCAACAGCTCCGCGATGCCGAGCGACTGAACAACCTTCGTCTAAACAGTCGAGGCATATTGACATACTAGCCATAGGCTCTTACTGCTATTACGCCTACCCCTGACTCTACACCCCAGGCAGAGCGGCTCCATGCCAAACACACACACACGGTACAGACCGACACGACACAGAATACCACAAATGGCGCAACTCAAAGATGAGAGACAACTGTGAACAAGAATCACGATTCCTGGACCGGAGGCACTGCCGGGCAAGGTGGCTGAGGAAGCTCTACGGCAACCCCAGAAAGAGAGTCAAATGCAACGGGCCGTCGCAAGAAGTTCCTCTCAAGACTGAGATGACTGATGTGCAAGAAGCCCGCCCTTCAAGACCTAACAGCATAAGGATGCGGGGAAGAAGTCCCGCTCCCTGGAACGGGATTGCTAGAGAGCAGAGCTGCTCACACGGCCTGGAAGGCTGCCGCAAAAAAAGAGGACCGAGCGGAAAATTGCGAGATGCGGGACCGATGCACGATTTAAGCTGGTTACGCAAGAAGAGCGGCAACCGGTTGGCAATATGCCGATGACTATGGGCATTTAAGACCCTAGCGATGGCACCCGAGATGCATGCCGTCCCCCCTGAAATGCAGAGAGGTATGAGGATATCGAGACCCGAGGAAAGCCCAAGACACAGAAGACAGACTACACAACACCACACACTGGCTGGAACTGCCCTGCCTGCCACATGCTACTGTGCTGCTGAAGAGTAACCCGCTCCCCTTGACTGCCCAAAAAGGGCTGAGTCTTCCTGGAGAGCCCACTGCCCTATACTAAAACCCCTCCTGGCAGTTCCCAACCTTGACCCCTCCTCCCAGCCCCTCCCCAGCCCTGGTCCGTCAACTTAGCTTCCAGAGGGACAGGGATCTGAATCCCTTCTCAGCGGAAAAAACCCACATCAGCTAACTGCAGTGTTGCTGCACTCACCAGGTTCCTCTTCATCATCTGCGATAAAAAACCCACAAGTAGCAGTGGCAGTAACCATCGCATCAGCAAATACCAGCCTCTTCCACAAAACACCCCTGGGAGAAGCACTGTGATGTTCTGCTCACCTGCTCATTCCGGAGCTGCACAGTATGGCCATCGTCCCTGCGGTACCTAGGAGAGCAAAAAACAAAGCTACTGTTACGCCTGCGAGAAGTCACCGGCCCCACGATCCTCCTCGCTACTATCCCAACTCACCTCAAATACTCCTCCAATTCCAAAGGGTCCTAGATAGCACCTGCAAAACCAAAAGGTAAATGCTTCAACAGGTTGTCATAAAATACTTTGCTATTAAACACCGACAACAGCCTCGCCTTCTCAGACCACTCATCGGCATACAGATTCACCCCTCTGAGGCTGCGCGCAGCACCTGCGCTAAAACACAGCAAGAGGCACACACTGAGACGCTACCCGAAACTGCACTCTACCCACAGCGATTCTTCTCTCCTGCACCCTTACCTCGGCCGCTTGCCCACCTGGCCTCCACCATTTTCGGCTGCCACAAGGAGACTTGCACAACACCTAAAATATACAAACAAGGGATGCTTACGCCTTCTCCAACAACATGACACGTGAAACAAATGCTACTTCAGCCCAACAGTCGTTGCTCACCTCACCTGAGCCACCTCTGGTGCCGATATCCCCGCTTTGCTCATCGCCTTCCACGTGCAAAATAAGACAGACGAACCTTAATGGACCCACATAGGCACCAGTCACATCTTCCCCCTGACACCATGTGACGATCGGCCTTCTCACGGCGCTCCGCCCGTCGCCTCCACTGCTCTTTGGTGCGCACCTTGGCCCTCTGCCTCTGAAAACAAAATTATTAAACAGGTCACTGGGATGCAGAGATAAAGCTTAAGAGTTCCAGAAGTCTTCCTTCCATTTAGGAGTACCATCTAGAGTCCAGCTACACACTGCCATTCAAAAAACAACCAAACTCCAAGCCCCGCACAAACAAGCCTTAACAACTTCGAGATACAACTTGCTTTACCACCATTGAACGGCCCCTCCCAGATGTCTGCGATCATCTTCCTAAAACAGTATTGAGGCAACTGTCTACTCAGCCTACCAACAGCTACTTGATGCGGGGTGACTGAACAGCCTTTGCCTAAACAGTCAAAACATATCGACATACTAGCCATAGGCTTTATTGCACCTACCCCTGACTCTACAGCCCAGGCAGAGCAGCTCCATGCCAAACACACACACACACGGTACAGACCGACACGACACAGAATACCACAAATGGCGCAACTCAAAGATGAGAGACAACTGTGAACAAGAATCACGATTCCTGGACCGGAGGCACTGCCGGGCAAGGTGGCTGAGGAAGCTCTACGGCAACCCCAGAAAGAGAGTCAAATGCAACGGGCCGTCGCAAGAAGTTCCTCTCAAGACTGAGATGACTGATGTGCAAGAAGCCCGCCCTTCAAGACCTAACAGCGTAAGGATGTGGGGAAGAAGTCCCGCTCCCTGGAACGGGATTGCTAGAGAGCAGAGCTGCTCACACGGCCTGGAAGGCTGCCGCAAAAAAGAGGACCGAGCGGAAAATTGCGAGATGCGGGACCGATGCATGATTTAAGCTGGTTACGCAAGAAGAGCGGCAACCGGTTGGCAATATGCCGATGACTATGGGCATTTAAGACCCTAGCGATGGCACCCGAGATGCATGCCTTGCCAGAGGCAGAGCACAGAGAGGTACGAGGATAGAGACCCAAGGCAGGTCTAAGACAGACTACACAAGACAGGCTGGAACTGCCCTGCCTGCCACACGCTACTGTGCTGCTGAAGAGTAACCCAATCCCTTTTTCTGCCCAAATGGGACAGACTGTTCCTGGACAGCCCTCTCCTCTACACTCACTTTAAAACCTCTCCCCTGCAGTTCCCAACCTTGTCCCTTCCTCCCAGCCTGGTCTTCAACTTAGCTTTCAGAGGGCCCAGGGGTCTAAATCCATCCTCAACAAAAACAAACATGTCAGCTAGCTGCTATGTTGCTTCGCTCACTGAGGTGCTCTTCATGATCTGCAAGAAAAAACTCAAGTAAGTAGCGGTGGCAGTAACCATCACATTATCAGCTGCCAACCTCTTCCACAAAATGCCTATCTCTAGAAGCACTGTGATGTTCTGCTCACCTGCTCATTCCTGAACCACGTGCTCAGGCCATCATCCGTGCGGTACCTAAGAGCAAAACACAAAGTTACCGTTACGCTCATGAGAAGTCACCAGCCTCACGATCCTACTGGCCACTACACCAGCTCACCTACCCACACAGCACCTGCAAAACCAAAGGTAAATGCTTCACCAGGTTGCCATATAATACTTAGCTATTAGACACTCACCCCACCGACAACCGCCTCACCTTTGCAGACCGCTCATCAGCATACGGCTTCACCCATCTGGGGTTGCTTGCAGCACCTGCATAAACACAAAGGAAAATGCACATGCCGAGATACCGAGACAGCAGCGTACACGTACCAGTTCCCAAGTCCCACCCCAGTAACTTGTCTGCTTGCCCCACCTGCCCCTGCCACTTACAGGTTGCCACGTTGAGGCTCGGGTACCACCTGTAAAACACAAACAAGGGCCGCTTATCCCTTCACCGCCAATATGACACCTGAAAAATAACTGCTACTTCAGCCCACTAGCCATCGCTCACCCTGCCCAAGTCCGCTCCAGTGCGGAAATCCTGCTTCGCTCCTTACTTCGCACCTTCAACATAAAAACATAAACTATGCATATGACTTGCAAGCTAGTCATACGGCTGACCGTCGCATCTTGCCTCTGACACCATATGCTGACTCACCTTCTTACGGCTGGTCCTTCCACATCTGCAAAAACAATATTCAGCAAGTCACCCAGATGCTGATCAGTAGCTTACCAAATCCAGAGGCCTTGTTTCCATTTAGGGATACCATCTAGATTCCTATAATAGCCTGCCGTTAAAAAAAACACCAACATTAAGCGTATGCATTCAAGCCTTAACACTTTCAGATTCAACTCGTTCAACTACCGCTCAATGAGCCTCTCCCAGATAGTTCCAGTCATCCCCTCAACATCCTCACCCGCTACTGCAGGCTACTTGCTCTGAGGTGGACTGTACAGTCTCTAATTAAACATTCTAGGCACATCAACATTAACTAGAGACTCTTCTTGTTAGTCTTCCCCTTGCTAACATTGCTCTGCCCCTGGGCAGAGCAGCTCCAACCCAGACACATGTGCAGACCAACACTGCACACAAGACAAATGACGCAGACACAAGAGGCGACTCTCGGCAAGAAGAATTACCCCCAGAGGGAGAGCATTTTTAGTTGAGAAGACCTAGGGGGCCACAAAGAACAATCTTCAGCTGCCCTAGAAGTCAAACTCCACAGCCCATGACAAAAAGATATGGCCGCAACCGTGACGATAGACGTGCGAGAAGCCAGGCTCTAAGACCCGAGACCAAAAGGATGCAGAGAAGTAGTCCCAAAAAAGGGCTCCGTGAAAACAGATGGCTCAGCAGCAGATATGCTGACGCACCCTGGATCGCTGCCATGACAGAAAACCATCCGCAGACTTCTCAGACGAGACACTTGAGACAGGTCTGCGCGTTGAGCCTAACGCGAGAAAGAAAGCGCTCACTTAGCGTTCCGATGACTTGAGGTGCACGGGACCATCGGTAGGCTATCGATGTGCCCACCTAGCACAAAAAAGGGAACATCAAGAGCCAATTAACATGTGATACTAAGTACAGAAAACAGATGACGCAAGCTACCTACTTACCTACAAAACTCCTTACAGAACTACAGTGGCAGTCAGCCGATGGAAAAACCACAGTGTTGTGGTGACACGGTGACCCAAAGATCTAAAATAGACCCCTATTGGCTACAGAAACCACTGCTAAAAACACAGAATCCAGAAGAACAAGAGAACGTAACTGCCATGGCCTATAATGGAGAAAGCCTCACTGGATGTTTAAGGAAAAAGGCAAAACTGGAATAACAGAAAAAACTCACATGCCAGGACTGTAGTATGAGACAGACCCCTGGCTGGACATTGTTATGAGCACAAATAACACACATCATCTTCTCCAAAAAATCCCATGGAAGGCAGTGACAAACCTGTGCTGGAAGTAAGTGCCTAGATAATGGGTCTCAGTAACACTGACTGCGACGTCCTGATGCACGGTGAACAGAGGGAAACAAAAAATTAAGTTGGGAAGGAAAGAAGAGGCACAGAGGAGCAAAGACCTCAGAGTCCCAGAGGGCATATTTTCATGTACCTAAATGCTTTCTGAGATGAGACTCATCCGACCTTCGTATTGCGGCGCGGACAACCAGATGGTCGGCGCCGTGTCCCTCGTGACTTTGTGATACTTCCCGTCAGCTGTGGAGAAGACTACAACAGAACAGGCCTCACCAACACCCAAATCCAACTGCAAAGGCAGTCTGAGAAAGGCTGATGAGCCCTCCTCCCTTTCCCAACCATCCCCTAGTCCCAAAAATTTAAAAACCCCTTCTCTTCCCTGAACTGTCAGGGAAGGAACCCTGCTCCCTCCCGACAGCTCCTTCCAGGTGTTCGCATCCCCCGAGCCCCCCGCATTGGACGCTCTGCGGGAGCTGCTCTTCTGAGCCGTGCCCTACATTATGCAGGCACGTCTTATCTCCAGCCTTCCCACAGGCCCGCAAAATAAGTGAAGCCCTGACACTTATCATCTATGAGGGGCCTGCTGCAAGCTGCCAAGGTTCTAGGGACAAGATGGTCTTCCACAGGCAATTGGGAAAAGCTTTTATGCCTTATATGCCCCTGCTGCTTTCTTGAGCAATGCTAAAGCTATGTGTACAGATATGTACCAGATGCTCGTCTTAACTCCTGCTAGACAGTCTCTCCATCAGTCCTATTAAGAGAGACGATATGAGCAACTTCCACAGCATACATCAAAACCGGTGAGGATGACGAGGTCCCATCTTTGACACAGTCAGGTATTCCAGGAAAATGCAATACACCTAAATTAAAAAAATAGCACAAAAACCAAACACACTATTAAAGCATCTGAACACTCAATACAAGATTACTGACCTGAAGAAAACAAACATACAAAAAAATGCTATATAGGAGTGCACTTTCCACTATGCACATGGCTTTACCTCGGCTGGTCCTGAAGCTCTTAGCTCAGATAGCTCTGTTCCTCTGAGTATGAAAACACATTGACACTAAATAGCTGAGCCAGCTCAGAAGATGCAATAAACTACAAGAACAGCAAAGCACTAACCTGAGAGAAGCCCAGAGGCAGAATGAGCTCCCTGAGGCGAGGCTGTGGCTCATATACCCCGGGCCCTGCCCACCACGCTTCCCACGGTCCCCTGGGAGAGAGGAGGGGTGAACCGCCAGAAGGCATAAAGGCGGCCGGAGGAGCAGCAGCAGCGAGTTTTCTTATCTGCCTTGAATTTACAGCACATAAAGCGCCAAACAGAGAAAGCGACCTTTCCCAGACATGATGATACCCGCTCTTGTGATGGCAACTACATCCATTGCATCAGCCATGTGACCAGGTAGGTAACTGAGCTTCATTTTTCTGTGGCATAGATAGAAAAACATATATATCATACTCAGCTACATAGGAAAGTAGCTGGCTAAATACAATTACAGTATTTTTATAAAAAGTGCTTTTAAGAAACCCAAAAGTCTACAGGGGTTACGCTTCGCTTCTTGAAGACCACGCAGGCTACCTAACTTCTACCAGAACTATGTTCTGCATAGGGCCGAACAACAAAGCGGAACTAGATCCCGTTCTAAGAATCCGTTCCCAAACGTATCTCCGGTTGCAAAGTAAATTCTTTAGCGTAAATCGCCGGTGGTTCAGAGTCGCCTCGACGGCCTCTCTGACCGACTCCCTTAACAGAAGTAGATGAGTCCCAAAGGCCAGAAGTCGCCAAAAAAACACAGAAATACAAGAAACGTAGCAGGAACTGTATAAAGCAGCCTACTTGACACCAAAGTAGAGAAAACAAAAATGAGAATGTGAGAACAGTGGAAAATTTTAAAAGCAATGGGGATTAAGGACTTCTCAAAGACAAAATTAAAAAACGGCGATGTCGAAAGAAAATTGAAAAAGGGAGGGCACTAAGGAAAGACAAGAAATAATTAAAAACACAGACATCAAAGGGAACAAAAGTAAGCATAGCGAGGACATTTAAAAAGCCACATGTGTTAGGGAAATAAAGGAATAAAATATAGAAGAGACAGCAAACCAAAAAAGTGGGAGAAAGAAAAGTTAAAAAGTGAGGGCACGAAGGAAAGACAAGAAATTATTTAAAAATTAAGGTAGGCAAATAAGGACTGCAAATAGCATAAAAGTAGACAGAAAACTTTAAAAGCGGTGGCGATTATGGCAAAAGGAAAAAACAAAAAGGTAATGATGGCGAACCAAAATAGTGACGTAGATAGAAAATGTAAAAAGCGAGAGCACTAAGGAAAGAAAGAAGAAATAATTAAAAGACTGCGAAGGAAAAGAAGTAGACGTAGAAAGAACATTTTAAAAGTGAGGGGGATTAGGGAAATAAAGGTAAAAACTAAATAAATAGGGATAGCAAACTAAAGAAAAGAAAGAGCAGAGCCCCAGTCTTAGTGTTCCTCTGCCATGACAGGAAGGGAAAGTGATGACCAGCAACACAATTCCTTCTTAACACATGCCTTCTTCCAGTTGGCAGTGGAAGGCTTCACCCTCAGAAGGTTTGACGTGTGAGAAGGAGAGCAACAGAGTGGCTGTTTGCAAGGCTAGGAAGGAGCATTGGCCCAGCCTGCGTGTTTATCTGCCATGACTGGAAGGGAAAGTGAGGAGGAGCAACAAAAGTCCTTCTTAGAACGTTCGTTGTTGGAGTTGGCAGTGCAAGGCTTCAATCTAGGAGTCGAGAATGTGAGACTGAGGGAAAGCAGAACGGCTGTTTGCAAGGCTAGGAAAGAGCAGAGCCCCGGTCTTGGTGTTTATCTGCAATGACGGCAAGGGAATGTGAGAACCAGCAACACAATTGCTTCTTAACTTATGCCTCCTTGGAGTTGACAGTGGAAGGCTTCACCCTAAGACAGTTTGAAGTGCGACAATGAGAGAAAGCAGGGTGGCTGTTGGCTTCTGGGAAAGAGCAGAGCCCCAGTCTGGGAATTTATCTGCCATGACTGGAAGGGAAAGTGAATTTTAAAAGCGAGGGACCTAAGGAAAGGCAAGAAATTCATTTAAAAAAATAGGGGTAGGCAAATAAGGACTGTGAATAGCACAAAAGTAGACAGAAAACTTTAAAAGCGATGGTGATTATGGCAATAAGGAGAAAAATTAAAAGGTAACGATAGCCAACTAAAACAGAGATATGTAGATAGAAAATATAAAAAGCGTAGGCAGTAAGGAAATACAATAAATAATTAAAAGACAACAAAGGGAAAAAAGTAGGCATAGAAGGAATGTTTTAAAAGCAAGGGGTATTAGGGAAATAAAGGGAAAAACTAAAAAATAGTGAGAGCAAACTAAAAAAACATAGAAAGAAAATTTAAAAAGTGACGGCGCTAAGGAAAGACAAGAAATACTTAAAAAATAAAAGGCAGGCAAATAAAGACCACAAACAGGATCAAAGTAGGCAGAAAATTTTAAAAGTAATGGCGATGAAGGAAATAAAGAAATAATAAAGATGGCGAATCGGTTGAAGTAGATGTAGAAAGCGAACGTAAAAAGCGACAGGGTACGCGATTGGACGAGAGGAAATGGCCTCAAGTTGCACCAGGGGAGGTTTAGATTGGATATTAGGAAAAATTTCTTCACCGAGAGGGTGGTCAGGCATTGGAACAGGCTGCCCAGGGAGGTGGTGGAGTCGCCATCTCTGGGGCGAGATGTTCAAAAAACGTGTGGATGCGGCGCTTCAGGACATGGTTTAGGGAACATGGTGGCACTGGATTAATGGTTGGACATGCTGATCTTGAAGGCCCTTTCCAACCTTAGTGATTCTGTGATTGCCGAGAAAATTCAAAAATGGCGATATGCAGCCTGATAAAAGTAGACGTAGAAGGAAAACTTAGCAAGTGATTGGGTACCGTACAGACAGGAAAAATTTAAAAGATAGCGACAGTGAACTAAAACTGAGAAATACAAAGGAAATTTAGAAGCGACGGTGCACGGGACAAAGCAAAACAATCAAAAGATAAAGATGGTGAACAGGATAAAAAGCCACAGAAATAAAATTTAAAATTGACAGAGTATAGAAAACAAAATAAATGGAGACATAGAAAGAAAATTGTTAAAGCGACTGGGTACAGGACAGAAAGGGAGGAATTAAATAGAGACAGGGAGTCAGACAGAGAGAGACAGAAATATTATAAAGCAACAGGCTACAAGAAACACAGGAAAAAAATTAAAAATAGGAACATGGACAAGAATAGAAGAAAACACTGAAAGAAAAATCTTAAAAGCGACAAGGTATATGGAAGAGAGGGAGGAATTAAAATTTAGGGAAAGGGATCCAGATAAAGGGAATTGTTGAAAGAGAAATAGCGATGAGGAACAAGAAAATATAGAGAAGAATTTAAAAAAAAAATCAAGAAAGTGAGCCGGGTAGAGGGAGATGTAGAAGGAATTTTAAAAAACAACTGAGTACAAGAAACATAGACAAGAATTAAAACATAGGGACATGGAGATAGACACAGGACGACATAGAAAATTTAAATAGCGATGGGGTATGAGAAACACAGGAATATTAAAAAGACAGGGACAGAGAGACAGATAGAAGGAACCCTAATAAAAAAATTTTAAAAGCGATGGGATACAAGAAACACAGGACATGACTAAGAAATAGGGACAGGGAGACAGATAGAAGGAAACGTAGCAAGAAAATTTTTTAAGCGATGGGGTACGGGACAAAGGGAGGAATTAAAAACCAGAGACACGGTGCCGGAGAGAGGGAACTGTAGAACGAGAAATTAAAATGCATCAGGGTACAAGAAACACAGAAAAGCATTAAAAAATAGGGAGAGGGAGCCACAGACAATAGGTGAAATGGTACAGGGCAGAGCTGGCAGAAGAGTAACAAGTTTCGGGGCACCAGGTGGGTAGGCGTGCCGGCAGAGAGGGAAACAGAAGCAGGGACACTCAGGGAGGCAGGCAGAGATCTGGGGCAGGACAACAGAGGCGGACTGGGACGCACGCGAGAGAACGCGTGCCTCGCCGCAGCTCCTGGTGCCGGCCGGAGACCTTCACCGCCTCCTTGCTTCTCCCTCCGCTCCTTCCTTCTCCGGAGTGCCCCCTGCCCGACCCTCACCTGCTCAGCAATATGCGGCGAACGCCTCGAGGCCTCTCATCCGCAAGGCTTCCTCGATCCACGGCGGCTCACACATGTAGCTGACTGAGGCACCGAGCTCCCAGCACCGCGTGCTGGTGGCCTGCTCTGTCGGGGACAGCTCAGAGAGATCCTTCCTCGCTGCAGGGACTGTCCATTCCTTGCTGGAGGCACCTGCCTTCAGTACCCCCTTGGATTCCCTCCTCAGCCAGTTCCCCTTTATCAGCTCCCTCATGCAGGTGTGCCCAGGCAGCCCCTTTACAGCCAGAGACTCTTCGTGCAGCAGGGCCAGCCCCATCCTCAGCCCCACTGGCCACACCTGGGGATGCCTCAGCCTCAGCTGGAGCCCATTGGGAACAGGGGCTGTTGCCAAAGCCCCACAGTGCACGGCTCCCTCCCTGCATCTCTCCGCAGCCAAGAGCTGTGCAGCCAGGGGCTGCAAACACAGCCGGGGGCACAGAGGAGGCAGGAAAAGGTTAGAAATCGCTGCAGTGAACTGGCTACGAGGCTCAGGTCCGCAAACGCAGGGGGACAGAGGGAGAAAGAGGGAAGAGATGAGCAGGAGGAAGGACAGAGGGACGTAAAGAAGAGGTGTAGGACAGGGAGCCAGAAAAGGGGATGCAGCGAACAAGAGAGGCACGGGGAGCGTGACAAGAGTATAGACGGAGGAGAGCAGAGAGATTGAGTGAAAAAACAGGGACGGAGAGATGGGGGAATAAGTAAGAGAGACAGGCAGCAGGAGAGAAAGGCAGAAGGAACCAGAAAGACAAGAAGATAGGGACAAGACGAGGCCTGGGGAAAAGAAACATAGGCAAGAAATGAAAAATAGAAATGGGGAGCGGGATAGAGGCAGACCTAGAAAGAAAATTTCAAAATGCGACAGGGTACAAGAAACATAGGCAAGAACTAACAAATGCGGACAGGGAGATAGAAAGAGGGATGTGTAGAAAGAAAATTTTAAAAGTGATGCGGTACAGGAGAGAGAAGGAAGAATTAAGACTTAGAGACAGGGAGATGGATAGAGGGAGACGTAGAAAATTTTGAAAGTGACAAGATACAAGAATCGTAGACCATGATTAAGAAATAGGTACACGGAGCTGCATAGAGGGAGACGTAGGAAGAAAAAGCGACAGGGTACGAGAAACGTGGGCAAGAAATTACAATTAGGTCAGGGAGACAGAAAAAGGGAAAGGTAGCAAGAAAAATTAGAAAATGAGTGGGTTCAAGAAACGTATGCAAGAATTTAAGAAATGGGGATGGAGAGGTAGAAAGTTTCCAAAGCAGTGGGGTGCAAGAAACGTAAGCATGAATTAAAAAGTAGGGACAGGGAGCCTGAAAGAAGGTGGGATGACCTCGGCTGGCCACCGGGTGCCCACCAAGACTATCTATGGCTCCCCCTCCTCAACGAAACAGGGGGACAAAATACAACAAAAAACTTGCGTGCCGAGATAAGGATAAAGAGAGTGCTCATCAATTACTGTCACAGGCAAAACAAACTCGACTGGGGGAAAGTACTTTAATTCATTGCCAATCAAAATTAGAGTAAGGTAATGAGAAATAAGAACAAATATAAAAAAACCCAAACCCCACCAAAAACCAAAACACAGCTTCCCCCCAACCCCCTCTTTTCCTGGGCTTATCTTCACTCGTGGCTTTTCTACCTCCTCCACCCGAGCAGCGCAGGGGGACAGGGAGAGGGGGTTGCGGTCAGTTCATCGTGCACTGTCTCTGCCTCCTCCTTCTTATGCTCTGGTGGTGGCTCCTCTCCACAGGGCCATGGGTGCTGCCAGGAGCCTGCTCCGGCACAGGCTCTCCATGGGCTGACAGCTTCCTTCAGGCACATCCACCTACTCCAGCACTGGGTCCTCCATGGGCTGTGGGTGGGTATCTGCTCCACAGTGGACCTCTGTGGGGGGCAGGGGGACAACCTGCATCGCAGTGGTCTTCACCGTGGGCTGCAGGGGAATCTCTGCTCCGATGCCTGAAGCGCCTCCTCTTCCTTCGTCTTTGCTGACCTCTGTGTCCACAGGGCTGTTTCACGCACGCTCTACTATCGCAGCTTCTGTGTGTTTTTTAGCCGTTCTTAAATACATCGTCACGGAGGCACCGCCGGCGTTGCTGGTGGGTTTGGCTTTAACCAGCAGCAGACCCATCTCGGAGCTGGCTGGAACTGGCTGTGCCCCACATGGGGGTGACTCCCGGTGTCTTCTCACACAACCCACCCCCACAGCCCCTGCCTCCACCCCCAGCTAACAAAACCCTGCTGCATAAACCCAATACGGAAGCGATCAGCTGCAGGGTGAGTGGGGGGAATTGAAAAATAGGGAAAGCGAGCCACAGAGAGAGGCGGGCGGGGGGGGAACCAGCGATGGGCTACAGGACAGAGAGGAGGAAGGGCAAGGGAACCAGACTGAGACAGGTGGAGAAAAACAAAGAGCAATGGGCCACAGGGTGGAATTTAAAAAAGGGGACAGCGAGGTGGACAGACAAGAGACTGAGAAATACCAAAAAGCTTTGATGAGCTAAAGCGGGGAGGGACAGGAACTAAAGAATAGGGACGGGGAGCCAGACCGAGAGAGAACGATAAAGAGGAAAACGGGCTATGGGACAGAGAGGGAAGACATTACGATATAGGGACAGGGACCTGGAATGAGAGAATCTAAGAAAGAAAAAGTATATCTAGAATACAGGGCAGAGAAAGAGGAATTAAAAAATTGGGACACGGAGCCAGAGAGAATGGCGGGGGAGTAGGAATTGTGAAGGGCTAAGGGGCCAATGGGGAGGAATTAAAAAAACTGGGATAGGGAAACAGAGATGGATGGAGAGAGGCAAAAATAGAGATGGGCTGCAGGACAGAGGCAGATGATTGTCCTGGTTTCAACTGGCATAGAGTTATTTTTCTTCCTGATACCTGGTATAGTGCCATGGTTTGGTTTTAGGATGAAAATAATGTTGGTAACATTACTGATGTTTTCAGTTGCTAAACAGTTGAGGACCGTTCGGCTTCTCATGCTGGCTGGCCAGCGAGAAGGCAGTGGGTGCACAGGAAGCTGAGAGGGGACATGGCCGAGACAGCTGGCCCCAACTGACCAAAGGGATATTCCGTTCCATAAGACATCATGCTCAGCAATAAAACGAGAGGGAAGGTTGTATGGGGGGGCCACATCTGGGGGACAGGCTGGGCATCGCTCAGTTCGTGATGAGCAATTGTTTTCCTTTGCAGCGTTTGTCTGTCTTTGGGTTTATTTGTCTCTCTTTGTTATTTTCTTTTTCATTATTTATTATTATATTACAATTATTAAACTGCTCTTATCTCAGCCCATGAGTTTCCTCACTTTTATCCTTCCACTTCTCTTCCTCCGATCCTGCTGGAGGGGAGAGTGAGCGAGGGGCTGTGCGGTGCTTAGTTGCCAGCTGGGGTTAAATCACGACATGTGGTTACGCAGTGTCTTTAGGGCTGCTGTGGGGAGTGAAGGACTGTTCCAGGGTCTCTTGTGCCATTGTAGGGTCCTTGGAGAACCAGAGCATTGTTTCCGTTTCCCTCGGGACTTTCCTTTATACTCCCGTAACAGGAAAGAGATGACCAGGAATGTCTCTGCAATAGGAGATTGTTTAGATGACTAGGACTGTTAAGGTGACTGCAGAGATGAAATCATTCAGACGATCATGGAGACGTGACTGTGAAAACTACTAGAGAGATACAACTGTTAAGACGACCACATATTGGGGATTCTTTACACGACTGTGACTGTTAAGACGACCGCAGAGACGTGACTGTTTATATGATGGCAGAGTCAGGACGTTTAGACGACTGGGACTGTTCAGATGACTGCTTGGTAGGGATTCTTTAGATGGCTGTGTCTGTTAAATGAACTGCATAGATGAGACTGTTAAGATGACCGGGACTGCTTAGATGACCGGGACCATTAAGATGACTGCAGAGACGGGACTGTTTACATGACCAGGGCTTTTAACAGTCGAGTCTCTGCTGTCATCTTAAGTCGACCAGGATCGTTAAGATGACTGGGACTGTTTAGATGACTGCGTATTGGGGATTCTTTACACGACTGTGACTATTTAGAAGACAGCAGAGTCAGGACCGTTTAGATGACTGGGACCGTCAAGACGACCCTGTTAAGATGAAAGGCATTGTTATTAGGACCAAGGAAATGGGACTGTTTAGATGATCGCAGAGACAGGACGGTTTAGACAACCGGGACTTAAGACAACCGCAACTAGTTAGACAATACCGGAGATGGGACTGCTTAGACGACCGTGAATTAAGACGACTGCAGACACGTGACCATTCAGACAACCGTAACTGTTAAGATGACTGCAGAGGCGACTGTTTATACGGCCGTGGAGTCAGGACCGTTTAGGATCACCGGAATCATTAAGATGATCGCCAAGACAGGACTGTTTATACTACCGGGACTGTTCAGACAACCGCTTAGGAGGGATTCTTTAGATGGCCATGACCGTTCAGATGACCATGTGGACAAGACTGTTAAGATGACCGTGGAGATGGGACCGTTTAGACGACTGTGACAGTCTAATAAGGCCGTGGACAAGCGACTCTTAGGACGACCGCAGAGAAGTGACTGTTCAGAGGACTGTGACTGTTAAGATGACTGCCTATTAGGGATTCTTTAGACGACTGTGGAGTCGGGGCTCTTTAGGTGACTGTGACCAGTTCAGATGACCATGGAAATGTGACTTTTAAGATGACTACACAGATGGGGCTGTTTAGATGACTGGGACTTTTAAGGTGACTGTAGAGACGGGACTTTTACGGTGCCTGGGACTCTTTAGACGACTGCAGACAGACAACTGTTTAGACGGCCACAGAGTCAACTGGGACCATTAAGACGATCGGGATTGTTAGTGGGACCGTTTAGACTACTGTGGACACAGTACTGTTTAGATGACTGCGACTTAAGACAACCGCAGAGATGCGACTGTTTAGATGACAGGATATTAAGGATTCTTTATATGACTGTGACTGTGAACATGGGACTCTCAAGACATCTGCAGAATATTTACGATGCTTCCTTAAATATTGAGATTTTGATCCAAGACATTTTGTAAAAAGGTAATCATTCTTTACTGGCAGTTTAAGAAAAGGAATGGGAAAAAGGACTCATGGTCTGTGCCCACATGGCACCAACTTTCATGTCAGAAGAACTACTGCTGTAACTTAAAATCTGCCTTCAGTGACTACATATTCTTTGCATGCTGCTCCTAGGTAACTCTGTATAGTGCAAAGTAATTTTTTTTTCCCTAAGGATTGACTAGGTTTTTTAATATGTAATTTTATTCTTTCCATGTACTTTGTGGATCTGATATTGCTAAACTATTGCTAGCTTATTTGCACCTAACAGCACAAAGAACAGCTAAAATAGCATTGTGGCCACAGAGATGGGGTGTTTTTTTTCCACGCCTAGAGAGTCTCCTCCAATGCCAGAAGTCCTCCCAGACCATGGACACGATCCTCCGGGACAGCTAGAGGGCCATTCCGGTGATAGAGGCATTGTTCTGGCAGCTAAGGAATCACGTACAACTCCAGAAGTCCTTACAGGCGATAAAGAAGCACCTCTGGGATGGCTAGAGTGGCAATTTAGTGATAGATGTGGTGTTCTCTAGCTAGAGAGTCCCCTCCCAGCCCAGAAATCCTACCAGATAATAGAGAACTCACTCAGGGAGAGCTAGACTGTCATTCTGCTCAGGGAGATGATTTCTTCTTGCTGTTAGACAGACACATCTGATCCTGGAATTCCTCCACGATCTTTGAGACATACCTACACCATAGCAAGAGTGGTGATCTGATCATTGAGACTGTGTTCTGGTGGCTAGACTATCAAAAGACGCCAAAAGGGGGTGAGAGACCAAAAGTCTAAGTAGAGGCCAGAATAAAGGGGAGACCAACAGTCTAAGGGGAGGCCAAAAGAGGGTGGCAGGCCGGAAGGGGAAGTAAAAGCCAAAAGGTGGTCTGAGGCTGGAGGGCAATTTAGGCTAGAAAAATATGGAGGATGAAAAGGGGTAGGAGATGAGAGGACAAGGAGAGCCCAGAAATAACTTGAGGTTGAAAAGGTGTGGGAGGCTGAAGTGACTCCCACATCATGGAGGCATACCTCCAGGATGCCGAGGGAGGCATTCCAGTCACAGAGAGGGTATTCTGGTGGTTAGAGAATCACCTCGGATCCCAGTAGTCCCACAAGCGCTCCTGGATCATGGACACATGCCACCCAGGCAGCAGTAGCGGCAGTCCTGTCATAGTGACTTTGTTCCAGGAGCTACAGAGTCCCCTCCGATCCCAGAAGTGCTCTCGGACCACAGAGAAGCACCGCTGGACTGGCGAGAATGCTGTTCGGGTCACAAAAATGCTGTTCCGGCCGTTGGAGAGTCGCCTCTGATCCCAGAAGTCCCTCTCTCTCTAGGAGACATACCTTGGGAATTGACAGAGTGGCATTCCACTCACAGAGCCACTGTTCCGGACGCTAGACAGTCAAAAGAGACAGAAAAGAAATGGGAGGTTGGTGGGAAATAAGAAGCCAGAAAAGAGTGGAGGCTGAAAAGCAGTAGAAGGCCACAAGGATGAGGGAGGCAGAAGAATAAGTAGAAACTGAAAGAGGTGGGAGGCCGACAGGGCTTGGGAGTCTGAAAGTGTAAGGAAAGGCCGACACCGGGTGGGAGGCCAAAAGCAATAAGTGGAGGACAGAATAAGGTGAAGGCCGAGACGAGGTGGTAGGCCACAATAGAGTGGAGGCCGGAAGAGGGTCGGAGGCCAGAATATAGTAGAGGCCGCCACAGCGTGGGAGGCAGCCACGGGGCGGGAGGCCAGAATAGAGTAGAGGGGGACACAGGGTGGGAGGCCGCCACGGGGTGGGAGGCCAGAACAGAGTAGAGGCCGACACAGGGTGGGAGGCCGCCACGGGGTGGGAGGCCAAAAGCAGAAGTAGAGGCCAGAATACAGGGCTGGCCAATTGGGCGTTACAGGACGATGGGGTAACTAAAGCCCAGAATAAATGTGAGGCTCTCAGGGGATGGGAGCCTGAAAGCGGGTGAGCGGCCGACACATTAACTAGAGCCGTGAATATATGTGAGGATGACGGGGGGTGGGAGGCTGACAGGGGCTGGGAGGCTGGAAGGGTAAGTAGAGGCTCAAAGGGAGTGTGAGTCTGGAGGGGTAATTTAGGCTAGAAAAATATGGAGGATGAGTAGAGGTGGGAGATGGGAGGACAAGGAGAGCCCAGAAATAACTTGAGGTTGAAAAGGTGTGGGAGGCTGAAGTGACTCCCACATCATGGAGGCATACCTCCAGGATGGCGAGGGAGGCATTCCAGTCACAGAGAGGGTGTTCTGGTGGTTAGAGAATCGCCTCGAATCCCAGTAGTCCCACAAGCGCTCCTGGATCATGGACACATGCCACCCAGGCAGCAATAGCGGCAGTCCTGTCATAGTGACTTTGTTCCAGGAGCTACAGAGTCCCCTCCCATCCCAGAAGTGCTCTCGGACCACAGAGAAGCACCGCTGGACTGGCGAGAATGCTGTTCGGTTCACAAAAACGGTATTCCGGCCGTTGGAGAGTCCCCTCCGATCCCACAAGTCCCTCTCTCTCTAGGACGCATACCTTGGGAATTGACAGAGTGGCATTCCGCTCACAGAGCCACTGTTCCAGAGGCTAGACGGTCGAAAGAGACAGAAAAGAAATGGAAGGTTGGTGGGAAATAAGAAGCCAGAAAAGAGTGGAGGCTGAAAAGCAGTAGAAGGCCACGAGGATGAGGGAGCTGAAAGAAAAAGTAGAAACTGAAAAGACGTGGGAGGACGACAGGGTTTGGGAGACTGAAAGTGTAAGGAGAGGCCGACACCGGGTGGGAGGCCAAAAGCGTTAAGTAGAGGAGAGAATAACATAAAGGCCGAGACGGGATGGGAGGCCGAGACGGGGTGGGAGGCCAGAATAGAGTGGAGGCCGCCACAGGGTGGGAGGCCGAGACGGGGTGGGAGGCCAGAATAGAGTGGAGGCCGCCACACGGTGGGAGGCCAGAATAGAGTAGAGGCCGCCACGGGGTGGGAGGCTGTCACGGGGTGGGAGGCCAGAATTGAGTAGAGGCCGCCACGGGGTGGGAGGCCAAAAGGAGAAGTAGAGGCCAGAATACAGGGTTGGCCAATCGGGCGTGACAGGACGACGGGGTAACTAAAGCCCAGAATAAATGTGAGGCTCTCAGGGGATGGGAGCCTGAAAGCGGGTGGGCGGCCGACACATTAACTAGAGCCGTGAATAAATGTAACGATGACACGGGGTGGGAGGCCGACAGGGGCTTGGAGGCCGGAAGGGTAAGTAGAGGCTCAAAGGGAGTGTGAGTCTGGAGGGGTAATTTAGGCTAGAAAAATATGGAGGATGAGTAGAGGTGGGAGATGGGAGGACAAGGAGAGCCCAGAAATAACTTGAGGTTGAAAAGGTGTGGGAGGCTGAAGTGACTCCCACATCATGGAGGCATACCTCCAGGATGGCGAGGGAGGCATTCCAGTCACAGAGAGGGTGTTCTGGTGCTTAGAGAATCACCTCGGATCCCAGTAGTCCCACAAGCGCTCCTGGATCATGGACACATGCCACCCAGGCAGCAATTGCGGCAGTCCTGTCATAGTGACTTTGTTCCAGGAGCTACAGAGTCCCCTTCCATCCCAGAAGTGCTCTCGGACCACAGAGAGGCACCGCTGGACTGGCAAGAATGCTGTTCAGGTCACAAAACTGGTATTCCGGCCATTGGAGAGTCCTCTCCGATCCCACAAGTCCCTCTCTCTCTAGGACGCATACCTTGGGAATTGACAGAGTGGCATTCCGCTCACAGAGCCACTGTTCCGGAGGCTAGACAGTCAAAAGAGACAGAAAAGAAATGGGAGGTTGGTGGGAAATAAGAAGCTAGAAGAGAGGGGAGGCTGAAAAGCAGTAGAAGGCCACGAGGATGAGGGAGCTGAAAGAAAAAGTAGAAACTGAAAAGAGGTGGAAGACCGACAGGTCTTGGGAGTCAGAAAGTGTACGGAGGGGCTGACCCCGGGTGGGAGGCCAAAAGCGTTAAGTGGAGGACAGAATAAGGTGAAGGCCGAGACGGGGTGGGAGGCCACAATAGAGTGGAGGCCAGAACAGGGTCGGAGGCCAGAATATAGTAGAGGCCGCCACAGCGTGGAAGGCAGCCACGGGGTGGGAGGCCAGAACAGAGTAGAGGCCGACACAGGGTGGGAGGCCAAAAGCAGAAGTAGAGGCCAGAATACAGGGCTGGCCAATCGGGCGTTAGAGGACGATGGGGTAACTAAAGCCCAGAATAAATGTGAGGCTCTCAGGGGATGGGAGCCTGAAAGCGGGTGGGCGGCCGACACATTAACTAGAGCCGTGAATAAATGTGAGGATGACGGGGGGTGGGAGGCTGACAGGGGCTGGGAGGCTGGAAGGGTAAGTAGAGGCTGAAAGGGGCTGTGAGTCTGGAGGGGTAATTTAGGGTAGAAAACTATGGAGGATGAGTAGAGGTGGGAGATGGGAGGACAAGGAGAGCCCAGAAATAACTTGAGGTTGAAAAGGTGTGGGAGGCTGAAGTGACTCCCACATCATGGAGGCATACCTCCAGGATGGCAAGGGAGGCATTCCAGTCACAGAGAGGGTGTTCTGGTGCTTAGAGAATCGCCTCAGATCCCAGTAGTCCCACAAGGGCTCCAGGATCATGGACACATGCCACCCAGGCAGCAATAGCGGCAGTCCTGTCATAGTGACTTTGTTCCAGGAGCTACAGAGTCCCCTCCCATCCCAGAAGTGCTCTAGGACCACAGAGAAGCACCGCTGGACTGGCGAGAATGCTGTTGGGGTCACAGAAACGGTATTCCGGCCATTGGAGAGACCCCTCTATTCCCACAAGTCCCTCTGGCTCTAGGAGACATACCTTGGGAATTGACAGAGTGGCATTCCGCTCACAGAGCCACTGTTCCAGAGGCTAGACAGTCAAAAGAGACAGAAAAGAAATGGGAGGTTGGTGGGAAATAAGAAGCCAAAAATGTGTGGAGGCTGAAAAGCAGTAGAAGGCCACGAGGATGAGGGAGGCGGAAGAATAAGTAGAAACTGAAAAGACGTGGGAGGCCAACAGGTCTTCGGAGTGAGAAAGTGTACGGAGGGGCTGACCCCGGGTGGGAGGCCAAAAGCGTTAAGTAGAGGAGAGAATAAGATAAAGGCCGAGACGGGGTGGGAGGCCGAGACGGGGTGGGAGGCCACAATGGAGTGGAGGCCACCACAGGGTGGGAGGCCAGAATTGAGTAGAGGCCAGCACGGGGTGGGAGGCCAAAAGGAGAAGTAGAGGCCAGAATACAGGGTTGGCCAATTGGGCGTGACAGGACGACGGGCTAACTAAAGCCCAGAATAAATGTGAGGCTCTCAGGGGATGGGAGCCTGAAAGCGGGTGGGCGGCCGACACATTAACTAGAGCCGTGAATATATGTGAGGATGACTGGGGGTGGGAGGCCGACAGGGGCTTGGAGGCCGGAAGGGTAAGTAGAGGCTGAAAGGCACTGTGAGTCTGGAGGGGTAATTTAGGCTACAAAAATATGGAGGATGAGTAGAGGTGGTAGATGGGAGGACAAGGAGAGCCCAGAAATAACTTGAGGTTGAAAAGGGGTGGGAGGCTGAAGTGACTCCCAGATCATGGAGGCATACCTCCAGGATGGCGAGAGTCGCGTTAGAGAATGGTGGTTAGAGTGAATCACCAGGCAGCAATAGCGGCAGTCCTGTCATAGTGACTTTGTTCCAGGAGCTACAGAGTCCCCTCCGATCCCAGAAGTGCTCTCAGACCACACAGAAGCACCGCTGGACTGGCGAGAATGCTGTTCGGGTCACAAAAATGCTGTTCCGGCCATTGGAGAGCTGCCTCCGATTCCACAAGTCCCTCTGGCTCTAGGAGACATACCTTGGGAATTAACAGAGTGGCATTCCGCTCACAGAGCCACTGTTCCAGAGGCTAGACAGTCGAAAGAGACAGAAAAAAATGGGAGGTTGGCGGGAAATAAGAAGACAAAAAAGAGTGGAGGCTGAAAAGCAGTAGAAGGCCACGAGGATGAGGGAGCTGAAAGAAAAAGTAGAAACTGAAAAGAGGTGGAAGACCGACAGGTCTTGGGAGTCAGAAAATGTACGGAGGGGCTGACCCCGGGTGGGAGGCCAAAAGCGTTAAGTGGAGGACAGAATAAGGTGAAGGCCGAGACGGGGTGGTAGGCCACAATAGAGTGGAGGCCGGAACAGGGTGGGAGGCCAGAATATAGTAGAGGCCGCCACAGCGTGGGAGGCAGCCACAGGCCGGGAGGACAGAATAGAGTAGAGGCCGCCACGGGGTGGGAGGCCAGAATAGAGTAGAGGCCAGAACAGGGTGGGAGGCCAGAATAGAGTAGAGGCCGCCACGGGGTGGGAGGCCGCCACGGGGTGGGAGGCCAGAATAGAGTAGAGGCCGCCACGGGGTGGGAGGCCGCCACGGGGTGGGAGGCCAGAATAGAGTAGAGGCCGCCACAGGGAGGGAGGCTGCCACGGGGTGGGAAGCCAGAATGGCGTAGAGGCCGCCACGGGGTGGGAGGCCGCCATGGGGTGGGAGGCCAAAAGCAGAAGTAGAGGTCAGAATACAGGGCTGGCCAATCGGGCGTTACAGGACGACGGGGTAACTAAAGCCCAGAATAAATGTGAGGCTCACAGGGGATGGGAGCCTGAAAGCGGGTGGGCGGCCGACACATTAACTAGAGCCGTGAATAAATATAACGATGACACGGGGTGGGAGGCTGACAGGGACTGGGAGGCTGGAAGGGTAAGTAGAGGCTCAAAGGGGGTGTGAGGCTGGAGGGTAATTTAGGGTAGAAAACTATGGAGGATGAGTAGAGGTGGGAGATGGGAGGACAAGGAGAGCCCAGAAATAACTTGAGGTTGAAAAGGTGTGGGAGGCTGAAGTGACTCCCACATCATGGAGGCATACCTCCAGGATGGCGAGGGAGGCATTCCAGTCACAGAGAGGGTGTTCTGGTGGTTAGAGAATCGCCTCGAATCCCAGTAGTCCCACAAGCGCTCCTGGATCATGGACACATGCCACCCAGGCAGCAATAGCGGCAGTCCTGTCATAGTGACTTTGTTCCAGGAGCTACAGAGTCCCCTCCCATCCCAGAAATGCTACTGAACCACAGAGAAGCACTGCTGGACTGGCAAGAATGCTGTTCGGTCACAAAAATGCTGTTCCGGCCGTTGGAGAGCCGCCTCCGATCCCACAAGTCCCTCTGGCTCTAGGAGACATACCTTGGGAATTGACAGAGTGGCATTCCGCTCACAGAGCCACTGTTCCAGAGGCTAGACGATCGAAAGAGACAGAAAAGAAATGGGAGGTTGGTGGGAAATAAGAAGCCAGAAAAGAGTGGAGGCTGAAAAGCAGTAGAAGGCCACGAGGATGAGGGAGCTGAAAGAAAAAGTAGAAACTGAAAAGACGTGGGAGGACGACAGGGTTTGGGAGACTGAAAGTGTAAGGAGAGGCCGACACCGGGTGGGAGGCCAAAAGCGTTAAGTAGAGGAGAGAATAAGATAAAGGCCGAGACGGGGTGGGAGGCCGAGACGGGGTGGGAGGCTGTCACGGGGTGGGAGGCCAGAATTGAGTAGAGGCCGCCACGGGGTGGGAGGCCAAAAGGAGAAGTAGAGGCCAGAATACAGGGTTGGCCAATCGGGCGTGACAGGACGACGGGGTAACTAAAGCCCACAATAAATGTGACGCTCTCAGGGGATGGGAGCCTGAAAGCGGGTGGGCGGCCGACACATTAACTAGAGCCGTGAATATATGTGAGGATGACTGGGGGTGGGAGGACGACAGGGGCTTGGAGGCCGGAAGGGTAAGTAGAGGCTCAAAGGGAGTGTGAGTCTGGAGGGGTAATTTAGGCTAGAAAAATATGGAGGATGAGTAGAGATGGGAGGACAAGGAGAACCCAGAAATAACTTGAGGTTGAAAAGGTGTGGGAGGCTGAAGTGACTCCCACATCATGGAGGCATACCTCCAGGATGGCGAGGGAGGCATTCCAGTCACAGAGAGGGTGTTCTGGTGCTTACAGAATCGCCTCGGATCCCAGTAGTCCCACAAGCACTCCTGGATCATGGACACATGCCACTCAGGCAGCAATAGCGGCAGTCCTGTCATAGTGACTTTGTTCCAGGAGCTACAGAGTCCCCTCCCATCCCAGAAGTGCTCTCAGACCACAGAGAAGCACCGCTGGACTGGCAAGAATGCTGTTCAGGTCACAAAACTGGTATTCCGGCCATTGGAGAGTCCCCTCCGATCCCACAAGTCCCTCTCTCTCTAGGACGCATACCTTGGGAATTGACAGAGTGGCATTCCGCTCACAGAGCCACTGTTACGGAGGCTAGACAGTCAAAAGAGACAGAAAAGAAATGGGAGGTTGGTGGGAAATAAGAAGCCAGAAAAGAGGGGAGGCTGAAAAGCAGTAGAAGGCCACAAGGATGAGGGAGGCAGAAGAATAAGTAGAAACTGAAAAGAGGTGGAAGACCGACAGGTCTTGGGAGTCAGAAAGTGTACGGAGGGGCTGACCCCGGGTGGGAGGCCAAAAGCGTTAAGTGGAGGACAGAATAAGGTGAAGGCCGAGACGGGGTGGGAGGCCACAATAGAGTGGAGGCCGGAACAGGGTCGGAGGCCAGAATATAGTAGAGGCCGCCACAGCGTGGAAGGCAGCCACGGGGTGGGAGGCCAGAACAGAGTAGAGGCCGACACAGGGTGGGAGGCCAAAAGCAGAAGTAGAGGCCAGAATACAGGGCTGGCCAATCAGGCGTTAGAGGACGATGGGGTAACTAAAGCCCAGAATAAATGTGAGGCTCTCAGGGGATGGGAGCCTGAAAGCGGGTGGGCGGCCGACACATTAACTAGAGCCGTGAATAAATGTGAGGATGACGGGGGGTGGGAGGCTGACAGGGGCTGGGAGGCTGGAAGGGTAAGTAGAGGCTGAAAGGGGCTGTGAGTCTGGAGGGGTAATTTAGGGTAGAAAACTATGGAGGATGAGTAGAGGTGGGAGATGGGAGGACAAGGAGAGCCCAGAAATAACTTGAGGTTGAAAAGGTGTGGGAGGCTGAAGTGACTCCCACATCATGGAGGCATACCTCCAGGATGGCAAGGGAGGCATTCCAGTCACAGAGAGGGTGTTCTGGTGCTTAGAGAATCGCCTCAGATCCCAGTAGTCCCACAAGGGCTCCAGGATCATGGACACATGCCACCCAGGCAGCAATAGCGGCAGTCCTGTCATAGTGACTTTGTTCCAGGAGCTACAGAGTCCCCTCCCATCCCAGAAGTGCTCTAGGACCACAGAGAAGCACCGCTGGACTGGCGAGAATGCTGTTGGGGTCACAGAAACGGTATTCCGGCCATTGGAGAGACCCCTCTATTCCCACAAGTCCCTCTGGCTCTAGGAGACATACCTTGGGAATTGACAGAGTGGCATTCCGCTCACAGAGCCACTGTTCCAGAGGCTAGACAGTCAGAAGAGACAGAAAAGAAATGGGAGGTTGGTGGGAAATAAGAAGCCAGAAAAGAGGGGAGGCTGAAAAGCAGTAGAAGGCCACAAGGATGAGGGAGGCAGAAGAATAAGTAGAAACTGAAAAGAGGTGGAAGACCGACAGCTCTTGGGAGTCAGAAAGTGTACGGAGGGGCTGACCCCGGGTGGGAGGCCAAAAGCGTTAAGTAGAGGAGAGAATAACATAAAGGCCGAGACGGGGTGGGAGGCCAGAATAGAGTGGAGGCCGCCACACGGTGGGAGGCCAGAATAGAGTAGAGGCCACCACGGGGTGGGAGGCCAGAATAGAGTAGAGGCCACCACGGGGTGGGAGGCTGTCACGGGGTGGGAGGCCAGAATTGAGTAGATGCCGCCACGGGGAGGGAGGCCAAAAGGAGAAGTAGAGGCCAGAATACAGGGCTGGCCAATCGGGCGTGACAGGACGACGGGGTAACTAAAGCCCAGAATAAATGTGAGGCTCTCAGGGGATGGGAGCCTGAAAGCGGGTGGGCGGCCGACACATTAACTAGAGCCGTGAATAAATGTAACGATGACACGGGGTGGGAGGCCGACAGGGGCTTGGAGGCCGGAAGGGTAAGTAGAGGCTCAAAGGGAGTGTGAGTCTGGAGGGGTAATTTAGGCTAGAAAACTATGGAGGATGAGTAGAGGTGGGAGATGGGAGGACAAGGAGAGCCCAGAAATAACTTGAGGTTGAAAAGGTGTGGGAGGCTGAAGTGACTCCCACATCATGGAGGCATACCTCCAGGATGGCGAGGGAGGCATTCCAGTCACAGAGAGGGTGTTCTGGTGCTTACAGAATCGCCTTGGATCCCAGTAGTCCCACAAGCGCTCCTGGATCATGGACACATGCCACCCAGGCAGCAATAGCGGCAGTCCTGTCATAGTGACTTTGTTCCAGGAGCTACAGAGTCCCCTCCCATCCCAGAAGTGCTCTCGGACCACAGAGAAGCACCGCTGGACTGGCAAGAATGCTGTTCGGGTCACAAAACTGGTATTCCGGCCATTGGAGAGTCCTCTCCGATCCCACAAGTCCCTCTCTCTCTAGGACGCATACCTTGGGAATTGACAGAGTGGCATTCCGCTCACAGAGCCACTGTTCCGGAGGCTAGACAGTCAAAAGAGACAGAAAAGAAATGGGAGGTTGGTGGGAAATAAGAAGCTAGAAAAGAGGGGAGGCTGAAAAGCAGTAGAAGGCCACGAGGATGAGGGAGCTGAAAGAAAAAGTAGAAACTGAAAAGAGGTGGAAGACCGACAGGTCTTGGGAGTGAGAAAGTGTACGGAGGGGCTGACCCCGGGTGGGAGGCCAAAAGCGTTAAGTGGAGGACAGAATAAGGTGAAGGCCGAGACGGGGTGGGAGGCCACAATAGAGTGGAGGCCGGAACAGGGTGGGAGGCCAGAACATAGTAGAGGCCGCCACAGCGTGGGAGGCAGCCACGGGGCGGGAGTCCAGAATAGATTAGAGGCCGCCACGGGGCGGGAGGCCAGAATAGAGTAGAGGCCGACACAGGGTGGGAGGCCGCCACGGGGTGGGAGGCCAGAACAGAGTAGAGGCCGACACAGGGTGGGAGGCCAAAAGCAGAAGTAGAGGCCAGAATACAGGGCTGGCCAATCGGGCGTTACAGGACGATGGGGTAACTAAAGCCCAGAATAAATGTGAGGCTCTCAGGGGATGGGAGCCTGAAAGCGGGTGGGCGGCCGACACATTAACTAGAGCCGTGAATAAATGTGAGGATGACGGGGGGTGGGAGGCTGACAGGGGCTGGGAGGCTGGAAGGGTAAGTAGAGGCTCAAAGGGGGTGTGAGGCTGGAGGGTAATTTAGGGTAGAAAACTATGGAGGATGAGTAGAGGTGGGAGATGGGAGGACAAGGAGAGCTCAGAAATAACTTGAGGTTGAAAAGGTGTGGGAGGCTGAAGTGACTCCCACATCATGGAGGCATACCTCCAGGATGGCGAGGGAGGCATTCCAGTCACAGAGAGGGTGTTCTGGTACTTAGAGAATCGCCTCGGATCCCAGTAGTCCCACAAGCGCTCCTGGATCATGGACACATGCCACCCAGGCAGCAATAGCGGCAGTCCTGTCATAGTGACTTTGTTCCAGGAGCTACAGAGTCCCCTCCCATCCCAGAAGTGCTCTAGGACCACAGAGAAGCACCGCTGGACTGGCGAGAATGCTGTTCGGGTCACAGAAACGGTATTCCGGCAATTGGAGAGACCCCTCTATTCCCACAAGTCCCTCTGTCTCTAGGACACATACCTTGGGAATTGACAGAGTGGCATTCCGCTCACAGAGCCACTGTTCCAGAGGCTAGACAGTCAAAAGAGACAGAAAAGAATTGGGAGGTTGGCGGGAAATAAGAAGCCAGAAAAGAGTGGAGGCTGAAAAGCAGTAGAAGGCCACGAGGATAAGGGAGCTGAAAGAAAAAGTAGAAACTGAAAAGACGTGGGAGGACGACAGGGTTTGGGAGACTGAAAGTGTAAGGAGAGGCCGACACCGGGTGGGAGGCCAAAAGCGTTAAGTGGAGTACAGAATAAGGTGAAGGCCGAGACGGGGTGGGAGGCCACAATAGAGTGGAGGCCGGAACAGGGTCGGAGACCAGAATATAGTAGAGGCCGCCACAGCGTGGAAGGCAGCCACGGGGCGGGAGGCCAGAATAGATTAGAGGCCGCCACGGGGCGGGAGGCCAGAATAGAGTAGAGGCCGACACAGGGTGGGAGGCCGCCACGGGGTGGGAGGCCAGAACAGAGTAGAGGCCGCCACGGGGTGGGAGGCCAAAAGCAGAAGTAGAGGCCAGAATACAGGGCTGGCCAATCGGGCGTTAGAGGACGATGGGGTAACTAAAGCCCAGAATAAATGTGAGGCTCTCAGGGGATGGGAGCCTGAAAGCAGGTGGGCGGCCGACACATTAACTAGAGTCGTGAATAAATGTGAGGATGACGGGGGGTGGGAGGCTGACAGGGGCTGGGAGGCTGGAAGGGTAAGTAGAGGCTGAAAGGGGGTGTGAGTCTGGAGGGGTAATTTAGGGTAGAAAAATATGGAGGATGAGTAGAGGTGGGAGATGGGAGGACAAGGAGAACCCAGAAATAACTTGAGGTTGAAAAGGTGTGGGAGGCTGAAGTGACTCCCACATCATGGAGGCATACCTCCAGGATGGCGAGCGAGGCATTCCAGTCACAGAGAGGGTGTTCTGGTGGTTAGAGAATCGCCTCGGATCCCAGTAGTCCCACAAGCGCTCCTGGATCATGGACACATGCCACCCAGGCAGCAATAGCGGCAGTCCTGTCATAGTGACTTTGTTCCAGGAGCTACAGAGTCCCCTCCCATCCCAGAAGTGCTCTAGGACCACAGAGAAGCACCGCTGGACTGGCGAGAATGCTGTTCGGGTCACAGAAACGGTATTCCGGCCTTGGAGAGTCCTCTCCGATCCCACAAGTCCCTCTCTCTCTAGGACGCATACCTTGGGAATTGACAGAGTGGCATTCCGCTCACAGAGCCACTGTTCCAGAGGCTAGACAGTCAAAAGAGACAGAAAAGAAATGGGAGGTTGGCGGGAAATAAGAAGCCAAAAATGTGTGGAGGCTGAAAAGCAGTATAAGGCCACGAGGATGAGGGAGGCGGAAGAATAAGTAGAAACTGAAAAGACGTGGGAGGCCGACAGGGTTTGGGAGTCTGAAAGTGTACGGAGGGGCTGACCCCGGGTGGGAGGCCAAAAGCGTTAAGTAGAGGAGAGAATAAGATAAAGGCCGAGACGGGGTGGGAGGCCACAATGGAGTGGAGGCCACCACAGGGTGGGAGGCCAGAATTGAGTAGAGGCCAGCACGGGGTGGGAGGCCAAAAGAAGAAGTAGAGGCCAGAATACAGGGTTGGCCAATTGGGCGTGACAGGACGACGGGGTAACTAAAGCCCAGAATAAACGTGAGGCTCTCAGGGGATGGGAGCCTGAAAGCGGGTGGGCGGCCGACACATTAACTAGAGCCGTGAATAAATGTAACGATGACACGGGGTGGGAGGCCGACAGGGGCTTGGAGGCCGGAAGGGTAAGTAGAGGCTCAAAGGGAGTGTGAGTCTGGAGGGGTAATTTAGGGTAGAAAACTATGGAGGATGAGTAGAGGTGGGAGATGGGAGGACAAGGAGAGCCCAGAAATAACTTGAGGTTGAAAAGGTGTGGGAGGCTGAAGTGACTCCCACATCATGGAGGCATACCTCCAGGATGGCGAGGGAGGCATTCCAGTCACAGAGAGGGTGTTCTGGTGCTTACAGAATCGCCTTGGATCCCAGTAGTCCCACAAGCGCTCCTGGATCATGGACACATGCCACCCAGGCAGCAATAGCGGCAGTCCTATCATAGTGACTTTGTTCCAGGAGCTACAGAGTCCCCTCCCATCCCAGAAGTGCTCTCGGACCACAGAGAAGCACTGCTGGACTGGCAAGAATGCTGTTCAGGTCACAAAACTGGTATTCCGGCCTTGGAGAGTCCTCTCCGATCCCACAAGTCCCTCTCTCTCTAGGACGCATACCTTGGGAATTGACAGAGTGGCATTCCGCTCACAGAGCCACGGTTCCGGAGGCTAGACAGTCAAAAGAGACAGAAAAGAAATGGGAGGTTGGTGGGAAATAAGAAGCCAGAAAAGAGGGGAGGCTGAAAAGCAGTAGAAGGCCACGAGGATGAGGGAGCTGAAAGAAAAAGTAGAAACTGAAAAGAGGTGGAAGACCGACAGGTCTTGGGAGTCAGAAAGTGTACGGAGGGGCTGACCCCGGGTGGGAGGCCAAAAGCGTTAAGTGGAGGACAGAATAAGGTGAAGGCCGAGACGGGGTGGGAGGCCACAATAGAGTGGAGGCCGGAACAGGGTGGGAGGCCAGAACATAGTAGAGGCCGCCACAGCGTGGGAGGCAGCCACAGGCCGGGAGGACAGAATAGAGTAGAGGCCGCCACGGGGTGGGAGGCCAGAATAGAGTAGAGGCCAGAACAGGGTGGGAGGCCAGAATAGAGTAGAGGCCGCCACGGGGTGGGAGGCCGCCACGGGGTGGGAGGCCAGAATAGAGTAGAGGCCGCCACAGGGAGGGAGGCCGCCACGGGGTGGGAGGCCAGAATAGAGTAGAGGCCGCCACAGGGAGGGAGGCTGCCACGGGGTGGGAAGCCAGAATGGCGTAGAGGCCGCCACGGGGTGGGAGGCCGCCATGGGGTGGGAGGCCAAAAGCAGAAGTAGAGGTAAGAATACAGGGCTGGCCAATCGGGCGTTACAGGATGACAGGGTAACTAAAGCCCAGAATAAATGTGAGGCTCACAGGGGATGGCAGCCTGAAAGCGGGTGGGCGGCCGACACATTAACTAGAGCCGTGAATAAATGTAACGATGACACAGGGTGGGAGGCTGACAGGGACTGGGAGGCTGGAAGGGTAAGTAGAGGCTCAAAGGGGGTGTGAGGCTGGAGGGTAATTTAGGGTAGAAAACTATGGAGGATGAGTAGAGGTGGGAGATGGGAGGACAAGGAGAGCTCAGAAATAACTTGAGGTTGAAAAGGTGTGGGAGGCTGAAGTGACTCCCACATCATGGAGGCATACCTCCAGGATGGCGAGGGAGGCATTCCAGTCACAGAGAGGGTGTTCTGGTGGTTAGAGAATCGCCTCGGATCCCAGTAGTCCCACAAGCGCTCCTGGATCATGGACACATGCCACCCAGGCAGCAATAGCGGCAGTCCTGTCATAGTGACTTTGTTCCAGGAGCTACAGAGTCCCCTCCGATCCCAGAAATGCTATTGAACCACAGAGAAGCACTGCTGGACTGGCAAGAATGCTGTTCGGTCACAAAAATGCTGTTCCGGCCGTTGGAGAGCCGCCTCCGATCCCACAAGTCCCTCTGGCTCTAGGAGACATACCTTGGGAATTGACAGAGTGGCATTCCGCTCACAGAGCCACTGTTCCAGAGGCTAGACGGTCGAAAGAGACAGAAAAGAAATGGGAGGTTGGTGGGAAATAAGAAGCCAGAAAAGAGTGGAGGCTGAAAAGCAGTAGAAGGCCACGAGGATGAGGGAGCTGAAAGAAAAAGTAGAAACTGAAAAGACGTGGGAGGTCAACAGGGTTTGGGAGACTGAAAGTGTAAGGAGAGGCCGACACCGGGTGGGAGGCCAAAAGCGTTAAGTAGAGGAGAGAATAACATAAAGGCCGAGAAGGGGTGGGAGGCCGAGACGGGGTGGGAGGCCAGAATAGAATGGAGGCCGCCACAGGGTGGGAGGCCGAGACGGGGTGGGAGGCCACAATAGAGTGGAGGCCGCCACACGGTGGGAGGCTAGAATAGAGTAGAGGCCGCCACAGGGTGGGAGGCTGTCACGGGGTGGGAGGCCAGAATTGAGTAGAGGCCGCCACGGGGTGGGAGGCCAAAAGGAGAAGTAGAGGCCAGAATACAGGGCTGGCCAATCGGGCGTTACAGGACGACGGGGTAACTAAAGCCCAGAATAAATGTGAGGCTCTCAGGGGATGGGAGCCTGAAAGCGGGTGGGCGGCCGACACATTAACTAGAGCCGTGAATAAATGTAACGATGACACGGGGTGGGAGGCCGACAGGGGCTTGGAGGCCGGAAGGGTAAGTAGAGGCTCAAAGGGAGTGTGAGTCTGGAGGGGTAATTTAGGGTAGAAAAATATGGAGGATGAGTAGAGGTGGGAGATGGGAGGACAAGGAGAGCCCAGAAATAACTTGAGGTTGAAAAGCTGTGGGAGGCTGAAGTGACTCCCACATCATGGAGGCATACCTCCAGGATGGCGAGGGAGGCATTCCAGTCACAGAGAGGGTGTTCTGGTGCTTAGAGAATCGCCTCGGATCCCAGTAGTCCCACAAGCGCTCCTGGATCATGGACACATGCCACCCAGGCAGCAATAGCGGCAGTCCTGTCATAGTGACTTTGTTCCAGGAGCTACAGAGTCCCCTCCGATCCCAGAAGTGCTCTCGGACCACAGAGAAGCACCGCTGGACTGGCAAGAATGCTGTTCAGGTCACAAAACTGGTATTCCGGCCATTGGAGAGTCCTCTCCGATCCCACAAGTCCCTCTCTCTCTAGGACGCATACCTTGGGAATTGACAGAGTGGCATTCCGCTCACAGAGCCACTGTTCCGGAGGCTAGACAGGCAAAAGAGACAGAAAAGAAATGGCAGGTTGGTGGGAAATAAGAAGCCAGAAAAGAGGGGAGGCTGAAAAGCAGTAGAAGGCCACGAGGATGCGGGAGCTGAAAGAAAAAGTAGAAACTGAAAAGAGGTGGAAGACCGACAGGTCTTGGGAGTCAGAAAGTGTACGGAGGGGCTGACCCCGGGTGGGAGGCCAAAAGCGTTAAGTGGAGGACAGAATAAGGTGAAGGCCGAGACGGGGTGGGAGGCCACAATAGAGTGGAGGCCGGAACAGGGTGGGAGGCCAGAACATAGTAGAGGCCGCCACAGCATGGGAGGCAGCCACAGGCCGGGAGGACAGAATAGAGTAGAGGCCGCCACGGGGTGGGAGGCCAGAATAGAGTAGAGGCCAGAACAGGGTGGGAGGCCAGAATAGAGTAGAGGCCGCCACGGGGTGGGAGGCCGCCACGGGGTGGGAGGCCAGAATAGAGTAGAGGCCGCCACGGGGTGGGAGGCCACCACGGGGTGGGAGGCCAGAATAGAGTAGAGGCCGCCACAGGGAGGGAGGCTGCCACGGGGTGGGAAGCCAGAATGGCGTAGAGGCCGCCACGGGGTGGGAGGCCGCCATGGGGTGGGAGGCTAAAAGCAGAAGTAGAGGTAAGAATACAGGGCTGGCCAATCGGGCGTTACAGGACGACAGGGTAACTAAAGCCCAGAATAAATGTGAGGCTCACAGGGGATGGCAGCCTGAAAGCGGGTGGGCGGCCGACACATTAACTAGAGCCGTGAATAAATGTAACGATGACACGGGGTGGGAGGCTGACAGGGACTGGGAGGCTGGAAGGGTAAGTAGAGGCTCAAAGGGGGTGTGAGGCTGGAGGGTAATTTAGGGTAGAAAACTACGGAGGATGAGTAGAGGTGGGAGATGGGAGGACAAGGAGAGCTCAGAAATAACTTGAGGTTGAAAAGGTGTGGGAGGCTGAAGTGACTCCCACATCATGGAGGCATACCTCCAGGATGGCGAGGGAGGCATTCCAGTCACAGAGAGGGTGTTCTGGTGGTTAGAGAATCGCCTCGGATCCCAGTAGTCCCACAAGCGCTCCTGGATCATGGACACATGCCACCCAGGCAGCAATAGCGGCAGTCCTGTCATAGTGACTTTGTTCCAGGAGCTACAGAGTCCCCTCCGATCCCAGAAATGCTATTGAACCACAGAGAAGCACTGCTGGACTGGCAAGAATGCTGTTCGGTCACAAAAATGCTGTTCCGGCCGTTGGAGAGCCGCCTCCGATCCCACAAGTCCCTCTGGCTCTAGGAGACATACCTTGGGAATTGACAGAGTGGCATTCCGCTCACAGAGCCACTGTTCCAGAGGCTAGACGGTCGAAAGAGACAGAAAAGAAATGGGAGGTTGGTGGGAAATAAGAAGCCAGAAAAGAGTGAAGGCTGAAAAGCAGTAGAAGGCCACGAGGATGAGGGAGCTGAAAGAAAAAGTAGAAACTGAAAAGACGTGGGAGGACGACAGGGTTTGGGAGACTGAAAGTGTAAGGAGAGGCCGACACCGGGTGGGAGGCCAAAAGCGTTAAGTAGAGGAGAGAATAACATAAAGGCCGAGACGGGGTGGGAGGCCGAGACGGGGTGGGAGGCCAGAATAGAGTGGAGGCCGCCACAGCGTGGGAGGCCGAGACGGGGTGGGAGGCCAGAATAGAGTGGAGGCCGCCACACGGTGGGAGGCCAGAATAGAGTAGAGGCCGCCACAGGGTGGGAGGCTGTCACGGGGTGGGAGGCCAGAATAGAGTAGAGGCCGCCACGGGGTGGGAGGCCGCCACGGGGTGGGAGGCCAGAACAGAGTAGAGGCCGACACAGGGTGGGAGGCCAAAAGCAGAAGTAGAGGCCAGAATACAGGGCTGGCCAATCGGGCGTTACAGGACGACGGGGTAACTAAAGCCCAGAATAAATGTGAGGCTCTCAGGGGATGGGAGCCTGAAAGCGGGTGGGCGGCCGACACATTAACTAGAGCCGTGAATAAATGTGAGGATGACGGGGGGTGGGAGGCTGACAGGGGCTGGGAGGCTGGAAGGGTAAGTAGAGGCTGAAAGGGGCTGTGAGTCTGGAGGGGTAATTTAGGGTAGAAAACTATGGAGGATGAGTAGAGGTGGGAGATGGGAGGACAAGGAGAGCCCAGAAATAACTTGAGGTTGAAAAGGTGTGGGAGGCTGAAGTGACTCCCACATCATGGAGGCATACCTCCAGGATGGCGAGGGAGGCATTCCAGTCACAGAGAGGGTGTTCTGGTGCTTACAGAATCGCCTCGGATCCCAGTAGTCCCACAAGGGCTCCAGGATCATGGACACATGCCACCCAGGCAGCAATAGCGGCAGTCCTGTCATAGTGACTTTGTTCCAGGAGCTACAGAGTCCCCTCCCATCCCAGAAGTGCTCTAGGACCACAGAGAAGCACCGCTGGACTGGCGAGAATGCTGTTCGGGTCACAGAAACGGTATTCCGGCCATTGGAGAGACCCCTCTATTCCCACAAGTCCCTCTGGCTCTAGGAGACATACCTTGGGAATTGACAGAGTGGCATTCCGCTCACAGAGCCACTGTTCCAGAGGCTAGACAGTCAAAAGAGACAGAAAAGAAATGGGAGGTTGGTGGGAAATAAGAAGCCAGAAAAGAGTGGAGGCTGAAAAGCAGTAGAAGGCCACGAGGATGAGGGAGCTGAAAGAAAAAGTAGAAACTGAAAAGAGGTGGAAGACCGACAGGTCTTGGGAGTGAGAAAGTGTACGGAGGGGCTGACCCCGGGTGGGAGGCCAAAAGCGTTAAGTGGAGGACAGAATAAGGTGAAGGCCGAGACGGGGTGGTAGGCCACAATAGAGTGGAGGCCGGAACAGGGTGGGAGGCCAGAACATAGTAGAGGCCGCCACAGCGTGGGAGGCAGCCACAGGCCGGGAGGACAGAATAGAGTAGAGGCCGCCACGGGGCGGGAGGCCAGAATAGAGTAGAGGCCGACACAGGGTGGGAGGCCAGAATAGAGTAGAGGCCGACACAGGGAGGGAGGCTGCCACGGGGTGGGAAGCCAGAATGGCGTAGAGGCCGCCACGGGGTGGGAGGCCGCCATGGGGTGGGAGGCCAAAAGCAGAAGTAGAGGTCAGAATACAGGGCTGGCCAATCGAGCGTTACAGGACGACGGGGTAACTAAAGCCCAGAATAAATGTGAGGCTCACAGGGGATGGGAGCCTGAAAGCGGGTGGGCGGCCGACACATTAACTAGAGCCGTGAATAAATGTAACGATGACACGGGGTGGGAGGCTGACAGGGACTGGGAGGCTGGAAGGGTAAGTAGAGGCTCAAAGGGGGTGTGAGGCTGGAGGGTAATTTAGGGTAGAAAACTATGGAGGATGAGTAGAGGTGGGAGATGGGAGGACAAGGAGAACCCAGAAATAACTTGAGGTTGAAAAGGTGTGGGAGGCTGAAGTGACTCCCACATCATGGAGGCATACCTCCAGGATGGCGAGGGAGGCATTCCAGTCACAGAGAGGGTGTTCTGGTGCTTAGAGAATCACCTCGGATCCCAGTAGTCCCACAAGCGCTCCTGGATCATGGACACATGCCACCCAGGCAGCAATAGCGGCAGTCCTGTCATAGTGACTTTGTTCCAGGAGCTACAGAGTCCCCTCCGATCCCAGAAATGCTATTGAACCACAGAGAAGCACTGCTGGACTGGCAAGAATGCTGTTCGGGTCACAAAAATGCTGTTCCGGCCGTTGGAGAGCCGCCTCCGATCCCACAAGTCCCTCTGGCTCTAGGAGACATACCTTGGGAATTGACAGAGTGGCATTCCGCTCACAGAGCCACTGTTCCAGAGGCTAGACAGTCGAAAGAGACAGAAAAGAAATGGAAGGTTGGTGGGAAATAAGAAGCCAGAAAAGAGTGGAGGCTGAAAAGCAGTAGAAGGCCACGAGGATGAGGGAGCTGAAAGAAGAAGTAGAAACTGAAAAGACGTGGGAGGACGACAGGGTTTGGGAGACTGAAAGTGTAAGGAGAGGCCGACACCGGGTGGGAGGCCAAAAGCGTTAAGTAGAGGAGAGAATAAGATAAAGGCCGAGACGGGCTGGGAGGCCGAGACGGGGTGGGAGGCCAGAATAGAGTGGAGGCCGCCACGGGGTGGGAGGCCGAGACGGGGTGGGAGGCCAGAATAGAGTGGAGGCCGCCACGGGGTGGGAGGCCAGAATAGAGTGGAGGCCGCCACGGGGTGGGAGGCCAGAATTGAGTAGAGGCCGACACAGGGAGGGAGGCCAAAAGGAGAAGTAGAGGCCAGAATACAGGGCTGGCCAATCGGGCGTTACAGGACGACGGGGTAACTAAAGCCCAGAATAAATGTGACGCTCTCAGGGGATGGGAGCCTGAAAGCGGGTGGGCGGCCGACACATTAACTAGAGCCGTGAATATATGTGAGGATGACTGGGGGTGGGAGGCCAACAGGGGCTTGGAGGCCGGAAGGGTAAGTAGAGGCTCAAAGGGAGTGTGAGTCTGGAGGGGTAATTTAGGCTAGAAAAATATGGAGGATGAGTAGAGGTGGGAGATGGGAGGACAAGGAGAACCCAGAAATAACTTGAGGTTGAAAAGGTGTGGGAGGCTGAAGTGACTCCCACATCATGGAGGCATACCTCCAGGATGGCGAGGGAGGCATTCCAGTCACGGAGAGGGTGTTCTGGTGCTTAGAGAATCGCCTCGGATCCCAGTAGTCCCACAAGCGCTCCTGGATCATGGACACATGCCACCCAGGCAGCAATAGCGGCAGTCCTGTCATAGTGACTTTGTTCCAGGAGCTACAGAGTCCCCTCCCATCCCAGAAGTGCTCTCGGACCACAGACAAGCACCGCTGGACTGGTGAGAATGCTGTTCGGGTCACAAAAATGCTGTTCCGGCCGTTGGAGAGCCGCCTCCGATCCCACAAGTCCCTCTGGCTCTAGGAGACATACCTTGGGAATTGACAGAGTGGCATTCCGCTCACAGAGCCACTGTTCCGGAGGCTAGACATTCAGAAGAGACAGAAAAGAAATGGGAGGTTGGCGGGAAATAAGAAGCCAAAAAATAGTGGAGGCTGAAAAGCAGTAGAAGGCCACAAGGATGAGGGAAGCAGAAGAATAAATAGAAACTGAAAGGAGATGGGAGACCGACAGGGCTTGGGACTCTGAAAGTGTAAGAAGGGGCTGACCCCCGGTGGGAGGCCAAAAGCATTAACTACAGGACAGAATAAGATGAAGGCCGAGATGGGGTGGTAGGCCACAATAGAGTGGAGGCCGGAACAGGGTGGGAGGCCAGAATATAGTAGAGGCCGCCACAGCGTGGGAGGCAGCCACGGGGCGGGAGGCCAGAATAGAGTAGAGGCCGCCAGGGGGTGGGAGGCCAGAATAGAGTAGAGGCCGCCACGAGGTGGGAGGCCAGAATAGAGTAGAGGCCGCCACGAGGTGGGAGGCCAAAAGCAGAAGTAAAGGCCAGAATACAGGGCTGGCCAATCGGGCGTTACAGGACGACGGGGTAACTAAAACCCAGAATAAATCTGAGGCTCACAGGGGATGGGAGCCTGAAAGCGGGTGGGCGGCCGACACATTAACTAGAGCCGTGAATAAATGTGAGGATGACAGGGGGTGGGAGGCTGACAGGGGCTGGGAGGCTGGAAGGGTAAGTAGAGGCTGAAAGGGGATGTGAGGCTGGAGGGTAATTTAGGGTAGAAAACTATGGAGGATAAGTAGAGGTGAGAGATGGGAGGACAAGGAGAGCTCAGAAATAACTTGAGGTTGAAAAGGTGTGGGAGGCTGAAGTGACTCCCACATCATGGAGGCATACCTCCAGGATGGCGAGGGAGGCATTCCAGTCACAGAGAGGGTGTTCTGGTGGTTAGAGAATCGCCTCGGATCCCAGTAGTCCCACAAGCGCTCCTGGATCATGGACACATGCCACCCAGGCAGCAATAGCGGCAGTCCTGTCATAGTGACTTTGTTCCAGGAGCTATAGAGTCCCCTCCAATCCCAGAAGTGCTCTCGGACCACAGAGAAGCACCGCTGGACTGGTGAGAATGCTGTTCGGGTCACAAAAATGCTGTTCCGGCCGTTGGAGAGCCGCCTCCGATCCCACAAGTCCCTCTGGCTCTAGGACGCATACCTTGGGCATTGACAGAGTGGCATTCCGCTCACAGAGCCACTGTTCCAGAGGCTAGACAGTCAAAAGAGTCAGAAACGAAATGGGAGGTTGGTGGGAAATAAGAAGCCAAAAAATAGTGGAGGCTGAAAAGCAGTAGAAGGCCACAAGGATGAGGGAAGCAGAAGAATAAATAGAAACTGAAAGGAGGTGGGAGGCCAAAAGTGTAAGTAGACGCCAACACCGGGTGGAAGGCCAAAAGCGTAAGTAGAGGTTGACACCGGGTGGGAGGCCAGAATAGTGTGGAGGCCCCCATGGTAACTAGAGCCCAGATTAAACCTGAGGCCAACAGGGAGTGGGAGGCTGACAGGGTGTGCGAGGCCAGATGGGTAAGTAGAGGCTGAAAGGTGGTCTGAGGCTGGAGGGTAAATTTAGGCTAGAAAACTATGACGGCTGAAAAGGGATGGGAGACAGGAGGACAAGGAGAAGACAGATATAACTTGCGGTTGAAAAAGTGTTGGAGGCTGAAGTGACTCATGGATCACAGAGACATGCCACTCCAGCCATCCTGGAGGTATTCTGGACACAGAGAGGTTGTTCCAGCATATAGAGAATCACCTCCAATCCCACAAGTCCTCCTGCATCACAAGGAAGTATCACTGGGTACAGCTAGAGTGGCCTTCTGTTCAGACAGTGTTCTGGTGGCTAAAGAGTTGCCTCCTAGCCCAGGAGTCCTCTGCTATCACAGCGATGTACCTCTGGGACAGCTGCAGAGGCATTTGGGTCAGAGATGATCGATCTTCTGCAGCTAGAGAGTCCTGTCTGTTCCCAGAAGTTCTCTGGGATCATGGAGACATACCACCGGGACAGGTAGAGGGACTTTCTGTTCTTAGAGATGGTGTTCCAGTGGTTAGTGAGTCCCCTCCAATCTCCCAAGTCCTCCCAAATCATGGTGACATACCTGCAGAACAGCTAGAGTGACATTCTGATCAGAGACAGTTTTCCTGCAACTTGAGCATCACCTCAGATGGCGGAATTTCTCCCAGATCATAGAGATCTCACTCCAGGGTACTTAGATTGCCTTTGTAGTCATATAGTGGTACTTCTGATGGGCAGTCACTTCCACATGTGGGAGGACTCCAGAAGCATAGAGACTCCTGTCTGGATCATAGAGTGCTGCTTCCACAGGAGAAGCGAGACTGCTTCTAGCCACCAGTCACATCTCCCCTCTGACACCATGTGCTGACCCACCGTCTCATGGCGCCTTGTTCGTCACCTCCATTGCTCTGTAGTGCACATCTTGTTCTTCTGCCTCTGAAAACAAATTCTTAAATGAGTCACCCGGATGCAGAGCTATAGTTTAACAATTCCAGAGGTCTTGTTTCCGTTTAGGAATACCATCTATTCCAAGTACAGACTGCCATTTAAAGAAAAAAAACAAAAAACCCCAAACACCACAGCAAACTTCAAGCCCCACACAAACAAGCCTTAACACTTCAAGAGATTCAGAGATTCAGACTTCAGAGATTCAATTTCTTTCGCTACTGCTGAACGGCACCTCCCAAAAGACTCCAGTCACCTCCATAAAAAATACTGATATGACCGTTCACTCAGCCTGCTGATGGCTACTCACTCCAGGGTGACCGGACAACCTTTTCCTAAACAGTCGAGGCATATCGACACACTAGCCATAGGCTCTTACTGCTATTGCACCTACCCCTAGCTCTACACCCCAGGTAGAGCAGCTCCACGCCATACGCACACACGACACAGACTGACACGACACAAAACACCACAAACAATGCAACTCAAAGATGAGAGACAACTGTCAGCAAGAATCACGATTCCTGGACCAGAGGCATTGTCGGGCAGAATGACCTACAGGGCCACAGTAGTGATGCAAGGAGGCTCTACGGCAACCCCAGAAAGAGTCAAATGTAATGGCCCGTCACAAGTTCCTGTCAAAATTGAGATGAAGGATGCACAGGAAGCCTGGCTTCAAGACCTAAGACCATAAAGATGCAGGGAACAAGTCCTAGTCCATGAAAAGTAATGCCTAGAGAGCAGAGCTGCTGACCCAGCCTGAAAGGCTGCCACAAAAGAGGGCCAAGCGGAATCTTCTCAGACTCGGGACCGACGCACGCTTTAAGCTCATTACGCAAGAAAAGTGGCACCCAGGTGGCAGTATGCTGATGAGTACAGACCCTTGCAATGGCACCTGAGGCACATGCTGTGCGCACATGCTATGCTCCTTGACAGCAAAGGGCGATGAGGACATCTCAGACTCGAGGAAGGTCTAAGACACAGAAGACACACTACACAAGCTACATCACACTACAGATACAGGCTATAACTGCCCTGCCTGGAACATGCTAGCATCACGCTGAAAAGTAACCCACTCACTTTGCCTGCCCTCTCCTCTACACTAGCTTTAAAACTCCTCCCTGCAATTCCCAACCTCATCCCCTCCTCCCAGTCTCTCCACAGCCCTGGTCCCTTCTACCTAGCTTTCAGGAATCCATCTTCAACAACAACCACCACCACAAACAAACAACCCCCCACACACACATTGGCTAACCAGGATATTCCTGCAGTTGCCAGGTTCCTCTTCATCATCTGCACAAAAACAGTGCCTGCTCTAAGCATCTTGCTGGTCAACACAGATCTCTTCCACAACAGTTGCCTCAAAAGCAGCATGGCCTTCTGCTCACCTACTCCGATTCCAGTGTCAGACACTGTGGCCATCATCATCTGTTGCACCTAAGACACCAAAAGACCCAAAACTACCATTGTGTTTGCGAGAAATCCCCAGCCCCGTGCTCCTCCTCGCTACTACCCCGGCTCACCTCAAATGCTGATCCAATTCCAAAGGCGGCCCACACAGTACCTGCAAAAAAAAAAGGTAAACTCATTTAACTTTAGTCCTTACTGAACAGAAAGCAGTTTATCTAGACTTTATGTAATCGATATAATAATAATGTACACTATTTTTCTATAGAAAACAAATCGTGCTTTGTGACCACACAGTCTGTCTTCACTCCCATCCTCAAAGTCTCACTCAGTCCCTCAGGAGAGAAAGCTTGTATGGGATTACAGAGCTGTGTTGAGATTTCACCCTGGCTCCCGTCACAGGAATGGAGGTAGCAGCTAGCAGTAATTCCCAGCCATAGGGCACTTTCTTACCCTTAGCTATCAATGCTGACCAGTTCATAATGCTTTTCTGTCATAATGCAACTCCTGTGCACATCAAGAAATTTCTTAAGTTAGGAAAGATCGGCAGAGCACGTATCTCTGAGATGTAAGCTATGTTCTCTGCTAGTTGAGATTCACAAAAGCAATTGTGACAACTTAGACCGGCTGCGTGAGTTTTAACTGCAGGGTTTTTTTCCTTATTATGTGGATAGACATAAATATTCCAACCGCAGCAAGTGCGCTACGTTTGATTCTACCTCTGCTTCCAAAGTGATGAACAATATTGTAAAGATGAGGGAAGAGAGAAGGCTACGAACACAGTACCCCAAACACAAATTAGAGACATCTCAAGGTAGCACTCCCAGTTCCTAGTTCCCTTGTAGCCAATAGGCTAAGGTAAAGCACAGTAAATAAATAAACTGCAAGCAAAGTGCTCTTCCAACTCCCTTTCAAGACAATATTGCCTGGCTGAATCTCTCCCGCCACGCTAGGAGCCATACAGGTAGGTGAACGGACAGAGAGGGAGATGGAGGAAGGGAGGCAGGCAGACATCTGGAGAAAGGTGGCAGAGATGGGCCAGGATGCAGAGTAGAGGATGCATGACTCACCACAGCTGCTGGTGGTAGCAGCAGACCTTCACCACCCGGAGACTTCTCTCTCTGCCTCTGCCCCTTCCTCCTCCGCAGTGCCGCCTGGCCGACCCTCGTCCACTCAGCAGCATGTGGCAGACGCCTCAATGCTCCCCATCTGCAAAGCTTCCTCGATACACAGCAGCTCACACGTACAGCCAATGGAGGCACCGAGCCCCCAGCACAGCATGCTGGTGGCCTGCTCTGTCGGGGACGGCTCAGAGAGATCCTTCCTCGCTGCAGGGACTGTCCATTCCTTGCTGGAGGCACCTGCCTTCAGTACCCCCTTGGATTCCCTCCTCAGCCAGTTCTCCTCCCTCAACTCCGTCAGGCAGCCATGCTCAGGCAGCCCCTTTTTCAGCTCGAGCCCCTTCATGCAGCAGGGTCAGCCCCACCCTCAGCCTCACTGGCCACACCTGGGGCTCCCCAACCCCAGCTGGAGCTTATTGAGAACAGGGGCTGTTGCCAAAGATCCACAGCACAAGGCTCCCTCCCCTGTACCTCTCCGCAGCCACAAGCTGTGCACCCAGAGGCTGCAAAACACAGCCAGGGGCACAGAGGAGGCAAGAAAAGTTTATTCGTTAATGCGCATAAGAAATCCTGGCAGTGAGTTGGCTACAAGGCTCGGTGCCAAAACGCAGCAGGACAGAGGGAGAAAAGGGAAGAGAAAAAGCAGGAGGAAGGACAGAGGGACATAGAGATGTGGGACAGGGAGCCAGAAAACAGGATGCTGCAAACAAGACAGGGATAGGGAGTGGGATAAGGATGTATAGAAAGACGAGCAGAGAGACTGAGCAAAAAAACAGGGACAGAGAGATGGAGGAATAAATAAGAGAGACAGGGAGCAGGACAAGAAAATAGAGACAAGGCAAGGGACGGGGGAAAATTCTGACGTGATAGTGAAGGAGAAACATAGGCAAGAAACAAAAAATAGAAACAGGGAGCCAGAGGGTGGTAGACATAGAAAGAAATTTTTTTTAAAACGTCAGGGTAAAAGAAACGTGGGCAAGAATTAACACATAGGCACTGGGAGATTGAAAGAGGGAGATGTAGAAAGAAAATGTAAAAAGTGATGGGGTACAGGACAGAGAGGGAATAATTAAGAATTAGAGACAGGGAGATGGATGGAGGGGGACGTAGAAAGAAAATCTTGAAAGCAACAGTATACAAGAATTAAAAAATAGCTACACAGAGCTGCATAGAGGGAGACATAGAAAGAAAATTTGAAAAGCGACGGGGTGCACAAAATTAGTATTAGAGGTCAAGGAGACAGAGAGAGGGAAAAGTAGCAAGAATATTTTAAAAGCGACTGGGTTCAAGAAACATATGCGAGAATTTAAAAAAATAGGATTGGAGAGGTAGGGAAAAAAGTTTCAAAAGTGATGGGGTACAAGAAACATAGGAAAAAATTAAAAAACAGGGAGCCTGACAGAAGGAAACTGTGGTGGGTTGACCTTGGCTGGCTGCCGGGTGCTCACCAAGCCGCTCTACTGCTCCCCGCCTCCTCAACAATACGGAGATAAGGACAAAGAGACCACTCACCAATTACTGTCACAGGCAAAACAGACTCGACTTGGGGAAATTAAATTAATTTATTGTCAACCAAAATCAGACTAGGAAAACGAGAAATAAGAAGTAATCTCAAAAAACCACCTTCCCTCCACTCCTCTCGGGCTCATCAGTTCATCACAGGTTGTCTCTGCCGCTTCTTCCTCCTCACGCTCTTCTGCTCCAGCGCGGGCTCTCCACAGGGTCACAGTTTCCTTCAGGCACGTCCACCTGCTCCGGCCTGGGGTCCTCCCGATACCTCTGGCCCTCACCCGCTGCCGGCGACGAGAATACAGGCTTCGCCGCGCGCCCGCGTCTGCCTCGGGGGCAGCGGGAGGGGCGAGGCCGCTCCCCCATGGCTGGGCAGCGCTGGCCGCCGCGCTTCCGGCCCCTCGTACGTCATCGCGCCGCGACACACAGAAGGCCTGGCCGCCGTCATGGTGCAGCTCGGTGAGTGCCTGAGGGCGCGCCCCGCCGGGCACGGCCCGGGCCGGTCGCCCGACCCCTAACCGCCTCGCGCTGTCTTCGCAGGTAGCCGCCTCCTGAAGGGCTACCGCGGCGGGCACGTCGTGATCCGCTTCGCCCTCGGAGGCTGCGCCAACCGGCCCTTCTTCCGCATCGTGGCAGCGCACAGCAAGCGCGCCCGCGACGGGAAGTACCTGGAGCAGCTCGGCTGCCTCGACCCGCTGCCCAACGACCACGGCGAGAGGGTGGCGGGGCTCAACGTGGAACGGCTGCGCCACTGGCTTGGCTGCGGCGCGCAGCTCTCCCGGCCCGCTGAGAAGCTCCTGGGTAGGCCCACGGCGGGCGGTCCGGGCGGGGGGCCGGCGCGGGGGCCCGGGACAGGTCGCCGCGGCTCACCGCCTCTGCTTGCAGGTCTCGCGGGGTTCCTGCCGCTCCACCCCATGACGGTGACCGGCGCCGAGAGGCTGCGGCGGCGGCGGCGAGCGCCCGAGGCCGTCGCGCCCCCGGAAGACGGCTCGCCCGGGCCCGGTGACGCACTCTGAGAGACGACCCGGCCGAAGGGCTGCCGAGCGGCCCAGGACGGCGCCAGCCCGCCCCGGCCTGAGGACGCACCGTGCCCTATCGGCGCCTCTGACAGCATTAAAGTGTCATTTGCACACTCGACACTGTGCATGTGCTGCTCTCTCCGGACTTTGCTCTGAAAAGTTTATTATCGCTGCCGAATTTGGTGCAGCAAATATAAAAGGGGTTTTCATGCTGTAACGTAGGTACGGAACCATTCCAAGAGGCACATACGGCTTTTCCTAAAGGCATGTTATTAGCTCTGGCCTACGGCTTTCTGCAGCAATGGCACAAGTACTGACAGCTTCCATTTGTCTGTGGCACTCATTGAGTGTTTTGACTTCTGTCTCTGATTTACTGTAGCGAGAGGCCTGGCACAGGCAAATGCAAATGGGACTGCAGCTGCGTTTCTGTTTAGTTTCTCCAGAGAGGTTCTGGGCCTATTTGTTCACTTATAAGCAGAGGGAAAAATTTCGGTCTCAGGTAATGAGGGAGTGGGGTTTGCACAAAGTTGAGATATGAGTCTTACTACTTCATCACATATTTGACCCTATCCCAAGAAGCAAGAAATCCACTGAAGTCCCTCTCCTACCTTAGATACGCCTCTTGCTTCTCAGGATATCTGTTGGCACAACTCTTACATGACTGTACAAGGGTCAGGCAAAGACAAGTTTTCAGTTTTGCATCCCGATAAGGCTTGTAGCGTAACTGTCCCAATAGAGGAAGAATAGACAAAACACTCTTAAGGGGGCTTGCTTGCTTTTAACAAAATCACAATACTGAGAATGGGTGGGCTTATTTCTGCTTATGGATGAAAGATTAGATGATTAAAAAACTTACTTGAAGTAGATGAGGCTCTGAAAGGCGGTATTGCTTTTCTAATACCTCCCCCTTCTTCCATGTATTTCGTATGTCTGGAGTCACATTTCCTATAAAATGGTGATTGTTCTCTGGTATAGGGTTTCTAAGAAGTTCCTCTCTAGCTTACTCTAGATTTCCTTGCTTCAAAGGTAAAGGTTTGCATCTGCACTGTTCTTCCTATCGAAATCTAAAGGTGCCACACAACTTTCTCTTGCTGGAGCTTTCTGCTTTGAACACAAGAAGGTAGGTCTGCAAGGTTTCTTTTGAGCCAGTTTTGTGGAGGACTGGCTTTTTTTCCTATTAAAAAAAAATACTACTTTGTTATTAAATAAAGGATCCCACAACCGTACACAAGGCAATAAAGCAGTTGCTTTCACGGCCCGTTGAATACTGAAGTGTTATGGGTAATGCAATAGCGCGAGTGACTATTGGCATCGGACAGTACTGTTGCAAGACACAGCAGTAACACCAGGTAAATGAAGGTAGTACTAAGAGGAGAGTCCGGCAGTGCCGAGGTCATGCTTTCTGCGGTGGCTCCTCTCAGCTTTTCTCTTGTCCTGCCTACAGTCTTAAATCAAGTGCCCTGCTAAGGCATCTGCTACACTGAGAAACAACATGCAAGTGGTTGGAGGGGACTTACAGAAAACAGCATTTCTCCTCACCTAACTCACTCTTCACTGTCCGTGCAAGTGGTAGGTCTGTTTCTTCTGGTGGACTGAACAAATTACGCAATTTACTTTACAGGTTCCTAAATTGTTGCGTGTGGATCAGAACAGTTTGTGCAACAATGCACAGCCTCTGGGCCACAGTAAACCCAGCCTGCCACAGAAGCACTGGATTTTTCTGCACAGATGCAGAGTACTGTGTGCCAATATAGGACAGCCCAAGCTTTAAAAAAAAAAAAAATAACGGGCATACTGAGCTTATAAAGCACAATTCTCAGGTAGCTGCTGTGATGCTGTCAGCAGGTGAAGGCTATGAACAAATTGCAATGAGCACTTCTAGCATCTTGCAAATGGCGAGAGGTGCAGTGCTGGAAAAAGGGTTATGGCTGAGCCCTCCTGTGGTTTCCTAGAGAAAACCAGTAGCAGTTAGCTATGAGCACTGAATGCCATTTACGCTTTGGGCTGAACCTGCCTTTCGAGAGATTAGCCGATACTTTTCTTTGGAGCCGTGATGACCTGTTGCTTAAGAGGGCTGTATGTAGTAATGTAACATATAGTGATCTAAGTTAAAGGCTCTATGTGTTACTGTAGATGCTGCACTAAATACTCTGTTAGAGCAAGGGCTAGGGCAAAAGGAGCGAGAATTTTCCTTTCTTGTTAGGAAGAAGCTATTAAACTTACTCAGCTATATTATTACCTTCCCCTCTTCTCCGAAAAGTTGTGTGTGCTAAAAAAAATTGCTGCATAGAAGGAGTGAGCATAAGCCAGAAGCAGAGCAGAGTACCATCAGGCTGACACACAGCAAAAGCTAGGCTTTAAGACAGCTACAGGTGAAGCACGAATCTGTAGCATGGCAATTTTTCATAGGATTTGATAGCAATACTGTTAAATCCCTCATTGTTTAAGTAGCTCTCGTAAGCTTGGTTAGCACTGTACTCACACAAACCAAAATCCTCCTTTCTGCTCTGATGCTGTGACTGCCTCTGCTGGCCGTTCCATTGGCTATTGCAACAAAATTTGTTATCCTTTGCTTGAGAAAGCTATCACTGGATCCTAGAAAAAGCAAAAACAAAACAACCAACCAAACAAGTTTACATACAGCTTATATACATGGCAAATACTGCATCATCCCCATTGCAGACTGCTCCTCAGTCTGAAGACTGCTACTCCAGGCATATTTCGCATTTGAATTCATCTGATTAACATTACTTATTGCCCACTTTCCTCCTGCTTCCGGAATACTTCTGATTTCCATACACCAGGCAAGCTGTTGAAGCAGTCTCCCCTTTGTTTATTGTTAACTATTAGCACTGTTTGGGTGTTGGATTATGCTGTTGTCTTTCAGATCTAAAGTAAAACTCCTTGGCTACGGCTGTGGGTGGGGACACTAGGCAGCAAGCTGCATACATCAAAAAGTCTCATCATTCCATGCATTTGCCATTTCTGCAGAGAGCGAGCGAGCGCTGGCAAGGCTTTTAACATGAAGAACTCCTCGTACGGTGCAGAATGCTGCCTTCCCAGAACATTCAAACATGTTAAGAGACAGCATAGATGGCAATACCACAAAAACTTAGGGTTCTAGTAGAACACCTTGAGTCTGTCCCAGCACAGCTTCCCCAGAGTCTTTGCTGTTGTCTTGGGTGTTGCAGCCTGAAATTTGCCACCCTAAATGCAGGCCCACTTTCTCCAGCACCTTCCCTTCCACTGACCTTGCTACCGAAGCAGCAGCCTGGGCCAGAGGAACAGCAACGGAAAGTTGCTGCAGCCATTTCCTTAGTGAACATCAACAAAAACCTTCCCAGCAGAAAAGCTAGGCTAAATGAATCATTATGTCTTAACAACCAGAGGTATAGAAAATGTCAATTTAGATAAATTAAATGGATGCTGGAGATCTCCCTTGGCATTTCAGCTCCAGTAGTCATAGAATTCTCAAGGTGTTTATTGTACTTAATGCAATCCATTGGGTGTTGTTATGGTAATGGCATCTAAAAGTCCCTCACTAAGGCTGTCTTCCAGTCTGAGGGAGGGAGAACGTACATTAACAAAGCCACCTTTTACCCAAAGACAAATTCTTCTTTTAATAAAATAAGGTGCATCTCCTATAAGACTACGAGATGACTACTCGTTAGTAGGAAATAAATTGTCTAGACAACTCTTTTGAAATAGTTCTCAATATAGCTTTTTTATATATATATATATATATATAGTCATGCAATTATATTTGATTCTTGAAAAGACTTATTTTCTTCATTCAAAGATACATCAGGCCGAAGTTCCAAAATAGGTAGGTAGTCTTCTCTGAGAGACACGGCAGAGGTCGAATGAACTGCAGACGCACGCTAAAATGGTTACAACTAGCTTAATTACAAACATGAGACAACTGACAGGGTGCTTTCTCCATCCCTCTCCCCATTTTCCTGACCATTGTACATGTGTTACAAATACATTCATGAACATTCACAAATAATTGCCATCGAGGAATCTTTAATCATAAGGACGTAATCAAAATTAACCTTTGGGCACCACTGAAGAGATTAAACTACAGCATGGTATAAAATCACTTTCCTGCCTAAACTCACACATCTTACTTCTAAACAGCAGCTCACAGATTTAGACAGAACATTTGAACCATTTGGATTCCAAAAGGTAAACATCACTTTGCAGCTCATAGTTCAACAGCAACCATATACAGTAATTTCTGTAAAACACAAAATGTATGACAAAGAGAATAAGCAAGTAAGAAATGCCTCTTTTTTAAGTTATTTCTATGTATTTGGCGTGACTTCCAACTCTGCATGATGGTGGCAGGCTCTGGGCTTTCTCCAGACACCACCAGTATGGCTCAAAGCCCCAAATTAACATACATTGATGTTGACTTAAAAGTACTATGTATGTAAACAGTACATAAATATATATGCAAAATAAAGTCCATATCCCATAAAATAGAAAATGTAATATATATTCTATTAGGCAATGCATATGGGCATAGCAATAGTTTTGTAACTATATAAATGTATTTCATAATATTATTTACAGATGGAAGCAGACACAAACATTACCATCAAATACATTGATTTAATCAATTCTGTATGAATCTTTTGAAGATCCTCGCTTGCAACAAAATGATCTGCAACTCCAGCTACCTAGAAAATGAAAGTGCTCATGATCCACTTAGTGCAATAAAGCTGGCTACAAAACTTAAGAGGAGAAAACATTTTAAGAACTAGTACCACATTAGCTAGTGGGACCAAACAAAAAAATAAAAACATTTTTGAGTGTACAAGTTTGATAAGATAAGGAAGAGAAATTAAGGTTACACAGCAGACCAACAAGAAAAGAAAAATTCTCCAAAGTCAAGTCTTTAGATTGTAAGAAATCAGAAGCGCCAACTGTACAATTTCTCATGCTATTTTGTTCCAGCTTCATCCTGAACACTCCTGGAGACAGCTGTCCCATAATCAAGGAAATGGCATGTCACAGATATTCCTGCAGATATGACACTACGTAAGCCCAAACACAGAAAAGAAAGATGAATAGACTCATCAATCTGACAGTCCTTTACCTCTGAGTGCTCCACTTAGTAACTTCAATAGTGTTCCTCCATTTAAGTAAATGCCGAATAACATGAAACTTGCTTCTCAAACTAAAAAAAGGTAATACTCGGGGGCGGATGATAAAAACCAGAAGTTCTTACAAGTTGTGCATTATGCTTTCAGCACTGCAATATAGTAAGCCACAACAGCTAAAGATTACAAAGGTCCTTCACCTTGGCATCATGGAGCCAACATGTAGGTGAACGGTTAAGTACAAGTCATTTAAAAAGAGTGACCCTCCAGAGAAAACCCTTCTTATGGACCTAAAGACCAGGCAAGCAAAAATAACCTCTACAGGGATGCCATGCCCAGCACACGTAAACACCAAAATGCCCATCAGCCTTGGTAAACCTTGGCTGCCTATCCAAATATGGAGGCAGGCTGACAGGAATCCTAGAAATAGTTTTAACTTTATTTCCATTTTCATCTTTACTCTCAAGACTTAAAAGACTCCTGGGCTTAACTGGAACTTCTACGAGATCTCACACATTTACCACCTTCCAAAATCTGAATAATTAAGAATTCTCACAGATAATGGAACCCAAAGCCTTTTTACTAGTTTCAATGAGATAATGGAAGATGCAGCTCTAGCTGACAAGTACTTAATCACTGATCCCCATGCAGATTTTAAAATGTCACAAGGTACAACTTACAAAAAACAAGGATGATGTGCTGCAGGCTTTCACACAAATGATTTTTCTTAAATTCTCAATTTAACATTGAGAGTAAGCTTCTACCCAAGGGAAGCTTATGCCAAAAGACCCTGCTCCCCAAAGCTGGATTACAGACAACTGCCCATCATCCTGCTAAGTCATCACAAGCCCTTGTAGTCTTAGCTAAAAGTCTAACGTGGAAGGAAATGTGCACATAGTGGCAACCATCACCGTGGACCACAGCCAGAACCTAGAGTAGGGTTTGGGAGCCAGGCCACTGTGGTTTCACCCCACAGTGGCTTCTTGGACCAGTTCTGCTGATGGGAGCTCTGCACACCCAGGAGCCTGGCCATGGCACCTGACAGAGTACTTACGCCACCTGAGCAAGACCAGCCACTCTCAGCCTTCCCAAAGTTTTGAAAAGCATCCTCCAGAGCCAGGCCTACCAGGGACAGAGGTTGGGACCCGCAGGTTGGCCCCACCACTCCGTGAGGCCTCACTGGAGTCACTGCTGCCCTTGGTGACCGACAACCAGGCCGCTCTGCCTGGCTGTGAGATGGCACAAAGTTGGCAGAGTACCATGGCCCCAGCGCTCCCACAGTGGCGGTGCCCGCAGAGGCATGGGCAACCCTTCAGCTTGCTGCCGCCAGAGAGATCGTGGTTGCCCTGCCTGGGCACCAGCCTTCCGGGTCCCCTGCCTCAGGCCAGACAAGGCCGCTTTTTCCCCCTGGGAATGACCGCACCGTGGGGCAGCTGGAGGTAACAGCACCACACTGACAGCAGCGCTTCCTGTTGCTGTGGCCCTGGGGGCACAGACAGGACTTTGCCACCTCAGGGGAAGGATGAGCGGTGCCAGGCACTGCCAACTCGCCCCTCGCCCTCCCACAGGCAGGGCCAAGCTCAGTGAAGCCAGCACAGACCTTCTTGCCGCTTGACATGCCCACTGGTGCTGTTCTGGGGGCACGTGAGCCTGCCACGCCACGGTGGGGAGGCCAAGGGTGACGCAACGAGGCAGCGCAGGCTGTGGCGGCTTCTCCTATTTATTCGTTCCGTGTGCGGGGCAAGAGTGGGCGCTGCTCCTCGGCAGGCGGCAACTCCTCAACGGGCGGCGACTCATAGGTGACGCAGAGGGAGGAGAAGAGACAGCCCAGGAAGGACACCAGGCTGGCAAAGTACATGGCGCCACTGGCACTGCCCACAGCTGTTGTCAGTGGCCCCATGGCCAGGGCCACGAGGATCTGCGCCAGGAAGTACTGGCAGCTCAGCAGGGAGATGTCAACGCCCATCCCACGCCGCGTGCCCTCCACCTGTGAGCCTACAAACTGCGGGGGACACAGCGTAAGGGGGTGCCACAGGAGCCCCTCCCCCCTCCCCCAGCCCAACGCTCACCTCACGGTTCTGGTAGTAGTCGCAAAGCAGGGAGTAGGGCAGCGTGCAGAGGGTAGCGAAGAGGATGCCGTAAGTAGTGCACAGTGACAGCACCACATAGATGTTTCTGGAGAGCGTGGCCAGCCCTGTGCCCAGCCCAAAGGCCAAATATGCCACAAAGTACAGTGTCCGTGTGCTGAATCGCTCCTCCAGCTTCTCCAGCGCGGCTGCAAGACAACAGCACAGCATTCAGTGTAAACTGCGGCCCTCTGGGCCACTAGCCGGTCAGCGGACCAGAAGGGTGCACCTTCAGGCCCTGCAGTCCAGCCTTTAGGCAGCCACATCTCAGCAGCAACCGTTACACCTTACAGTAACTGGTGTCTCACATGTGAGCACCAAGGACCCCTTTCAAATCCCACTGCCACGATGCAGCCTTGCTGCCCTACCTGTGTGGAGGGCACAGCAGATCTGAAGCCTGGCAGTGCCACTGTCCTGGAGGGGTAAGTGGGAACTGGGCTGGGGCGGCGGGTGGCACAGGGAGCAGACACACCACACACACGACAAGTGCTGGGGTGTTGCATGACACCGGGGCGCCCCACCGGGAACACACAGGCACCAAGTGCTGCTGCGACGGAGCTGTGCCTGTGGTGGCTGCACATATTTCAACATACACTGAAAATGCCACTTGTGAAAGGAAATATATACTAACAGAGAAATGTTTTCACTAGGCTGCTGACCTCATCTGCTGTTAGCGCAGGCCAAGCTAACTAGCAGAAATAATACGGTGAAAAAGAACACTCTGCTTCAGCACTCATGCCATGTGGTAGGCTACGTGCAAGATAAACACCAGACTGCTTGTTGCAGAAACACCGCTTAAGGCGCGGGTGCACCTTTCTCACAGCGGTGGCTAAGATGGCCGTAGTAAGTACCTGAATAGAAAGCAGCACTGAATGCATAGATGCACATTCCCCAGCAGCCCATGGTGACCCCAGCGTTGTACTTCTGATACTCATCTGAGTTGTGAGGCGCTTTCGGATTCCCTTGAAACACTACTTCTCCCATGAAGTCAGTATAGAAGAGTAACATCCCCTCAAACGAAAGCCATCCTGAAAGAGGCCAGAAGTAACCTATTAGGACTGCAGAGTATTTCTTTCCCCTTGTAAGCTTACATGGATGCTATTAGCTATATTACAGATCGCAACTGAAGATCGGTTGTGCAATGTGAGTATTACATAACGTTCAGCCACATTTATCCAAGACTGCTGTTCCCCATGCATTATGCCACAATGTTTGTCAAAGACATTCAGGACTTTAAAGACTGAGATTTATCCTTTTAATTCCTAAATGGAATTCTAGAGGCTGACTGCAGGTCACAGAATACTGGTCTAGCATGACAGAAAAATAGATTACAGCAGTGTGAGCTGCCTTCAGGTTTCGACAGGACACAACACTCGGTTTCACAGAGTGGCTCATCACATAGTTGTTTCAGGTTGCTGTTGTCCTCCCACACAGAACAAGAAGGATTGCTTCTTATGTCAGCAAACTGGCACCAGGGCCACCAATGCAGGCAATCTCTTAATTCCTTTCACAGCCAACGAGTATTAACTGGCTGTCACCTTCTGTCCACTTTTGTGTAAACTGGATTGCTTGCAAGCCCTTCCTAACTGTCAGTCACGCACTGGTAAAAGCAAAGGTGACAGTGCACCAGTTACGGGCGCTCCCGCAGTGTTGTGTTCCGCACCTCCTCACGGCCTGTTCTAGGACCCCTATACACATGCTGTCAAAGGGAGGAAAGTGAGTGCCAGTCTCAGGTGTAAGCAGAGAAATACAATTAATCTCCTCTTTCTGCTCAGTAATGCCAGTTTCAGAGCGTTAGGGGGCGGGGGGGAAAAATGTTGATAGTTCCAAGTTCTTGGTTCAGTGGTCTTTCTCATTCCAGGGTAAACATTCCATTTAACAGATGCACTGATTTAGGCTGTTGTCATTCCCTTTTTAGGAATGCAGGCTTTACTGTTTTGTTGGGGTTTTTTTCCCTTTCTCAGTGTTCTAAGAAACTAATACCAGAAAGTACCTTATCGGTGAGTGCATATGGAACACATCATGTCCTCTCTAGTTAGCAGCCATTGCGGCCATAGATAAAATATTTTAAAACGTTCACCCAAGGTAGACTACTTCACTGTGAAAGCAAGTTGGCACTTGCTGAATACCTAGGAAGTGGTTGATGCAGAGGTTACGAAGAGTCTTGGGCATGCGGCAGATGGTCGAACAAAGAAGTTTCATGGAGAGTGGTTGCTCAGAGGTCTCACCTGATCCGTTCAGCTCGCTCTCATACTTCACACCATTCAGCAAGATATTAGCAACCTGCACCATAAGAACTCCCAGGTCAATGAACACAGTAAGAGAAACCCAAACATCCTTTGAGCAAACCTATGCAATATGACACACCTGTTCAACCATCTGAAAGTTAAACTCTGCTGCTGCAGTATGTTGACTTGGAGATTAAGAACAGTGTATTTACCTAAACTGTAAGTTCAGCCTTGGAACAAGTGTTAAATAGCAGCACTGCGCAGAAGCTTTCAGTATACTTGAAACAGTACTCTTCACTTCTCTAGGGTATTTGACAACCCCATCCAGATGCTAGCGTAGTCACAGAATCATTAAGGTTGGAAAAGACCTGCAAGATCATCAAGTCCGACCATCAACCCAACACCACCATGCCCACTAAACCATGTCCCAAAGTGCCATGTCCACACGTTTTTTGAACACTGACTCCACCACCTCCCTGGCAGCCTGTTCCAATGTTTGACCACTCTCTCAGTAAAGAAATTTTTCCTAATATCTAGTCTACATATCTAATAGTGAAGGCATAAATTCCATTGCGTTTAATAGGAGCTGTACCCACATTCAGGTGAATTTGGCTCCTGAAGTTTTAGAGACATCAAAGAAGAAGAGGCCGGTTTTAACTGAAACACATTCTCATTGCTTGCTAACCTCGATGCTCGATCTCTATGCACAACAAAGTCTGCTCTCACAAACTGGGTCAAAGTACAGCAACAGCAACAAACAAACAAACCAAAACAAGCAAACAAAAACCCCACACACCCCCAAAACACAAACAAACAAAAAAAACCCAAACCAAAAAATGACAGAGGACAGTTTACCTCATCCTGGATCATAAAAAAATGGGCCAGCATACAGAGGTCTCAGACATTCCAAGTTATCACCAACAGTGGGAGGTGAGGTCAAAGTCTTACCCCTGGGTAAGGGAAACCTCACCTCCCTGATGGACCCAGATGTAATGACTGCCATAAGGAGAAGCTCTTATGGGAGAATCCTATCCCTGGCCCTATCTTGCGGGTATTTCTGTGGAAAGGGAAGATACAGGCTCAATAAAAATGTGTCTTTTTCTGCTCTCACATGGTAGCTCCCTGGGTGGTGAAGCAGTGCTAAAAATACCAACCTAGCTTTCATACGTGGCCCAGTGAGAGTGGAACGCTCCCATTTCTGCCATCTTAAAAAGGCAGTTGACAGACCACCAGTCATAATTCACATCCTACCCACTATTTTACCGATAAAGTCATAGCAGGTATGCTGTTCCCATAATGACTTTTATGAGCAAATTGTCACGAGCACTCTTTAATGATGAATTTGTGCACCACACATTTAAAACTATATGAAGAGATTAAATAAATGTTCAGGTTTACATGATCATATCATTGATTTTCTGCCCTTACCTGTTGGCTGAAGGTTACATTTCTTCTTCTGCTATTTTCTGGACAGTGTCCTGTTACAATATCCGGAATGGCCAAGGTCTGAGGTCTTTTCAGGATCCCGGACGACCGTGGCTTTATCGCATCCAACGAGCCCACCCTTAGCGCCTCACCATCAGGCCCCGGCGTTATGCTGCTCTCCCCTTGCTCCAGAACTCCATTTTCTCCTTGGTAACAGCCATTGGGCACCCGAGGAAAGCTGACGCTGACAGGCTGCCTGGGCAAGCTAGCTGGAAGTGCTAAGTAACTATTATGCCCGCCTGTAAAACAGTCTATAAGCACACTGTCAATATTTGAAGTCCCAAATGACGATGCAAACTCATTAATTCCCGTCAAGGAATTGTCTCTGCTGACAAAACTGCCATATTTGGGTGTGAGTGGACTGAGGGGGGAAATGGGACTTGTAAAACTTGCATATAAGTGAGCTGAGTTATGAGGAGCAAAGTTTTCATTTACACCCTCCTCAAAGAAGAGAGGTGGAGAAGGAGGGAGAGGAAGACTTGGACTCTTCATTACCTTTTTCTTCCTGCTAAAGGACCTTAAGGGTCTTTCTGGAATGCTAATTAGAGTCAGCACAGTAGCGATAGTCAGTATAACTGAGGTGAAGACATAGATGACGCGAAGTTGCCCTCCCACAGCTTTTCCAAAACTGGTTCTATCCCAGTGTATTCCTCCAACAACATAACCAAAGCCACCTCCAAGACCTGGTGGAAAAACAGAGCCCAGATTATCTTCCCTAGCCAATCCTGGAAGCCTGTAACAGCACAGCACCATTTCTTTAATGGGTTCATGAGTAGAATCTGACATGTTACTTCTGTTTTACTGCTCAACCCCTTTTCAATTCAAATGCAGTAATGAACGCAGTTATCAGTGCCACAAGGACAGTCTGGATGTACAAACAGGGTACAGGAAGAGGGAAAAGGTCAGAGCTGTAAAAGTGATGACACAAATAATTAAAAATGGTAGTTCTTTCTTTGCTGAGGACAAACCACTTTACCTTCAGCTATTTCAGTCCGTAAAAAAGAAGTGTTCACCAGCCTCATGGCAAGGCTCTGCAATCAGTCAGCTAAGACTGTTTTCCTGAAAGTAAGCGGAAATCCATTTTCCTCACTCAGTTAGAGGAATGCAGACTTAACTGCATCCAAGACAGACTGAATCACTTCAGAAGCGTAGCAGCTCATTACTCAGCAACACGCTAACAGCATACAAAACTGCCACTGCATGACTACCGATGAGCAGGGAAGTTCTAAGGGCACCAGACACCTCTCTCACTCCACTCACATGGTGAAAGCCCTACGACACTACCCTTTCTTTCTTACAAACACATTCATGAGCGTGAAGCAGTCTCCTGATGGAGAGGAAAACTAGACCAGGGCAGTACAGCAATTGAAGATGACAGCAATGAAGGAACATAGGGCCCAGTATGCGCTTTCCCCTCCAACAGAGTGACTAAAAAAGGCATTTTTCCACACCTGCAGGAAGCCGAACCTCCTCCCTTGAGGGATAATTTTGTTTGCATAGGTGTTACAAATGACGTGAGGGGCCTTCAGATGAACAACCCAGGACTGTGTCTTGTTTGACTTTTGATAGTTACAAAAGCATTTTGCAGTAAGCAGAAGTTTGTTTTCACAGTTAATCAGTGCTACCTCTCCAGGTATTCGGTTATTATGCTTATACAGGAAAAGACCAGTGATATACATTCTGCTTTCTCACAGCAGGGCTTGTTTACTTAGGGTTCACATCACCCAGGAAGCATCAAGAAAGCATACCTGCTAACAAAGCGTGGATGTTGAGGCCCCTGTCTTGATCCACTGGGCTGCATACATCCATCATGTAGGCATGACTGGGATTGTCTGCTGAATCTGCGCTGAAGTCCATGAGGACAACACCACAGACCGTAAGAATGATCCCCCATTTGTGGTTATTCGCAGTGTCAGACAAGGCACTCCCTATATCTTTGCCATTCAGCATAAGTGAGAGCCCAAGCAACGCTCCTGGGAACAAAAGCAAACCAAAATCAATCAACTGACTGCTTGTAAGCAAGAAAACCTGCATCGATCCATGCTCTAAAAGCATTATACTACCTGCACAGCCTTGCGGCAAGCACCATTGCTCTTTTCAGATCATCACAGTCTGGGGAATGAGTATGGCTTACAGGATATACATAATCCTTTTCCATTGTTCAAGCTTAAAAATGTCTGGAGTTGTTTTTGACCAAGGGAAAACATTCTAGACCCTCAAAACATCATCTCTTCAGACTCTGACAAGAGAAGTTTTTATGCATGGATCGCTGGCTGCCAAAGCATCACCTCAGCGCCACTCACCACCTTCTTCAGACCCACAATACCCAACACTTCAGAGGCATTTTGTTCAGCCTAGTGCCACAGGGGATGTCACAGAAGGGAGATGTGCAACGTTTCTACTTTACAAGTGTTATGTTCGTTGTTTCTAAAAGACGCACCTACTGCTAAGACCAGAATGAAAGGCCTTCTCCTCCCAAATCTTGATGTGCATCTGTCACTCCAGGCCCCCAGCAAAGGCTGTAGCAAGAACCCTAGAAAAAAGGAATCACCAACAAGTAGCATTTTTCTACAAGCCTGTTTCACAGGGGAGTTTAAGCAGACAGCTTAAAAGGCAGCTAAAGGCAGGACACCAGTCAGTACTAGTCATCCAGATGCACACACAGTGTACTTCCTGGCATCTCCCGGGACGGGGATGGAATAACGTAATGTGCTGCTGCTCACTGTCATGGCAGTTCACTCTGCATCATTAACACAGCAGAGTTTGACATCAGGCGAAGGTTAAGAGTACAACAGTTTTACATCCTAAAGGACTCTGCTCCTTACAAGCTATTTCATTTACCCCATCTTAGACGGAAGATCCCCTGCAGAATTAGCTTGGAAGATAGCAGTAAGCAAAATGCGAGTTGGAAAGGTGCCTGTATTACTCTGGGCCAGCCTGTAAGTGGGGGCCTATCTACCCTTTTCTTCTGAAGCACATCCCATGAGTACAGGACCAGGCAGAACAAAGTTTCCAAGTGGAAATAGCCTATCCTGTGGCTCTTCCCATAGTAATGGATATGCTCCCAGCCCCGCCTCCATTCTAAGGCAAGTAATCCAGTACCCGTAACCATAGCGGTCAATGGTCTTTCATCATTGGAACATCTCATTTGTTTCATAAAGTTAAACAGGAGAAGGCAATCCCACTCTGCTGTTTTCACACACCCTTGGGAACTGTCTCTGTATACTCTTTTTCATAAGGACATAAACGGATATGCTGATCCTCTTTTGCTAGTTTTTAAATATAGCAACAGAGTAAGCAAAGCTTACCCTCACACAAGAGGTAAGAGGTTGAGAAGCCATTAAAAGAACAGACCTTTCTGGTCACACCAGGCCCATCTCAGGCAAGATACAGCAAGAATTATTCGCCATTCGGTTGTCTAAAATTATGGCTACTGCTTTGTAACCTTGAGAGCACACATAATATACTTGTGAACAGCTGAGGCAGGCAAAACAAAAGCAGATAACCCCCGTGTAGCAGAAGAAATAAGAGGGAAGAAATAGCATAAAGAAAAGTTACCTAATATAGGGCTGATGAACCACACCATTCCATACAGTTGGTCTGGAAGCCCCATCTGAAGCAGCACAGGAGTAACATAGGCTGTTTCCATGGCATAGCTGAACTCAAGCCCAAAGAGAACACACCCATTAAACAGGAGTTCTAGGAAAGACCTCTGAGGCTGGAGATCCCCAAAGTCAATCAAATCAATAGGACACGGAGTATTTGGTGGCGGCGGTGGTGAAGGGCGGATGTATTTTCTCCTTTTTGGATGTCTCTTGAAGTTGTTGGCCCGATGACTTATGTGCTGTGTGACCGATCCAGAGTAGCCTGGAACCTGCAACCTCCAGATTTCCTGAGAAGCCACACTTGGCAAGAGTGCAGCATCACCAATGGGGGTTGTTGCAGATGGTGGAATCATCATGGGTAGGTGTCTGGAAGAAAAATAGCTCAGAATAAAATGGCTGGGTAAGAAAAACTTTGCTTAACTTCATTTACTGAAGTTCAAGCCATTTCTCAATGCTTCACATACTGAGTACAGTCTTCCTATTAGTTACAACCTTTTCTCTCCATCTCTTGACACAAGGCATATACATTTTATGGGCACATCTCCTCCATCTTTGCACAAATGAGACTCCAGAGATCCTATCTCGGTTACCTAGGCATTGCCTACCATCATTGGGGATTAAGATCTAAATATTTAAAACAATTAGCAGTCAGACATGCCACAGTTCCCAGGAGTTCCCATAACAGCAATGGGTTTACATTTATCTGCACTTCACTTGAACTAAATGAAGATGAATCACGACCTCAGTCTAAGTCTACAATAAATCAAAGCTGTGGCTTGGCTGCAGATCCAGACCCCTGCTGCAATGTGAAATCACCTTTCGGTACTGATCCTACCATTCCTGCTGCCTGTGCTGAGGCCAAGGCTTAACACAAAACTTTTTTCAGAATGACTGAGTTTGGTTTTCTTCCTACTTACGTTCCTGAATTCAGCAGAGACACTCTGTTGTAAGAACGGTGTCTGGCTCTTTGCTTCTTGCCGGTTCTATTTCCTTAAGACTTTATCGGAGCACCCAAAGAATGTTTCTGAAGTTCAGACTACACAAGCTCAACACTTGGATGAGGTCAGCTGACAAAAAGTATGCTTGGAACCAGAAGTTTGTACCATTTTTCAGTGCAGGAACTGAAGTTTCAAACTAAATCCCCAAGAAGAAGATACGTACCCCACAAGCCACCCTCAGCACTGCTACTCCTCTCTAGGAGATTAATGGCATTCAAGTGCTGAACAGCCTACTCAGGTCTCATCAGAATCACTCCTGTAGCCAAAGTGTGCATACTGTGGTGAGTAAAACAGCCAAATAGGTTCCAAAATAGCATCTTGGGAGAGATGCCAACAGAACTGCTGAATTAAAGAACATGTGACTTCTCCCCTCTTGTTGCCAGAAACAGAAACAGCTCATAAGTGAAGTCTGACCTTTTCTTTACACTTTCTTGCCCACAGACCAGAGGCTGCTGCTAAATGATGGCTCCACATCACCCCACACCTCTTCAAGGAAAACCATCACAGCTGCATGCTAGTAAGCAAAACAAATCTCTTTTTTGTTTACAGTTCCCACAGGGAGAAGACTCGAGCTGTTCCGCTACTTTGGCTAGACAGAACTCCCACAAATCTCCCATTTCCTGCTACCTCCTCTGGCGCATTTCATGCACCAATCTTTCTTCCTGTAGCCCTTAGTCTACACAATGCCATCCTTGCTGCATATCCCGAACTATTATCAAAAGCAGAACTCTCTAAACCCACGTTTACCATCACGCTGGCGCAATGGTTGTTAAGCATGGTGGGATGATGCCCTACACAGAACGATCCCCGGCTCCATACAAGCGAGTCCAAAGAGAGACACCACACAATGCAAAACTGAATGCCAAGCACCTCACACAAGAATGCAGTTGGGATAACTTGACTGTCTTTGGGGCCTGAGGGGGAGGATGAAGGGTGGGAGAGACAAGACACCTGCTGAAGTATCGCTAACATTGTACCACAGGTTTCCTCAAGACTGCTCCTTTTCAGACCAAGATGCATACCACATAAGAGAGAACAACAAGTGATTTCGTCATTGTAACTACACACCTTGACAGCCCCCATCTCACAAGGCACAAACAGCAAACTGCATTTTGCTGGGAAAGCTCATTAGACACAAAGTCCACTCACTAGGTAGACCAACAGAAGGAGAAACATATGGAGACTTCATGAAGATGCCCATACTGGTGTTCCCCTTCACGCGGTTTTCACAAATTACTGAAAACTTCTTACAACCCATGTCTTTCACAAGCAGAGCACTTACTCTGCAGGAGTACCTTTATCAGCCTTCAGGTCAAAGTAATTCACTCACAGTGAGACTTTTTTAAAAATGAGGAGAGAGATACCAGAAAAAAGACGTAACAAAAACCCAACCAGATTCATGATGGATGCTGTAACAACCCTTTCACAGAGACATGACAGTACAACTGTGCTAGTGCTCCCCTTCACCACGGATACACCTTGCCATTTGCACCCCAGGTGTTGATCTCCCTATATTAATCTATTAGTTTCCTTTCATACTAGATCTTCCTTTATCTTCCTGCTCTGTACTGCGTGTTGCAAAGAGATCATATCACAAGTTTTAAGTGGCAACATTTTAATGACAGTAGGGAAAAACCCTTCTGCCTGGCTCAAAACTACACATGGTGACCTGCAATTACTTGGAACGAAAGGCTGTTATTGCCAGCGTGTCACCGGTCCTGCAGAAAGTCAGTGTAAAACTGTGAGCTGAGCCTATATTCCTCATTGCCCATTTTCCTCACCTTATGAATCGTTCACCAGAGAACATCTTCAAAGGAATTAACCTGTCCTCACGTGAATCTACCCAGTGATCGCAACCGCTTCAAATCAGGAAACCTCTCCTTCACTGCGGAAAACCATTACGTGGCTGTTAGCTTTTGCTGTCGCTAGTTATCCGTGATTTTTGGCACTCAACTGGTATACCGACAACTGCACATCTCAATCTCCAGGGTCTTGGAGACACTGGCTCTGATGCCTGCTCTCTACACAAATGTGTGCGCACAGCCAGCGTGCGTGGCGGGCAGGGACCGGCCATCACTGTTCCTGCTGGGCACCTCTAAGCTGAAAATGACTTTTTAACTTCTTGGCAGAATCCGGTCCCAATCTTTCTGCGGCGGGTACCGGGGACTCCAAACACACCACAGATGTTAGCGTTGAGGGGAAAGGCCGACCCTGACCCTGACCCTGACCCGGCGCGAGGGCCGCCCGCCTCCCAAACGCTCCTGTCAGCCGAGAACGAGCCGTGCCGCATGCGCTGCGCAACCGCACCGGGGCGGGGCCGCCACCCCCTCACCGCCCCCGGCCCACCGCTCGCCCCGCGCGGGAGGCGCGCCCGGAGCCGCCAGCGCGCAGCGACCTCTGCTCCCGCCGCCGCCGCTTCCCCGCCCCTCCCCGCCCGGCGGCCTTACCTCCAGCGGCGCCCGTCCCGGCCTCGCACTGCGCCGCGCACTGACGCCGGCCCGACCCCAGTGACGTCGTCCCACGCGGCGGCCGTCCGCCCCGGAGCCGGCGGACGCGGCCGGCGGAAGCGGCCGGCTGCCGCACCGCTCCGAAGGGCGGTCACGGCCGCGTCCGCCGGCGCACGAGCCGGCTCCGGGAGGGGCGCCGGGACGGTGCTGCCGCTGCCCCGCAGCCCCGCGTCAGAGCTCCGGCGGCAGCAGGCGCAAACGCACGAGCGTGCTCCGCTCCCACAGGCTTCCCCCGGGATGGTCCCGGAGCCGGCAGGGGCTGAGGCAGGGACTAGTTAGGCGCCAGCTAGGAGAGGAGTCAACCGTAGCCCCACTGCCTCGTTGGTAGCAGCGCCTGCTTTCTGTCGCGATGCTAGTCCCGGACAGGGGCAGGCAGCCGTACCGTCGTTTCCACAGACTTCTACATATTGGCACTGGAATCGCAGGGAAAGTGGGTCGCGACAGTAAGATTTTTAGCTGGCGCAGAGATATTTTTTGATAGGCCCGTGGAGTAGGTGCCATAGAGGATGCTGCACTTTTCTCTCTTCTAATTAACAGTAGCGCTCAGTCTTCCCCTTCCTTGGGTAAGGTGATTTAGCAATTTTGTTTCACAGTGCCGTATTTTGCACTCTTACATTCCAAATTTCTGCATGGTTTGCAAACAAAGAGGTCATTACCTAGTGCAGTCTGGTTTGTGTATTTTTTTTAAAACTTCGAACTCAGAGCATTAAGGATGCTTAATTCTATCTCCAGAGGTTACTGTAACCAAGCATGAATCCGTAGCATGTATTAGCATTTAGCTCTTGTAGAATTTACTGAAGCAGAACGATGGCTTCCCCGCGCATAAATCACTAATCACAGTAGGAATAAAAGGTATTGCGGCATTTGTAGAAAACTAGCTCTCAGTTATGTGGGAGGTGGTGCGACCACAACATCTGTTCAAGGCAGGTGGGGTTCAGCTAGCGCACAAGTTCATGCAAAATCCAACAAGAAATTGTGAGAAATCAGGGTAATCTTGCAGCACACAAGGACAGGCGCAAGACACCACTGAACATTCTAGAAGAATCTTACACTATGGATTCCCTGTCATGTGACCTGTGTTGTTTAATTTTTTTTATGTCGATTTGGCCATTATATTTGTCAAGTATCATTCATCAGCATTTATGTAATCCAACAGCAGCATAAAGGACCTAGTTGGAATGCTAAGGGTTACTCACTCACAGCACAATCACTTTCATAGGGCAGAACTGGCTTTGGGTGATCTAAACGAAAGTAGTGGGACTAGGTTCCTCACCTACCCGCACAAACATTCTTCCTCAACACCGCATCCCAATCAGCATGTCAACAGTCACAACGAAATTTTCCCTTTACTGCTTTCTAGGACAGGGCCCTGCATAAGCACGCTGTTCCCAAACTGACCCTTAGATACATGCCTAATTCTGCCAGGCTGGGTAAAAGCGAGCAAGAAACATGTTGAGCACCAGCACTGTTGCTCTCTGCTATTTGATCCAGTCCACCTTTTCACCTTGTCCTTTGCCCATGTCAAAATGCTCATGCAGATAAACTAAACACAGACGGGAGAGTCAGTCTGATGTCATAGACATCTTTGCATAATGGCATTATCCCAAAATATGCCTATTTGCCCCAAACAACATGTGTTCTTTTGCTGCCACGCCAGACACTGTTGCAGGCTTCTATTGAAGATGCTGCAGGTTCCTCATTTGACATACATTCTATCCCCAGTCCTTCTGGCAGACTTGAGGCAATTTTGGTACCGAGGTGTCCTTCACCTGTCTGTGCTGAGCTCTTCCTTTCACCTCCCAGATATGGGACTTCCGGAGCCTACATCAACCCAGCCTTGCCACACGCCACTTCTCAGTGCTGATGCCAGGGGATGCTGTGCCTCCTCCTGCCAGAGGGTCTCATTCACAACACAGCAGCCACTGCTCCCTTTGCTGCCTATTGAGACAATAAACTGGTTTTAGAAGCCACGTTCTTAATGAATCGATTAAAACCATTGCTGTGGCTCTGGAAGAAAACAATCACGTTCTCATTCAAAACCACGGGCTGATGGCATCCTTTTTATTTACACGCCTCCAATGCCACAGCCACTGTAAAGGCTCTTCATGTTTCTGAGCAGCAAAGGCAAACAAATTAAGATTTGCAATGATAAGGATGAAGGGCAGGAACCAGGTCCTGCCAGGTGCCACAGCTGGTAAGAGAACATGGTCTGCTGCCTGCCAAAGGTGGGGCAAGAGACGGCTGTTGCTGGGAGGAGCTGTTACTGTCAGCAGCAGTTGTAGTAGCACCAGCTACTGCTCCTCCAGCTTCTAGTGCTCAGGGACAGCTAAATGGGCTCTTGAGAGTATGGCTGTTGGACCAGCTGCAGTTGTTTGCTGCCTTCATTGCTCAAGCCCCCGAGTCAGCCAGTCTTTAGTGACCACAAGTGAGAACACAAGCGCAACAGCCAGCCTCGGTCCCACCCAGCCTCCATGTGCTACAGAGCTCTGCAAACACCGAGCAGATGAACTGGGCATTTAAGAGCCCCATTCCTTGTGATCGAGGATGACTTTTTGTTCCACCTGGGCATGGAGAGTGGGTTATACTATTAATGCTGGCAGGCAGTCATGGCCATCGTATACAATCATTTGTTCCCTGTGAACATGTTTGAGACGTTAAACTCACATTTATTCCATGTTCAATTAAATAGAATTGTCTGCTTAGAATTTACAAGGATTAACTCTTACACCATTTAGCACAGTTTGTCCACTTGGGACACGGGGACGAGACGCTCTACTTCTTCCCAGGGTAACAGCAATGGAGAGAATGAAAGCAATTCCTGCTGTGCATTCATCTATCAGCATCCTTTGGGCCTTAGACAAAACAGAAACCACAAATCTCCTCTCCTCTGTGAGCTTACACATAAATTGTTGTTGAAATGTAAAGATACTTGTTTACTTTGTACTAATCTAACCCAACAGCGTTCGAAAGAGCGAGTTTTGGTGATGAATACCTACTGTTATGAATCTGTGCTTTTTCCTCTTACCTTCTCTGGGTACAAGACTTTTTGCATTCATTAAACTCTCTTGTTAAGTCTTTCCACAAGGCAGCTTCTGACAGCGTATTCATCTCGCTGCTTGTTTACAGCTTCATGTCAGGTTCGCTGTTTCATTTGCCAGCAGACCTCATTATGTGCCTCACTCATATCAGGACCATTCCTCCGTTTCTTGGAAACCTCTCTTACTATCCCCATAATCCTTTTCTCTGAGGTAGAGAACATTAGCTCCAGTTGAGTAAAATTCTGTGCAAGCCACCAACAGAGAGTATGTTGTTCATTCTCTTGAAGAATGGAGTTTTGTTTGTGTGATGTTGGGTGTTCCTTTTCCTTTTTCTTGTCTTAAAATTCATTTTGAAACATCTTTCAGTTAGATTCAGTGGCTCCACGATGTCATTCAGTGATCCACCTGGAACCAGCAGCTCCTTTTCCAAGCACGACTTGATTTTTTCGAGGGGAGATACAAAGTCTGTACCAAACAGACACGCTGTCAAAGTTGTTTTGTGCTAGGGGGCTGCCGCTTCAGAACACCTGAAGGCCACATGAATCCTTGAGCAAAGATTAATCTGTGCTCAATGACCCAAAGAGGGAGATGTCTGACGAGTTAGTAAGTTTTTATATCTGCAGAGGGTCCTGCGCATGCCCTCCGCAAGCTATCCTCCACTTCCTGCAGAACAGCAGACAGCCTGCTCTTATATAAGCGAAGAAGTCAAGGAAAAACTATGCTGGTAGAGATCACACGTGACCTCACTTCCTTCAGAAGGGCCATGAACGCGCATGTTCCGCACTGCTGTGTTTCTGTGGGAGACCGTGGGCATGGCCACAGAGAGCTCCTCAGAACAAACCGTCCAGGCTTGCAATAGCCGTACAGTTTGGTTGCCCTTGACACAAAAAGGGTTGCCTTGCCAATATTGTAAGAAAACCTCAGAAACTATTCCCTTCTGAAGACGCACGGTGGGGAAAAAGGCTCTCAAATTAAGTGACCTTTTTTCTTTTCTAATTTAGCAGAATTCACTTCATTTAAAGGGGGGGAAAGCTGCTTGGTTTGTAGGACTTCAATTTGTCCCCTCCTGAGCTCCATGACAAAGAAAGTGGGGTGTCAGGGCAGTAGGTGAGGAAAATCCAGAGCAGTGTAGTTGTAATTGTAATTGCCAAGCCTATCTCAAGTCAATTTGCATAATTTCCAAGTCAGTGATGCTGTCTCATACTGGACAACTTTCCACAGCATAGAAAAGTCTAAAGCTTCCCTGTGCCCAGAATGAAACACTGCATGTTTCTTGTTCCTTAGGAGGAATAAGTGGTCTAGCTTAATCTGTCATTTTTGACCACCCCAACCCGGCAATAATACAGAAATAACTAAATATTCTTCTCTTCCTACTCCACACTGAAGTGACAAGTTAATTATTGTCCATGCGCTAAAGTGTTTCAAAAGAAGAAACAAAAAATCCTTTGTCTTGTTTGGCAGAATGAGATTCAAGGTGGGGGGGTACTCCTTATTAGTCAGTTATGAAGTGGAAGAGTTAGATTAAATAAAACACTCAGAATTTATGAAAAAGTTGAGATCTCTTACCCATTTGTTGCCAATGTTTAGTACTCACTGAAACACTACTTGGCTGAGTCAGCTCTGCTGCGCTAGGCCTTAGTACCATAGCTGATTTGGCAAACTCATTGCCAGTGATACTGTACAGCACGTACATTTTTCAACATGCAGTGCTACAAAAAACCTTTTGTAGTTTTTGAGAGAGAGAGATGTATACAGACACAGTGACTTTCTAAGGTTCTTTCAAGCTGTATAGGATTTAGTGTCATGGATTCAAGACTGTCTGAGACAAATTCAATTGCCCAAGAAATTTTGGGTGAGTTTTCAGAAGAGATTCGGGGAGAAACAACCACTCAGCTTATGTGGCTTTGTACAATAGCTTCTTTGTTTGGTTACTGCCTCTGAAACCACCGTGTCCCAGTCTGTTCCATCTTTCTATTCTACTCAGGCAGTCTTTGTATTTTACCAAAAGCATACTTTCAAAATGCTACAGTCAGGAACTCTTCCAGCAGAGAAGTGAGATACAAAGATCTCAGCTCATGTCCAGAAAACAAGGTCTCAGCATCAGCATCACCTCCTCTTGTACACAAGCATGACTCTAGATATCTCCATATGCACAAAAACAGACGACTGATTTTTCACAGTACTTTTGTAGCAAAAAATAAAAAAAAAAAAGAAAAAAGAAAAAAGAAGAGGTGGTTGATGCCTGTCAGTGTTTAAGAGGCATTTGGACAGTGCCCTTAATACTATGCTTTAACTTTTGGTCAGCCCTGAAGTGGTCATGCAGTTGGACTAGATGATAGTTGTAGGTCCCTTCAAACTGAGCTATTCTTTTCTTTTCTTTTCTTTTCTTTTCTTTTCTTTTCTTTTCTTTTCTTTTCTTTTCTTTTCTTTTCTTTTCTTTTCTTTTCTTTTCTTTTCTTTTCTTTTCTTTTCTTTTCTATTCCCTGGGACTTTTTTCCTTGAGAACTAGTGTGATTACTTACAAAGCTATGAGTAAAGCCCTATATACGTGCCACTGGGCATCAGGCTCATCTCTTTTAAATAGGGTCTTTTTCTAAGCAAGTTCGATGCTCCAAATATTCATGTAATCCCTCAGAAAGCTTGATGCAACTCCTCCTTTTACATAGTATATTGGTCATTCTGTCCAGTGCAGTGAACAAAAAGTCACATCATTGATTAACTTTCTTAGGGCAATGTTTCAGTTTTCTTGGTGCTATCATTCCTTTGCACTCAAATAATTTAAACAGGTGCCAGCTCAACCCTAGACTATTTATAAGGGTGATGAGTTTGCAAACCAGGAACCAAGACGTTTCTTCAATGGCAAGTTCACGACAGTCTTACGCTTATTTAAAATTAGTTCTGCCAATGACAAAATTTGCGAGAGTTAGAATCACTGAATATCTCAGGTTGGAAGGGACCCGTAAGGACCATCGAGTGCAACTCCCTGCTCCTTGCAGGACTACCTAAAACTAACCATATGACTAAGAGCATCGTCCAGACGCTCACTGAACTCTGACAGGCTTGGTGCCATGACCCCTTCCCCCTGGGGAGCCTGTTCCGGTGACCAACTACCTTCTCAGTGAAGAACCTGCTCCTAATATCCAATCTGAACTTCCCCTGACTCAGCTTCATTCCAGTTCCTCATGTCCTATGGCTCGTTACTGCTGGAGTTACCTAGATGAATACAGGCTTTCACCACACAGGCTGAAGCATACTCTAAATCCCAGCTGTCCTTGCTCCTCCTGCAATCCACTTTTCCAGAACATTTCTAGAGCCAATGCCAGTTTTCCCTCTTCCTTTGAACACTTCCTGCACATGTATTCCAGGTAGATGAGAGCTTTTGCTCCATTGCTAAATCCAAAAGAAACTCTGCTTTCCACAACATTTATGACATCAGTTGAAGAAGTGAATTTATATTTCTGTAAATGCCTAGTCACGCCATTAAGGTCTATGGCCTATGGTATTGAACAGTGCAAATACAGAGTAAGACAGAAAAAAAGAAGCAAGTTCAAACAAGGTGAGGTGCACTTCAATTATATGTTCTTAATGCTTATATGGTAAGAGGAGCTTACCACGTAAATTACACCGCCCTAGCATCCCTTACATGTCAACCGAGTAGGCGTAAGGAAGTTGGTGGGAGGCTAATACAATGTAAGAACATAAAGAAGTCTCATATATGCCGGTCTGCACACCGCCTCCATAACCTGGCCCTTAGCATATTGTCATATGACTTTAATAGCCCAGATAAATCAGTTCCTAAACCTGGATTCACCAAATGCCTATGCTGGCTAAATGAATGCAATTAAACATTTAAAAGGGCACTTGAATTTTTACTTAAAAAAAGGAAAAACACAACCAACACCCACCCCACCCCCTGCAAAAACCCACACCCCAAAACACCACCAGAAATGAAACCCAGTATTTTGGTGCAGAATGAGCAGCAATGGTAACAGCACTGGCCCATTTGCATTAACATTGAGTTGTCAATTCATTGAGAAAATAAATTCAACATAGTGAACTTCTACAGAAGAACATGAATTTTTAAAGAAACAAGTATGCATGTTCTGTCAACAGCTGCCTGCACTTTGTAAGTCTGCACTTGTGTGGATATAACAAAGTATAAAAGGGGTTTGTGTCTGTCCCCATCCTTTCCAGGAACAGAGCAAAAGTACCCTATTCTTTTTGGGTGTAAGGTGAGGCCAGGCTCCTGAAACAATCCATTAGGAAGTATCTTCAAGATGCCCCCTGACAAGCATGCCAGGCAACTACAATGCACAACATGGCGCATAGAGCTCTAATAACAGGAAGAGACAGAAATGCCCCCGCTATTGACAAATACACAAAGCAGGACATAGTCTTGGACCATAGTTCAAACTGTTTTGTAAAACAGGTGAATTTTTTTTTTTTTTTAAACAAGCAAAGTCTTTAGTAAAAAAACAATGTGGTTTTAGAAAAACTGGAATGCTGTCACAGTACAAATGAAACCTCAGTAATCTGTTAGCCTTGTCTACAGTTGTTGTATCAAACAAAAACCAGAATGCCATGACCCCTTCTCAAACCTTAAGAGGGTAATTATTGAGAAAAATTTCACTAATGCCATGCTTCACTGAAACCATTCAAGTGTTGTGCAGTGACAGCCCAATAGTTTTTATTCCATCTGTTTGCACTTGATTTGACTCGTGTTTCAGTTTCAGACCTGCTATTTCCACAATAGCAGTGTGCATGCATTTAGTCGTTAGCTTTCCTGAGCTTTGTGCAGGGACTGCTCAATGAGCATTTCTGCTTGCTTCTGCAGGACAAACTAGTGCTGCCCTCAAAATAATATGAGAACATTTACGTAGCTCCTGCCCTCACCAGACAACCACCCCTTCAATGGCTGGCCTCTGACAACGAAAACCCAACACAGTTCAGAGAATTAGTCGCTAGAGGGCACTTACAGAATCCAGAAGGTAGAGAATGTGCTTGGTATCAGGCTACAGTCCCACAAACCGTTTCAAGGGCCCAAATGACGAGTTTTGAGTTTACTTCCTAACCGGCTCCCGCGACCAAGACCTTAAGATATAGAACCAAGGAAATAATTGTATTTCAGAATATCTTCACCATCTTCTGGTTTTCCAGCAACTGAATGAAAGAAGGCTGAAGAAAAACTCTCCTCTGAGGCAACACGTGTGCTCGGCTACATTGACCATGCACTTCTGGACAAATGCTGAACTGCAGGCATGTAAGATATTTACCATGCTAGATATTGGTGCTAAGTGTCATTGTTGGGCACAGCTTCAGGGATGGAGGTGTGGGGAACACACAAAGCGGTGTGGCCAACCCACTGAAGTACAGTTTTTCGTTTCACTGCAATGCCTCAAGTGGACTACGCGTTTCACAAGAGACAAGGACGTGATTATGCCCCAAAGACATTGCAGGTTTTTTTCTGGATGTGACAAACCACAGAAAGGTGACAAATAGTATGTCAGGAAAGCAGGAGTGAGAATCCTGGATGCAGGAACTTGTGGTCACGCAGAGCAGTCACAGGCTACATACACTTTAGAACGAAACTCAATTTTCATTTAAAGACAGAGCATAAATAGAGATTACTGTCATCCCTGCTATGTTACCTGAACAGCTCCTTTCCTTGTTTCTCATATGAATTGTGAGCTGTAGCTTCCAGCCACCAGGTCCTGCTATTGGTAAGATCAAAGTTTTCTTGGCTACTGGGTGCCTTATTTCTGTGATTCAGTGTAATTTGGATCTGCTATTGGAAAAGCGAAGCAGAACTCATGTGATCAGTGAGTTTTGGAAAGCCTCAAATCACTGCTTTTGTGAAGGCCAAGTGCAGGGCAGCACAAGGAAGGGCCGGGCCACTGCTGTACCGAGGGCTGATGGGAAGCGGTGGTCAGGTGAGGCACCAGGCAGTGGGCAGGCCACAGCACCCAGCTGCAGGCAAGCATGGTGAATGGTGACGCCGGCAGGTCCGCACGCAGCATTATCCTTGGCAGGAGAGGTGGCAAAGGGTACCAAAATGGTGCTGCACCTGGGGTGCATTCTGTAGCAGCTGCACGGGCTTGGACTGGCTGAGCAGCGCCTGGACAGAGACGAAATACTCGGAGGTCACGAAAGAAAAGCAGCATGGCACTGAGTGGTACGTGGTGGGCACTGCAGGAAGGCCGGACGTGCGCCTGCCTCTTGCTAAGCATTCTTTAAAACTTTGGTTTAGAAATTGGCTCTGTACCTTGTCTAAATTGACTTTGGAAGCCTATGGGAAGTACTGTTTACCACAGGGGAAATGAGAAACTACCAGGGCCCTGGGGCTAATTACTTTCTTCAAAACCCAGCATTGCTCTATGTTTCTGACTCAGTGCGGTGTTCAATTTTCTGCTGAGATTGTATCTATATCGCATTACAGGATGAGTTGCAATAGCACTCAATGTTAATTGCAGTGCAGAGACTGCTCCCTTCTCTTCTTTATACCAGTTATCAAGAAAAACCAGAAAGTCTACTTCTGCTGGTTTTAATTTCACCTCTTCCATCCATACAGAGTGGTTGTCAGACAGGAGAGGCAGGGGCTGTCATCCTCTTTCTGCCTGAAAAGCGTCTAGCAACAAGGCAGAGACTATAGCGATGTTTACGTGCCATCCCAAACAATCAGTTACCTTATGGAGACAGACAGATGTTGGGGGGTGGTATGGCCACTTGGTGTAAACAGATACAGACAGGTGCTTCAATATCCCTGGATGGCCCCAAAGCCACTCTGACAGCCTTGAGGCAGAGATGAAGTAACAGAAAAAGGACACCCCCATGCCACTTCCAGAGATTGTCAGTCTCTTTTAGGGCCATGAGCAGACTTCCACAGAAACAATCAGGGGCTGTGTGTCCTGATGTGACTGACAAGTGTATACACCTCAGCAAATTCTCCTATGGGAACTAAAGGTGAGAACATTTGCTGGGTGATGAGTACAACTTACTTTTCCCTGGAGCATGGTCAAAGGGATAAGGGTTTTTAGCATCTTATCCTTATTTTGTTTTCCTCCTAACGTCCATCTCTGACAGCAGTATTCCAGCACCCAGCCATGTCGGAAACAAACATTTGTATGATACAAGTCATTTGCTAGCCCATCGTCTCCCCCTCCATCACTAGCAACCAGCATTCCTGCCACTGTCAAGTGCTAACCAGTGCTGGTAACTACCACTTGCTCTGCATCACGTGTATACAGGGGAACGATATGGACTGGTATAGTCCTCCACACTTTCAGTGCAGTGTATGAATAGCATTTGAAGAAAACTGATTAATTGGTACACTGGAAAATAATGCCTGCGGAACTAGGATGGAAGCCTTTGGAGATCTTTCAGTGAGATCCTTCAAACACAACCTCCTGCTAAAACAACAGGAAGGCAGCCATACCAGATCAGATATCAGTCCTGTTTCCAACAAGGGCTACAGTGGACACTTGGTTGCTGCTATTCACAAACCTGCATTTTGCTTCTACTGGACCATATAGACTATTTGCCTTGGTATTCAATTTGTTGAGTGCTTTCAGGTAAGTCAAACTGCTGTAGGCATCTCCTTTCTTCTGATTTTTTACCCTTTGCTTCCCTGTTTGGCAGATTATTCTCAAGACGTTTTCTACTCTCCCCCATCAGCAGTAAAGAAACTCCTCTGACTAGAGTCCAGCCTGCAACGTGATGTTTGCAGCCTGGAGCTGCTCTGGGGTTAGCCTGCATTTTCTTGGGGGGGTAGAGGGGTGGCAGGAAGGAGGGGAGAGGAACAGAACATTCTGTCAAATAAACATTTGCTAAAGCTCTTGAGCAAGAGAAATGGAACAGGTAGCAAACAGTAACCCAGATTAACTATCTGCTAGGGCAAATACACAGTATGCAAAGGTTCCCTGTACACCATTTGGATGGCATTTCTATGTTGAGCCTGACACACTGATGTATTAATTGATCTCTCCAACAAGAGCCGTGACCTTTGGATACAAAATTGGGGGTGAGGCCTCAAAGTAATCTAATTAATCTCCTGTCTGGTAGAATAAAAACAGCTTGCTGTTAGTTTGACTTCTCCACTTTTTTTTTTTTTCCCCCCCTCCTCTCCCATGAGGAATAAGTGATTTCTGCAGGTACACAGTGACTCAGTTTCTTGGTAATATTATCAACTCTTTGGGTGTTGGACTAGCAGCACTTGATGGGAATCCATGGGTTTGATTCCAGATGAAAGTTTAGTGCAACTTCTGCATCAGCTTTATGTCTGAAGACCAAACATGTAGGAATCAGTAAATGAGTAACTGGTTCCTCTCTTCTGAGGCTGAGCCATGCAGAGGCGTTCCCCAGGCAGGGGTCTGATCACAGCCCTGGAATACCTTAATGCTCCAGCATTATGCAGGGAGCATTTTCCCTTCTAGGCCTGGTACAGACAAAAATGACATTGGAGCCTGAGTTTAGCTCTGGGGTCCACAACTGAAAGATAGCATTGAAAAACTCAGGGTGAAGACTGGCAGAAATTATTTACAAGCTGGAAAATATTTTGCAATAATTTAACTAAGGAATTCTATCCCTTGAATTCCTGAATAAGACACAGAGCAAGGGCTTCTAAAGCAGCTGGTTCAACCAAGGGCTGAAAATTAAAGCTAAATAAATTCAAATTACAAGTAAAATACATGTTTTTCAGAGTTAGAAGAGATCAACCTTTGCAATAAGCTTCCGAGGGAAGTAGACATGCATGATTCTGTGGAATACATGCATTAATCGAACAGAGATCACTGGAAGAAGAGAACATGGGTGGAAGATGTTTTTGCAATATGAGAGCTCAGTCCACGAGACTAGTGGTCCTTTGCAGCTGTAAGGAGGAGAGTTTTGCACCTATCTAACCAATCTCTTCTCAAAGACAGTAGGGACAGAGATAGATCACATCCACTCCACGCTAAGCTAATTGACCCTCTCTTGCAAAGGCAAAAAAAACTCCTTCTGAGGTCTTATGGTCAGAGAGAAGGATATGATAACGTCAAACCAATTTCCTCAAACACATTGCATTCTCCTGGCTCTCCTTTTCCCATTGGCCAAGATGCTGGACAACCTTCCCATGCCCGACTGACAAATGCTTCCAGTCTCCTCCCCACCCGCCTCCCATTTTTTTGTTAAATTAAAAATCCGAGTGCACTAGGATACTCGCTTATGCGATCAGGCTACATGAAGATAATAAAATGGGAGAACTTTTTGATCAAAAATAAAGTGGATGTCCTAAGAATATGGGTTCATTTAAATTTCAAGTATCAAATAAATGTCTTCACCATGTGATGCAGAGATCAGATTTTGCAGATGAAAAACAGCCATAAAGGACAGAAGCGAAAATTAATATTTGAGATTTATACAACATCAAGTAGACTTTTGTCACTATCTTTTGTTTCTGGGCAAGTTGAGTAGGAGAAAAACAGGTTTAATACAAGTGTCTTCCTGCAGATTAACTTGCTACCTACCTTTGCCCAGCTTCTGAAGCCACCCACTTGCCTAAGGGGAAATGTTGCCACCAGACCTAGTCCATGAACCTCAGACAGCCCCTGGCCTTCACCTTCCATGGATGAGAGTAACAATAAAGCCCATATACCCAGCTCACAGATACAGGAGCACATAGTCTTACTATAATATTGGTCCTGGGAACTTCATGCATACTATACATTCTCCCGAACAGAAGAGATGACCAGGGCTAGTCTCTCTTTCAACTTTAAGGCATACTGGACCACAGTGAGTCTGGACATCCCCTCCAAATTACCTTCTGTTGAGAATTGCAATAGGGCAGAAATGTGTAGACTCTTCTGTACTGTCAATAAAAGGGAAGGAAAAAACCTATTTTAACATGCAGACTCAATGTTCATGACCTTTTGCAACATTCCCTTTAATTTAAAATCAAGTTTTCTACCAAGCCAAAAGAGACTCTCTCTCCTTTATTCTAATATGGTCTGAGATTATGTGACCAGACCAACACACACAACTCCTGCCATGGGAGCAAAGCAGATCTATCCAGCAGTGGCATTTTCTCCATTACACCCTGTTCTAACCTAACTGCAGAAGTTTGTCCCGGTGAGCATGTTGCATCTTTTTCAGTCCTCCACTCTAGGGTCTCAGGTTTCCCTCTGTTTTCTGTTGCAACAGCATTTCTAATGCCCTATTCTCTACCTGTTTAGTAAGAGCAGCATTGCTGTGAACAGGTGTGTTTTTACCTTTACCAATCTCGCAGCTAAAACAACAATCTGTGTAGTAGTAGTTCTGTACAAGAAGAGAGAGCTACAAATCTGACGTGCTTTTATTACATATATGATTCCCAGAATTGCCAAGTTGGACAGCTGGCATAGGCAAACGTCACATCTCAACAATGTTCTCGGAAAACACATGCATCTTAGATTGCCTCTACCTGCCATACCAAATGGATCTTCAGCCAGATCATCACCATCATTGTTATTCTTCACCAAAATGGAATTTGCTTCCCTTTGCAATTCTGCATAAACCCACCAGCACTTGGACACTGCCCAGCTTTGCACACTCCTTCACAGATACTTAGAGGTGAAATGCACCAGACTGGAAAGAAAGGTTTTTTCATGTGTGTGTTAGCTCAGCCACAGCTACAAACTCCTGACAGGTGAATTCCAAGAAAGGAGGAGTTGGGAAAGGAAGTTCTATCAAATGGACTGTCCACATTCACAGTTTACCCTCAGAAACCCCAACCGTCATCTTCTTCTATGGTCAGTTCACAGAAGCCATGAACCCCATGTCAGCTAAAGTGTACGTCATCAGAACAGCTGCTGGCCTCTTTGTTTTGTACAGAGTGTGCACCTATGTAGCAACACACACATTATTACATAATAGTAAGTCATAAACTAAAAGGAGTTAGATTGCTAAATCCATCCACTGTGTGGAAGAGATTTTTACTTCCATCACCTGATAATTTAATTGCTCAATTAGCTCTGCCTAAATGCCTTGGCTGTGGTAGAGGAATGTTCCCTTGCAGGTCACAATAAATCAGAAGACAGGAGGCAAGCAAGCAATGCAAAGGTAAATGATTCTTCTACAGAAAACCAAGTGCATCGTTCAATTGTATTTTCTCTCCTGATCTGCTCTTTGCACTAGTGTTTTAGGGACAGGCACCAGACAAGTAAAGGACCATAAAACTCTGGTCAAAAGCCAGTATCATAGCCAGTGTCACCAGAGGACTCCCCTACGTGGTTCACTCCCAAAACTTTCTTAGCCCATTCAAACCTAACTCAGACATCTCTTTTTGCATTTCTGAAATTCCATAATATGCCTAATTTAGGTAACAGGGTAATCTCCTCATTGATGAGGACTTTGAAACATCTGCTGCATTACACAACATTATACTATTGCTTTTCTTTAGCCAAGAGGCAAGTAGAAAAGACGCCATTAAAGTGTCACTTACTGATCATCCTGGAGCAGAGTGGGACTGATGCATCAACAGACCATAGCACAGAGGGTTTCCCTTGCAATGAACATGGCCTGTAGGTAGGTACAACTTGACAGACTTTGTAACTAATGTAACTTTTACACTTAATGAGAAAGTAATTACTTCTGCTGCAGAAGCAACTCTTCAGTGTACTGCAGCCACCTAGATCACAAGAAACTAATTGTATCACAGCATTCAAGGAAATCAAAGAGCATGTGGTTACCAAAGAAATCTGTATTTGTAATAGATTGGCTGCTGCACAGGAAGGGCCTGGCTCTGAATAAATGCATCTGACACACAATTCCATTCCAAACGGTTCTTGCCCTGCACTGTACACTGAAGTGACTGCTTCTGCCCACCCATAAATTCACCACCACTGATCCAATCCACAGCCAGAAAATCTGACTCACTCATCCATTCCTCTGGATAGGTACTGGCACTTGCCTTCTTTCCCTCACAGCCTGAAAGTGACTTAAAACATTTTCTGGATAGTGACTGTCCCAGACTCCTACTTCTGGATCACACTGATCCCAGGCTACACTGCAAGAAAAAGTACCAAATGGACAGATACTCAGAGTTTGGGCAAAATAACTGGCATTCACTGTGCTGCCTTTGGGGCCTAATTTTAAACAATATTAGTAAATACATTTTATTTCTGTGTTTTTTAAGGCATTATTCCTTCCAAGGTAAATCATTACCATATGCCCTGCTGTGAAGTATGACCCTAATCTGCACATCATTTATCTGTGTATTGTCTGGGTCTAATTTAGTCCCTCTCCGGTCTCTCTCCCATCTGTATTTCTCTAACACCAGTTTTACTAACAACCCTCACTGGAGACAGTAAAAAAATTTTTATTCATGAAACCAGCATGAGCAAAGATCAGGAAAACACATCAGAATAAACAAGAATTCTTCAGGGTACAGAACCTTAAAGAAAATCAAGGGGCCAAGAGGTGAGCAGGGGGGTCATTATTGTGGCAAACTACACATACCTTAATTGTGCCCTCTTTCATCTGGTGAGTCGCTCCAGAACACAAAATGAAGCTACAGCAGTCAAGTTTATAGCATTCTCCCTCTGCTGCTCACGTCAAAACCTTAGTGCTCCTGTATAATTCATGAAATCGAGTATTTTATTTTATTTATTATGTATAAGTTAGATGGTGGCCAAAAGTTTCTATTAAAAAGATTTTTAAATCACTTTGGGAGATAGGAAACTATCACTGGAGACTTTTAAGATCATCTGCCAGGATGCCTGAGAGCAGGTTAGGGCTATTGGATCCTGCCTTGGGCCAAGGAGATGAAATAGAGGAACTCTGTGACCTTGCAAGGTCTTTTCTAGCTTTTCCTGGAACCATTCAGTGAAAATGGCCTGGAAAAGGCGCAAGCTAAAAACTGGTAAAAGAGACCGTCTGGTCCGCGTTCAGCTGTGGAAGCAAAAAAGGCCAAAAGAGGCTTGACAAATTTACATCTAGCAAAGTGATGAAAGAGAGAAGAGTTCACAACTGAAGTCAAAGACAGTGAGTGCTAAAGGAAAAGACATCCTCTGCTACATGATCCCTATTTAAGGTCTTCTCATGAACACCTTCATTAAACCCCTACCCATGTTATCATTTTAAATAGCTCCTTCAAAACTCCATTTGTGAACTTCCCCGTGGTAGTGCTCCTTGGGATCATCAGGAGAGCTCACATTAAGTCATTCCACAATGCACCTTTCTTAAATTCCTCCCTGAAGCCACCTATAAAACAGATAGATGTGAAACAGAGTTTATTTGGTGATTACTGACCCCCTTTTGCTTTTATTTAGGATGCAGTGTCTCCTGAATGCCTGGTCATTAGAAATCATCAGTCTGTTGATTCTGCAAGTACTCGTCATGCTAGAAAATCCTGTTTCTGCCTCATGCCATGCTAAGTCTGCCTGGATGTTACTTTGACCTGAAAAACAAGAAACAAAGTGGGTTTGTAGCCAAACCTTTGGCTGGCGACTATGCCAGTGGCAGGAAAAGATGCATCTCTAGCAATCAGAAATTGTATTTAAAATACATCTTTTCTTGGTCGGATCCTATAAATCAGGGCAGTTCAGAAGAGATGAATTTAATTAGCAAACACTTGTCCCAAATGTGATATTGATAATCTTGGAAATTCAAGATTAATGGAAGCCAGAAAGGAGCTAAAAATAGCAGCAATTACACGTAACCAGCTTGGGAAATAGATAATGGAAGTAAGAGGCAGTGAAGAAGGAGAGAAAAAAACCCAAAAAACCCTAAAATCCAACACCACCTTCCAGAAAAGACAACCAGAAGTGTTTAAATACATTAGGATAAAAACAAATATAACAAACTATAAAAACATCTGTAATATTCAGCTTGTCCATTGCTACATTCATAGGGTAAAATCTGTCAACAGTAATACGGAAAAGGTAAGTATTTCTCATAGTTATTTCTGCTTCGAACTGCAAGACAATGAGTATCATATAATATCTTAAAATCAACAACTCAGACTGATATTTAAATAGTACCAAAGATGAGATATTAGTGAATCTCTATTAGTGAATTCTCTCCTAGGAAACAAAATGCTGTAACATCTATAGCAACAGAGCTCCAAGTAAAAGCAATTTTAATTTCAAAACATTTGGATTAAGGAAACACAATGATCCCTTAATGTATTTAGGACACAATCAGAAAACCGCATTTAAGATAGTAAATTTGCCTTTTTACTCCACTTAACTTACAGAAAAATCTGCAGAACATTTCAGTATAAAGATAGAACATTCTGGAAGAACTTGATGATTGTTACTTTACATATGAAAAGTGTTTCTATTCCATTCTTTGAGATTTTATCATGCAAATCATGAAGAAGTGGGTGACTGAACATTCCAAAAGGCTTAACACAACTTTTACCATGTTTGCTTAGGCAAATATTCTGATACCTGTCACCGGTTCAAATTTAATCTCATCCCAGGGTTAGAAAACAGGTCACGGTATGTTATGTTTGCCATTTTGTTGCGAAACTTCAGTGCACATTTTCCTACCAAGGACACATGAAACAATTTTTAGGCCAGGTGACTTCACTGGTACCACAGTTCCCTCTCGACTGCTACAGGATTCCCACATATTTGTCTTTTTTGAAGAACACAAGTGATGAAGAATAATTTGGTCCTTTTATTGTTTACAGAATAATTAGGAACAATTTATCTCAAATTTTAATTTCACCATTACATGCAAACCTGAACCGGAGCTTGGTAGAAAGCCCCATGGTTCTGGCATTCGAGATATAATAGCATTTTAGGTTTTCTTTCATGTTGCAAGCTCATCAGATTTCAAGCACATTTCCATGTTTATAAAGCAGTTGAGCTGACCCAACAGAAATGAATAGGTGGAAAGCCACAGGAAACCGAAGCACTACCAATTACCTGCAATTGAATACCATTGCTCAGAGAGACAATACAAGACGCCGATGAAATGCAGATATTCACTTTTGGAACTGTGTGCTGACTGGCGAGCTATAAGCTTTCACTTCAGGCTGCAGCCATCCACCAGCTGACCTGCTCCTGGCTAAGAGTGATTCAAGCACAAACGGCGCTGACGCCTCTGCACTCCCGGTTCTGCAGCTTGTGACTCACACTCGCACCCCCCCGCTCCCAGGCAGGCACCCCAGGGCCTCTCCTTGGAGCTCCGATACGTGCTGCTGCACAGGACCTCTCCTCGCATTCAAAGCAACCCCATGGCCAGAGTTTCAGCAATAACAAGAGCGAGGAAGCATTAGTGAAAATATCTTCTACTTTGGATCCCGAGGAGTGGATCGCATCTGCTGACTAACAGTGGGGATCGGACAGGAAGGGGGAGGCAGCTGGCATCTCTGTGAGGGAAGAGACACGTTCCTGAGTGATGCTGTGGGCAGCGCAGGAAAAGCTGTCATCTTCAACAGCAGCGCATTGCCTGTCAGGGATCCGACACCCACTGCTTCCACAGCACCAAACGTTCCTTTCCCTCCTGGCTAAAATGCATGTTAAATAGGATGAGCGTGCAACACTAAAGAGGAGTTAAGATACAGCTAGAGCTCTCTGTTTGGCTAAAAGTGTTAAATACAAATGGAAAAACTGGTAATATTTGTGGAGCCCTGAAAAGGAAAACCCAGCATATATAAGTCCATTTGTAATAAACAAATAAATGCAAATGGGCCTGATGCTCCCCTTCCTGAGATCCCCACACACTGCCCAGAAAGTAGTTTTTGCAAAATGCCACCAGGATTCACACACATTCATAGGCTCACTGGCACCTCAGCCCACTGCTAACAGAGGAGGAGAGCAGAAGTGCAGCCTCCCAGGAAAAGGCATGCACGTGGACAGGATGGGACACAGCAGTTCCGACACTTTTTGATTGCATTTCCTGAAGAAACTTTTACATGGTGAAGATTCCTGGATCTCTTCAGACTTTCTGGGGTCAAAGACATGCAAATTCCCAAGAGCAGAATCTCCCAATGCTACCAATAACTGCCAAAAAGGTTTGGGTTTTTTTTTTATTCTCTTCCTTGCATGTGACCAGCCAAGACTACTGCATCTTATCTACCTGCTTATGACCAAAATTTCTTGTCAGCTGCTAGTCAAGTGCTCAACAAGTCTCCAAACACTGTAACCCTTCACCTCGTGCCTCTACTACATGCATCCTCACCACAAAGCCGTGCGACTCATAGTCTGCCCATACAGATCATGGCCTAGACAGCTGCAGATCAGGATGTGGAGGTATCAGCCACATCCTGTGAATGGAAGGGGCCACAGGGTAGGACAGATGGAATGTGACACTGACAGACCTGTGACTCAGAACACAAGGGAGAAAAATGAAAGACGTTGTCAACAGCATGAGGAGCCTGAAGATAACAGAGAGCCTAATTGCTAGACACATACAGAACGGTGAATCAAGGTAAACCTTCCCCGCCAACAGATGCTGTAACATTCTCTCAGCACATGTTCCCAAGTACAGAGTCTCACTGTGGTGTATTTGTACCACTGTCAGGACCAGTGCGAACAGCTTTGTAAGACCACCATACAGGAAGAAGGCTTCAGGGAGTCTTTGTGATTATTAGTTATGTTAGAACACACTGGACCTTTGTCTCACTGTTAACTTTCTGAGTCAACTCCACGGGTCACCAGCCAGAAAACCCAACATGAAATGCAGTCTGGTGTTTTGTTAATAATATACTCTGTGTTTGTTCATGCTCTTTAATCACATGGTTTTTTGCTCTGTGGAACATCCTGTCTCTCTGGCCTAAACCAGTTTGGAGTTAAAGATGCTTTGGACTGAATCCAGACTACACATGTATATTTTTGCCTTGCTCCGGAAACCCTGTGTCAATTTCAAACCAATTGGTAGAGTTTGTATTACTGTATTTTCCTGAAGAATAAAAGAAACCTGCTTATAAGACATACAAACAGATAGCCCTGTGCCCCAGCTCCAAGAGGAAGCAAACCCTTTGCCTTTCCAACGACAGGAAAAAACTGAGGGGGAAAGGCTAGCACGCCGATCAGTTTGTTAAGACTAACTGCTCATAAGCAGCTACTCATCTATTGCTACTGCTATGTTTCTTATACATCAGCAAATGTGATAACTGTTTATTTTTCTGTATTTTAATGCTAAGGTCATAGCATTAATATGTCATACTAACGTGCTGGGTTTTGCTGGTTTTGTGCAGAAGGTTTTGGGTTTTTAGGCATGTTAAACTAATCTCAAAAACTCGTATTGTGTTCCCACTTCCAAGTATTTAGGAAACCACCAAATACAGCTCCAAATCACTGACACCGTTATAAGCAGAACATATCATAAGTAAATTTACTACTAAATTGCTAGCACCACAGATTCATGGATGTCTTTTACAAAAAAACTGGGCTCTACCACTGCTGTCTCCTGAACCATGCATAACCCAAAGAGTATGAATGATGCCCACTAGAGAAGGGAATATTCCAACAGCAGCAAATCCTCTTTCAAGCCCCATCTAGCTGATTCATGCTTTCACAAGTTGGATAACATTTTTTTATCCAGTCACTTTGATTTCTACCATGTCGCTCAAAGTTTACAGAGCACCTCAATGCTTCTTCCTCTGCCCCATTTGTGTAATACCCAACGGATGAATTCTGGAAACTGCATCAGCATACTCTGGGGCAGGGGAACAAGCAAAAAAAAAAAATCCCAAGACAACAACAAAAAACCCTCAAGATTTCCATATCCTAAAAATAAGAATAATCTGTGTAATTCAAAAGCTATACTAACGGGGAGTTATATTTTACAATAAGAGCCAGTAAATAAATGTATTGGACAAATGCCATTTCAAATCAAATACACATATTCTTTGTAACAAATACTGTAGCGTAAAGGAACCAGGACTGACCATGAGGAATTTCCAATAAAACATTTTACAGGGACATTTTAATTAGCCTGAAGAGACCTATTCTGAAACCAAGCAGGTAAATTAATCAATAATTATCAAAATCACTGCAAGATGATTTATCCATTCCAAGACTAAGTGCTTTCATTTGGAATGTTTAGCCATGTCCTCCACGTACAAGCAAGTATTTGGTTCCTGTCTTACAGGCAATACTCAAGTTAGTCTTCACTGTGGAACAGGTACAAAAGTGTCCCTACTATTAACTCTCATGTTGGACGTTAGCCATAAAAAGACGTAGCTATTTATTGCTGGAGATCCACTATGAAACGGGATTTGTGGTTTTAATCTTTCATCATAAAATAGATTAAGTCTGCACCTTTGTAGAAGCATGGACACATAATCCTAATAAGTGACTATTTACCCTACACAAAAATAATTAAATGTTTGATTACTGATTTTCTGAGCAACAAATTCTGTTTTTCTGGCCAGGGACACTATTTCTTATACATATTTTAAAAAGATAACGCTAATTAACACAGACAGTATCTCCAGTAAGAATGCTGGTGCTTGAATGCTAGGGCAATAATGAGAAGGGATCTGCTGACCGCAGTGGAGCGCTCCTAAGGACATTTGTGTCACTTAATACGTAAATAACATGGGTATTTTATATTTCCCAAAATTTTGCATTTAGGACGAATATGAATGAAACGGTATTATTTGGAGCCATTGGGATCGCTGTGAATGAATGTGATTCTAATTGACATGACTGGATGTGATACAAACTAAGACAAACTCTTGTTACCTCTCTCTCTGTGTGTATTTGCAAAGTGAGCTCCTGAAACACATTAACTACAAGGTATTTCTCACACACATAGTTTGCTGCAGAGGGGCATGTACTAGTACTGGCTATTAAGACTGAGCATCTCACCTGAACACCTAATTTTGTTCTGCTGATGCTGTACTTGCATCAGTTTGACTTTGTAAACTGACTTCTACCTGGCCTGCCCTCACAGGAAACGGATGCTCTTTTGACCAATGAGGAAATATCGAATATATACCACACAGCTTGTTACACTGCCATTTAGTAGAACACAGAGTTTACTGACCTACCAAAGAAAGCAGCTCTGTGAGCAGCAGAAGTAGCGGAACCCAAGTTTAAATGGATTTTGTGGCTCCTGCCTGATTTACAGTTCTCTGTTGTCCTCAACTCATGCCAATAAACTTCTCTTCTGCTTCCTGTCACAACAAGGAAATAACACACTGGTTGCCACACTTGCTCAGAGAAACCATCTGACAAAAAGTGTGGAGAGACAAACTTGACAAGGTTAGACTCAGAGCATTCTTGCACAACAGCTCCCTATTTTCCAAAACGTATATGAAAATAATTTTATCTACAGCTACATTTCTTCTCTTGCTAGAAATTGCCATAGACAGGACTGTACTCATCCTCAACAAATGCTCCCATGCCCATCTAAAAGGCAGTTTTGAGGAACAAGAAACACAAAATTCTGACATTCAAAATCTCTTGCTTTGTCATTAACCCTATTTCCCAAGTAATGCTCATACCACAGAAATTAAATAGAACTAAGTATTACACCTTAATCGCTAATATTTCCATTTACTGGAAGGCAAATATTAGGACATATAAAAATATTAAATAGGTGGTCTGAGAACTCAGGACTTTTTATTCAAAGGAATACTACTTATTGAGAAAAAAAAAAAAAGACATTTACCTCACACAACCTGCGCTCTCATTTCTAATACAAATCTTCTTCCTGTTAACAAGAGAAAATGGAAACTAATGGTCCCCTTTGCCACCTTGGTATCATATTGTTTCATTTCGTTAAAATTCTGGTAGCATTGACATCTCCGGACACCTTGAAGGGTAAAAGACAGGTATAAAAGCCCATCCTCAAAACCTCAATGTTTCCCTTAAAGCCTTAGTTAAAGTTACAGACCTGGCAGTCTGTGTCTCAGTTTTAAGTCTTTTTATACCTGCGTGATCGATACCATCCATCCTAAGGCTACATGCCTGCAGCTGCTGTGAAAATTTCATTGACTGTAAAGCCATCGTAAGAGGTAACAGCACAATACCCTTGTCCATAAGGCATATTTTAGGCTTGCATAAAACCTCCTGTAGCATGTTTACACTACCATTCATTTTTTAGAACTGCAGGAGATATAACAAGGAAATGCCTTTGTTAACACTTGCACAAAAAGTAGAGATCCTTGGGGCAGCACAGAGCAGCTGTTTCTGGTGAGAAGCAGGATATACACATAGATGACTGAATTGCTGAAGACTGGGGAAAAGGCAGGAGTAGAAACGAACATTAAATTTCACAGGCTGAAAAACATCTGGGCTTCTACATACCTTCTCTCCTCTCCAGGAGAGGATGTGCAGGAGAGGACACTCCCTGTCTTTCATTTCCTCCCCTCCTCTCCACAGTTCTGCCATCCAAACCCCCTTCCCCAGTCCCAATACCCGCCCCTTCCCTCCAGCAGCTCTGTACTTCTGCAAGGTTCTTGTGCAGCACAAGACCATTGTCTGTCTCTTGTCCTGCCTTAATGTCTTTAGATTCCAAAAGGTTTCTGCAACTTCACTTTAAAAGCAACACACTCTTCAAACTTCTACAGAGCTAACTGTTGTAAGTAGCAAAACTTGTCTGACAGGTGGATCTTGAAAAAGAAAATTCTTAGAATTTAAATCTAGAGAAGACCAATGTGATCTGACACCACAGAGACCTAAAGTTTTACACAGTCATGTCTGAAGGCAACGAGTGAGTGTGAGCTGGATAAAAGGCTCAGGAAGAAGTCCAGACAGTGTTTACAAATTTCAAATGACAGAACAATCACCTCACAGTAAGAAGCACTAGTGACAAATCATCTTCATTTTTCAAATACTGTGCCTTTAATAGCTTTTTACAACTAGCAAATGAAATAGTTTTCTTCAAGGAAAGGCTTACGGGGTTTTTTTGGTTGGTTGGGGTCTGTTTTCGTATATATGTGTGCAGGGGTGTGTGTGTATTTTCCATCTCTTATCCTGACAGTTTACCTGCATTTTTCCTGGAAAAGTTGGAGACAATCCAAAAGTTCAGCAGTAATGCTGTGGTGTATAAAAAAAAATACCTGGGTCAGTCCTAGGAAGCTCTTTATTTAGAGAAGCAGAAATGTATTTTAAAAATACCAGCTTTAAAACTCTCCTGCTTGAGATAGGTCTAAACAAACCAATGCCAGTGTTTTGTTTCAAGTCTGAAAAGTCTTAGGGTTGGATGAACTCCAGAAGGACCGAGTAAATTTAAACAGGCAGGAAGAATCATAAATTTTGCTTCTGGAAAAAAGAGCTGTGTTTTGCTTGCCAACAGGACACTAATAAACCTTCCCAAGAGGGAAGGAGCTGAATAGTTGTTTTTAAGCCATCCATCTGCACAGTCTTCCATTACATTTTGAGAAGTTAAAATAATCTTTTGGAGATGAAAGACTAAAGCAGAGAGAGTCTCTCTCTGCAACAAGGAGGGAAAGAAGATGTGAGCAAAAACACTGAACGTGACTTGCAGTGCTGCACACACACACACAGATGGGCCACCCACAGATGGACAATCCAACACAGCATTCAGGTAACCCCTAGCACAAGCAGCAAAGAGCCTATTTCCCCAAAGGCACGAAAGGACAAAACTTTTTCAGTATCTCCATGTGAGATGACTCCTGTCTTACATTCTAGCCCCTCAAGTCAATTCACTCTTTTTTTTTTCTTTTTTTTTTTTCTCCCCTGACTCTGGAAAACATTTTCTGTTTAGAGAGAGTTACCCAAACATAGAGCAATACAGGTAGGGAAGCCAGTAAAGTGTAGTAAGCCTGTAAAGCTCTGGGAAAAAAATCAGTGCAACTACAATGACTAACAAAAACAGCGGCAGAAAGTGAGGCAAATACGCATGGTTAAATTTGTCACATGACAATACATAAAAGAGCAAGATACTGCTCTTTCTGGTTCTGTTGCTTCTGCTAGACAGTTAGATTCTCCATTATTTCAAGTGCGCTAAAAACAAGAGGGCACAGCAGATCATTTGCATAAACATAAAAAAGTTTTAAGTGTCTAGAACAGAAGAAGCATCAATCAGCATCTGGCATTCAGGGGCAATACCAACTCCCCCATAATCCTTCATCCACACAAGCAAAGGCAAGATAGGATTTCCATGCCCAGCCCTGATCAGAATTCTACTTCAGGAATTAATCACCTTGCTACAAAGAAAAAAAACACGCAGGAGTGGCTTTGTCCTGTCTGTACTTCCAGCAAAGCCAGCCTTAGGCTGTAACATTCACCGCTAGGAGTCGGACAGCTCGAACAGTTCAGCAGTTTAGACTTCTTTTCTCTTCAAACAACATAGTGGTCCATCTTAAGCCACAGAGCAGAAGTAATAGGTATTATGATCTGTATACACTATAGTATTTTTGCACAGTCCACTTTTAGTATACCCATCAAAACCCATTAAGTTACAATCCAACAAGTCCATCTAAAAGATTCACTGGCAGGCAGAAATAAAAAATCAGGAGAGCTCAGCATAGCAGCGATCACAGTGGCAAGTGTGAGAAAGCAACGAACCTTGAAGAAAATTAATTTCAATGAGAGCTTAGTAATTTAAGACTGCTGTCTGAACTGTAGCTCTTGAAGTTCATCCTCATTCAAATGGAGCCTCTCAAAACAGAAGACGTGAGAACTCTGGAAGGTCTAAGTCAGGAGAATTTGAAGAGATCTGCAAGACATCTCCTAGGCAGCTTACAGGTGCCCATCTGACGTACCATGATGTCATGAGCACAAAGTTACAACAATTTAATAAACACTGGGCTGAGAATACATCATTGCATACTGTGTTATAAAAAAAGTCTTGTGTGATTAATGGGAACTCATTTACATTGGGCGGTGCTGGAAGAATAAACAGAGGAGCAACATGTTTGAAAAACTGGGCAAGAGTCAGTTTTAAAGCTCTTAATTTTTCTCACAGAGAAGTGGCAAGCTTGCCTTGCTGGCTAGGGACTTCGCAGATCAGAATGCATGACATTTAAAAGTCCCCATAGAAAACAGCTTGGGAAATACATGCTTCTGAAAACCTTCTAGGACAGAGTCTCAGAGAAAAAGAAAATGAGGGAAGAAAAGAAGGAGGTCCAAAACAGCTAAAATTTTCCCATTCGCAAAATGGCAGGGCTCAGCAGTCAGTTGTGTATATACCACCTATTTTTTTTATTTTTTGATATTTTCCCTGAAATATTCTAATTCTGCATACATCACAGAAGTAATGAATTTCAAGGATCACTTGGAGCAAGGGTTGACTGTAGCTAGAGCTCAATGGGAGAGATGGTACAATACGCAGACATCGTTGGTCCCTAACTTTTTGAGATAAGGATTGTCTATACAGACCCATTTCACTAAGAAATGTCATTGCAAAGATAAGTTGGCAGAAACATCTGCAGAGAGACTACCGGTATACTAATTAGATCTGTGCACAAAATGAATTGAGAACTAAAGCAAGCAGAAAGCCTGCAGCTAATAAAGTGCCCCTCACCTATATAAGCACCACTTCAAATATCTTTTTTCCACTTGACGTGAAAACAACAATAAAAGTAAACTAAAATGCTCCACAAGACAACTCTCTGACTGAATAGACTGAAAATATACAGGTGGTGTAGAGAGGAAAAGGCTCTTGGGGACTGAGGGATGGATACAACGCAGATCTTCATGCAGCTGATACACTGCTTTTTTTGCACAAGACCAATATTCTTTGAAAGCAACAGTATTCCAAATGTTGCTTTGATTCAGTCTGACCATCACATTAATTTAAAGAAGTCAGAAGAGAGTGGCATCTGCATTCTAGCACAGTCGAGAGGAGAAAGCAAAACTCCTTATAAATGTAAGTGCATTAAATGTCCATTGAACACATACCATCCTCACTGATATGTAATTTCTTTAAAAGCAATTTACTTATCAATCTGTTCTAAAATTAAAAAAAAAACCCCAATAAATAAAGTAGGGCAACACACTTATCAGATGGGCAGAATTACCATTAAAATGAATGTATTTCCAGGCTGCCTCTTTCTATTTGTAATGTTTACTTACATGTACAGTAGACAGTATTTTAAAGGCAGGACAAAATGTTTTGATGGACTATATCTGGAAATACACAAGGTCAGTGGTAGTGCATCAGTATTAGCCAGGTCTTCTTCAGCAGGAGGTTATACAGACTCCAACATTATGACAGATCATCACAAAGCACAACTGAAGGCTGGTATGAACTGGTGAGCCTGGCACAAGGGAGCAGACTACTTACATCTGATTTGGATGAACAATAAGTTCAGGTAAATTCACAGCATTTTACAACTCATGTTTTTATTCACGCTGAGAAGCCCTAGGACTTCAGCTAGGACTGCACACTCATGGTAGTGCTATGAGATCAAGAAATGAGTTTGACGAATTACTCTTCTTTGTACAAGGAACACATCTCAGCAATTCCACTCTAGAATGGTTATATCAGTAAAAAAAAATTATGCTATATCCAACCACTCCCACCAATCACCATGGCTGAGCTTTGAAGACTTCAGCATTGCAAATTAATTTACTATGTTGCAAAGAAAATACTTTTGAAAGGGCTCTGACCATGGGCAATCCTCAGCAGCCCTGCTGCATCCAGGACATTTCCAGGGACCAAGCCACACACTACTTGTGTTTCTGCTTAAACTTGGGTCTTGCCCAATGAAAGGCCTGGCTTTCTTCCACTGCAGCTCTATTAGCGTTGCCAGCAAAGAGAATTTATGCAGAGAGAGAAGGGACTGGCATTCCTTCTACAATAGGACCAATTGTTTCAGGCTGCCACATTCAGTTAAATGTTTACTTTGTTGTTTCACAACTCAACAGGAAGCAAAAGGTCAGAGAGGCCCCACTGCAGAACAGAGTTGCTGTCATTCAGCTATTCACCTCAAGCCAAGATTCCACTGGAAGACTACTGCTTTCCAGTTTTTTTCCTCTTCCTCCAGGAGACAGACACCAGGTAGTAAATTAACACTCCAGCAATTCTTCCAGTCTGGTTTCATATCCTAGAAGAAACGTTAGAAGTCTGACAATATTCTATCAAGATCCTGAAAGAGTAATATTGCCAGGATTTTTTCACCAAGACTGGTTAAAGGAGAAAGATTAATCTCTTGAGACTACCCTTGAAGACCAACCTTTTTGGCACACTTGAAAATAAGGGCTATAGCAAAGATAGAGCCATAGGCGTGCAGAGCTTCCTGCAACACAAAACTACTCTCCACTAGAAATGGTGAAGACCCTACTCAAATTCAGAGGCCTTCAGAAGCTGCATTTGCCAGCACGAAGGTAAGATAAGAACAACTGTTTAAGAGGAATAAAACTGTTATTCTTGGCGTGTTGTGAACAGACAGCTTGCAGTTTTGCTCAGCCAATGGAGTATGAATTCACTTGGAGAGCCACTCAGCCACCTAATCTGTTAAAAATCACCAAAAACTTTCTTAACCTGTACACATTTTCTTCCTCTGTTCAGTTAGCATGAGGGAAAAAACCACCAGGTTTAGCAAATGAAAACCTATCACAATAGTAATCAAGCTATTCTTTTCAAGAGGAATATGCGTGAGTCAAATAAACATAACGTAGTTTTCAGCTAATGGCGAACATGCTCTGAGCTGATGAAGAAAACGTGGAATATTTAGTCCTGCTCTGATGAAACTTTGACCGCATTGTTTCTGACGGTCTGAGCGGCCAGACGGTTATTAGGACACAGCCTTGGATGGGATGAGTCATACCCCAGCAACACCTGTTTCTCTCCACTGACTAGCGAGGAAGCTGAGACAACCAGCTCCAAAGCAGAAGTCTGTATTTGGACAGGCCGATCCTTCCTGCTCTGTGTCTTCCTGAGCACAGCATGCAGTTCACAGATTAATCGACTACTATAGGACCTGAAGAGGCTGGTGTGCCTGCAGAGTCTGGGAAATTTAATCTTCCTCAAAGACCATAACCTCAAAAACATAAAGTGAGATCTTTTCCAGCACACGCAGGGGAATCCCGAATCTGGAGGGGGAAAAAAGACCCTAAATATGGCCTCAAGTTGCGCCAGGGGAGGTTTAGATTGGATATTAGGAAAAATTTCTTCACTGAGAGAGTGGTCAGGCATTGGAACAGGCTGCCCAGGGAGGTAGTGGAGTCGCCATCTCTGGAAGTGTTCAAAAACGTGTGGATGTGGCGCTTCAGGACATGGTTTAGGGGACATGGTGGCGCTGCATTAATGGTTGGACTTGATGATCTTGAAGGTCCTTTCCAATCTAGTGATTCTGTGAAAAAAACCCCACCACAGCCGACTGAGCAGATGTTTATTAGCCAAACCTTCCACCTTCTGAGCTGCTTACACATAAGGTAAGCAGTAATTGTTTTGTAGCTGGCTAAAAGCATGGGAGTCCCATTCAAACTGGAGAGCAACCTGTGCGCTCTTCTGAGACGGCGAACATGTATCCAACACCTGGTCTCATGAGAGGCTGAAAAATCTACCATTGACCTAAGGCAGTATCACGATTACATATCTGACTGGAAAACCACAGATTTCTTGAGGACTGTCCAGGCTATAAACAGCCAGGCACATAACTCAGTGACGCACTGAAAATCCCTGGACACGACTCAAAAATCTTCCTCACAAAGCTGACAGGAACATTCCTGGGCCAACTATTCTGGCCACAAGTACTCTCCTCATCACTGGATAGGAGCTTCGTCATTCACAGCAACCTAGGCCAGTGGACTCCTGACTCCTCTAGGTTATGAAGCAAAGCTCGGGTTTTTATAGATCAGACCTGATCAGCCAGACCAGGCTCTTCACTTCAAAACGGTCAAAAGTCTTCAAATGATCTTCAAGTTCCCATATGACTGTGGGTATATTCTGACAAGTCAAAGCAGGATTTTCATTCCTAATTCAATACTATTACGTAAGCAAAGAAAACATTTTCCTATACAAACTGTCTTATATCCCACGCTATCCTATTCGAACAGCATTTTAAGCTACGTTTGAAGACTGAAACACCACTACCAATAACTCACAAATGGGTAATACGATACAGAGGGCTTTAACGATATTACTGTATTCCATTCTAGTTCCACTGAATCACTCCATTTTACAAAATGGGAAACAGAGATGCAAAAGGGATATTACTGTACTGCATTTGTAATTTCACATTATGTAAAAAAGTACGGACCTCCTGTCACAGAAATAATGCAAGTGGATTTAGAACTTACATTTTGCTCATAGTGTCTCCTAAGATCATGTACAACATGAAAGATATTTCATTTTTCTTCAAAATTACTCAGAAAAGAGTAATACAACAATTGGCAGCAAGGTTTCTTGGAACATTTGACATCTGCCATGTTACTCAAGAATTACCTGTACCTCAGTCTCTTGGCTAACACAGAATTTAAATAGGAACATCCACAGTGTTTTTTAGAACCTAGCACCATATTTTATTCTAAAAATCAGAAGGACAAGCCCTCTGTTTTAGATACTTACGTGTATTTGTGTGTATCATTTGGCTGACTGTAAATACAGGTTTTCAGAGCTGAATCATTACAACTTGATGACACCAAGTAAACAGTAATGACTTGGGCTCTTGTGCAAACAAGTGGGCAAAAGTTAGCGAGAAGAGACTCAGTGACAGAAATGAGCAGTGCTCCCTTAGGACACTGCCCCTCATCTTTTGAACCTTCTCAGAAGGGAAATTTCAGAGCATGCAGCAGAAGCAGAACAGAACAAACATCGAATATATTTTGTGAAGAGTCTGAAGAAAGCTGGCCTCTGTAGAGCACGGAGATCTCCTGCTCATCTCACAGTGCAGACCACATTAAAATGAAGAGTGTAGTGGGGAAACTTCTAGCCCTCTGTAACATTCAGCATAGCATTTCAGGCTGTGATCCAAAGCCTAATTTAATACAGCATAGGTGTGTAACCTTGGCCTGGTTGTGCTGAGAAGACTGCTGTTAAGGTGTGTGAAAGTGTACAAGCTTAAAGCTATGCAAGGTAAGAAAAAGTAAAATCATGGACAGAAGTGTAATCAAGACACGAGTAACAGGCCAATGATTCAAAGAAAGAAACACTGACATGAAAAGGTAACAAAAAGCCAAAAAAATTCTAACAAGAAAAAGAAATTCCATGTTTTGTGCCACTTCTACTCTCGGTGAGGTCCCAGTGCTCCTGCAGATGTTCACACAAGTGCTCTTCTCCCTCAATTACAATTCGCTAATATCCCATCACAGTTGGAGAAAAGTGTTGGCATGAAAATGAGTGCACACATCTTCCTTTTCAGTCCTCCAGATGATTCATAAGCAATTATTTAAAACTCATAAAATTGTTCATCTATGGGGGTGAGTCAGAGAACTGGGAAGTTACTCATATTCCAGACCATCTATGTGGACCTTACAGTCTTTTGGCAGGATTCCTACAAGACCAAAACTATTTCTAAGACTCATTGCTTTGTGTCACAAGCTCTGTTGTCAGCTGATTAAAGAGACACTGTAAGAAGGAGAGAGGTGAGGCTCAGGGTACTGAGGACAAACAGGCATGCTGTTTCACTGGCCATATTTACTTTTTCACATACGTTATGAACGTATTTCCAACAGCCTGTTACCATGCAATTGAATGCAAATAAAAGTTTGCTGATGACAGCAAATAAAAACCCCACACTGTTTCATTTGTAAGCATAAACACTCAAAATTATATAAAGATTAACGTTATCTACCATTTGGTAACACCTATGAACAAATATGGCAAAATATTTTTAAAACACTATCTATATCTGTTTATGATCTATTATGAGCTTGGGTTCCTCCCTTCTCCCCCCACCCCCGCCACCAGGAACTGAGTACTAATAAAGGCATATCAGTGTTAAACTTCTTTCTGGATGCTAAGTACTGCTATAGATTAACATCATCCAAACAGTATATAATTCATAGACATATGCTACAGTCATTTTCTGTAATGCACACTCTAAGCAAGCTAAAAGTAAACTTCATCCTTCCTAGAGCTTTACTCATGTTCAGCCCTAATGCCTGTTCTTTATAGTAAGTGGTTCATATTAGTATGTAGGTGGAATCTGGAAACGAAAGGCTGTTCCTCAGTCATGGCTATGCCGTGCGCCAAGAAGGTCGTTTCATTATTCATGCATTCCCAGCAGAGGCCAGATGGACATGGGCATGACTATAAAATAGACTCTCTAGTACTTTTCATATGAGGATTATTTCTTATCGGCAGGAAAAGGAAGCTTCATCCACCTGTCAGAAACCATCAAGGGCCCCTGTTATGATGAAATCACAGTAAAACTACTCAGGAATTAATTTTTCAGATTGTAAAAAGACAGTTATGAACCACAGAGGAAGAACGTAGTGCTCCAAATTCTGATGTTTGTGGGATCTAGGTTCATACTACAACACTCATACACACATAGCAAGCTTTTACTCATCTTTAGTAACCACAGTGTGATGGCAGTAAACTGCGATGCTCTTGATAAAACCCTGGTGTTTAACAACATCAGTTAGCCAAGTTTCATTATGATTTTTGGTGTGAATCGCCAGAGAACGCCTGTTTTAAAAAGTAGCTGCTACGATTACAGCTATCTATGAGAGATTAGCAACACCATGAAATGTAACTTCATACCCTCATAGGCTTCAGCTTGCAGCTGAAGGCAAACTGAACTGAAAATAAGCAACGTGAGTTGGAGTACAAATCGTGACATAGAAAATACCAACCATCTTGTCAATCAGCTCCTCACACAAAACAGATTCTAGAAAAGCTGTCTCTCAGCATTTGTGGTTTGCAGCAACCAATAGCCCAAAGCATTAGGCTCACAATGAACGAGCAGGAAAGAGAGCACTTGGGTAGTTCCGACACGCCGAGTCCTGCACACCACTGTGCGGTGCTAGAGACCAAGACTCGCTTGGCCTTCACTCCCAGATGACTCTGCAGCACTTGCAGCCAAGGCTACAACAGAGCCTGTTCACCCACGTTGCCCTCACCTTTACTCGAGGTGCGCATACGATCCCTCGCTCTGTGCTGCCTATCACACAAACTCCGCACACGTACAGAAGTATGAGGAACAGCCTCAGACCATCTGCAGAAATTCAAAAGAAAGAACTGCAAGCATATACAAGTGGCACACGATGACACAAATTCTACCATATCACTGCTTTTCTTCCATGCACACAGGTCCAACAGCTTGGCCAGCTCTCCAAGCTGCCAGTTCACAGCCATGCCACACTAACTCTGGCACAATGTTGGCAGAAGGGGCAGAGGGCATTGCCTGTTTAATCTAGTTTGCAAAGTATAGTTCCTGCGTATCTAACTACAGCCTTGGATTAAAGTTTTTAGGCACTGCCCACTGACAATGGTTATCAGCTTGCTCTTTACAATGAAATCCACTGTTCCCAAAAAGAAGCCAGGAGTTTCACTGAGGTAGCAATAACATGGAAATGTAGAGGCTGATTCTCAACAACCTCATGTAAAATTCAGAGTCATCTAACCTTGCCTCTTTAAAAACTTTCTAAACAACATTTAGCACTGTATTTTCAGTTGACCACAGGAGGCACAAATAGGAAAGTCCAGGAGAAGCCTTGTCTACCCCTCAGGCACTTCCTGCTCTAGTGACAAAAGAAAAATGCAAAATTGCTAACAAAATGCTTCACGTTTAGGTTATGCTTTTTCTTCCTTTTAGGCAAGAAATATTTGTTCATCAAAAAAATAGCAGTCTGGAAGCAACAATGCACACTTCTTCATCACTGTGCCTGGCTAGACTCAGAGGTGCTGGGAGCATGTCTCCAACAAACCAAGCTTGGGAGTAAACTCAGAATGAACCAAACCAAAGCCAAGCACTTAATTTTTCCTCCCACTCTTCAAGCAGAGCGTATGCTTAATAGTCACTTTATCTACTAGGCCACCCTTTGCTGAAAGGAAATTACCTATACTCCTCTCCGCTAGCCTCGTGATCACTTAGCTGATGTAAGAAAAAGTTCAGTGGTCCCTTTAAGGAGAAAGCAGGTGATTCAAGCATCCCCATCCATGTTAGAAACAGAATCTACAAACAATTGAAAAGGCCACAAATTGTTCCCCGATTATCACAGCTATGCAATACCTCCCCCCGCCCCTCCCGCCCATCATAATGCCAGTGAACAGTGAATTCTCTCTTCCTGCTCAGACATTTAGGCAATAAAAGCAAGAATCGATACAAAAGACAAAACATTCACAAAAACTTTTTCACTAGTATTAATCCCTTTTTTCCTGCTTGTGCTGTCTACAGGGTAGCCTAAAGGGTCTTACTTTAAACTCAGGGAGCAAAATTTCTGTGTTTGTGCTAGACACAATTTGAGCCTACACTGAAGTAAGAGTTGGGCATGTGCTAGCAACTCATTTTCCATCCCTGCTTCATTTCCACAGACAGAAAAGGAATATGTGCGCCAGCAGGTAGACAGAGCATGCTCTATTTTAGGTACCTGACCTGGATGACTGGAGAAGCAGGATCTTGAAGTGTCTGCTCCTTAATCTGGACACAGCATCTTATTGCTACTGAGCATCAAACAGGGATGCTTCTCTGCACTGTTCCCTTTCTCATGATGATTTGTGCTTGCCTACGCTCACTGAAATCTCTACAACCTGAGTAATCAGCACACTTCTCTACGGTTCCCCACAGTTCCTGACGATCTTGAACAAGAAAAGACTATCAAGCAAAGATTTAGTGTTCTTAACCATAAAGGTTATTGCACGTGTATTCACACAACTCACAAAGGAAGAGGGGAGGGAGGGATAGGGAAAACAAAAACCAAAAACACACCACCAAAAAAACCCCATCCTGGACTCAGAGAAAGATTCCATTCGTTTGGGAGAGGTTTTAGTGAAGACTTCAAGATGTTCCCACAGCTCACTGAAAAAACAGCACACGGGTTTTCTCTTTAGGTAAACACGGAGTCTTAACAGTCTCTCATTTCATGACGGTCGTTACCACACAGGCGGGATTCATGTGTATGCTTCTGCCAGCTTTGTAGTGTTCAATACTGTCCGCCGAGCCTTCAATATTCCTCCCTCAAAAAATGCTAGTCATTTCGCCACAAGTCTTGCTAGTGGGAGGACTTTTCTGTAGTGTAAGGAAACATTACCTATGTTCCAATCCTTCAGCAATAAGCTATTGATTCTTCTATGTCACTATAGAAATCAGAAGGCAAAGACTCTTTTTTTTTACAAGAGGATATTTTCTAGAAGACCTAGATAGGGTGGGGCAGACTGCAGCAGGAGAATCTTGCTTGTGCAGAGTGATTTCAGAGTGCAAGAGACAGATAATGTACATGAATCAGCAGTGCCTTGGGCTCCAGTTGTAAGCCTTTCTCTCCACATCAGGAGAAAGATCCTGTGCCTGACAAGAGCTAAAATCAGGCAGGGAATGTAGCTTTCTAAATCACCTTCGAAGCTGAGAGACTGCAAATCAGGGAGTTAGGTGAATTTGACTTCTTCAGCTAATGCGCACACAACAAAAGGCTTGATGGGTCCTGGGGCAAGAAGAGGAGATAAGCCCTCTAAAATGCCCATGGCCTTTCAGCTCCTTAACAGCACCTCGGTAGCATCAATTCAAACCAAATCAGTTCCTCTAATCCAGGCTAAAACAGTTCTAACACCACATTCCTCCTGAAGGAACCTCCTCTTGCCTGATTTTTCACTAGTACAGGCAACCCACAGACATACCCCAGATTGTCAATCTCTCTAACCCTCTCTTTTCACAAAGGCCTAACTCCACTGGCATTATTCTTCCAGGTGAGGATCCACAGTACTCTATTTGCAGATCCTTCCATATTGCAACTTTCTGCTGCAGGATGCTGAGAGCATCCATAACCTCAGGACGAGATGACACTAAAAGTTATCACATCAGAACGTGTGTCCATGGCACTGTATCAACAATATATGAATTAGTACAGTTCTGCACACCGCAGTGCAGTTACTGTGCAGGGGCAGTGGACAGGACCATCATGAAGCTAGCAGCACAGTTCTACGGGCAAGTCTTGAACATAGACATGTTCATAACGAATGTCTGCCACGTCTAAAAAATCAGAGTAACTTTGGTGGGTTTTACAAACAGTCACCACACTTGACTGAAAAGACCACACATGTTAAATGTATTCCAGCTGATTGGCATAAACCCTTTTAGAAAGAAATATATTATATTATATTGTATTGTATTTATTATATTATATTTATTATATTTTCCCCCACTACAGAAGGTTCCAAACTATAGTTGCTTCTCTGAGAGATGATGTAACCTAGAGAAACAATTTACATAAGAATGCAGTAAAAATGTCTTCCATTTGGAATATTTTTATGTGCTAAGATCAAACTCAATTATGTCCTGGTGAAAGTAAAAGTAAGGCAGTTTGGTTTTGCCTCAGAATAGGAAGTATTCCTCATGATTTAACACATTATGCTGTATGGAAGACATCTATCTGTCCTGAATCTTGAACCCTTTGAGATCTGCCACCTTCCATCAGCAAACTCAAGTGCTGGTAGTATCATCATGGGCAAGCTTTAAAACAAATAAAAAAAAAAAAAAAAATCCCTTGAACAAGGTTTTAACTATGTCTAGAATCTGCTGCCACCTATGTGGGGACGCAGGGCAAACTTATACAACCTGGAACCTATATTCTACATAAAGGGTTCTGCTCAAGGTAAAAAAAGCACTCTGCATTATATACTATTTCTTTCAAAGTCTTACTTTGAAATCTGTAAACATTCATGAAATCTTTCAAATCTGTAAACATTCAGTTTTGTTATACTGAGAACTTGTACGGCAGCTAACTAGAATATACAAGAAAGTGAATATTCTTATAAATTAAAAGAGTTGGAGGAATATAATGTAGTATCATTCTCCTGCTTTCTCCAGCATGCCTTCCCATACAAGAATCCTTTCTCTTAGCAAATATATATCCAGGTAATCATTTTCCTGATGATGCAAGTGTTCCTTACTACTACAGGCGACGTTCTGTTCCTGACACTAGTGACCAATAGACTCATGAAAGACTTAGTAGCTAGGGGAAAGTAAGACATTACAACTGCCTTTAACTGTTTGTCTTTGTTGGGCGATGCTGTGCCTATTTGGCACTCAGAAAAATTAAGCTATTTAGGGACAAATGTGCCTCCAACTGTATGTGTTATGCCTAAAGGTCGATTCTTCCAGGTTGGCCTTTTCCCTTTCCATGCAGCCTGCAGCACACTGCTTTACATATAACAGATACTGCTTCCTGTACACAAAGCCACATAAAATGAGATTTCAGGAAATAATGGATTTTTTTTTAATCCACAAAATAAATCACACACACACAACCCCAACTGGTTTTCTGTTTAAGACTCATAGACTGCCTGCAGGTACTGCTGTGCTCTCTCTGCCTCCAGGAGAGGAGATAAATCTTATCAAGAAGTAATTAGAACAGGGAGCAAATTGTACTGTCAGCTGAGCCAATGCAGGTATACCCTGTTACAGTGCCCTCGCTTACCACTGCTTACTTGCTAAATAAACTGACCCAATGAATCAGTCATTGCAACAAAATGATGTAATGCATAAAAATTCTGAACTAGTAACCTCCAATATTCTTTGAACACTCAGGAATAACCCCTGCATTAGTCAGGGAGCAGCAAGTACAAGATGCCACTGCCTTGGTGAGTCATGAACAAAAGAGACTTGGCATCTCTTACAGCTTTGTGTAACCCTCCTCCTCATGTTCTTCCACTACAACCCAACGTCTCCCAAACTGGGCACATAGTATGAGTACATCTGTGATGCTGGCTACATCCTTACTACATTCTGTCAATGACTCATCCAAGTGCGCCCCAATCAACTAGTGCTCCGTGATCTGTGCTCCTCTGAGTTTACTTCCATCTGTCCATTAAAACAGATGCATTTCCGCATTGGATCTTTATCCAAGTAACCTTCATCTGAAAACAATTCGAGTGTCTAAGTTAAGCAGTCTAGTCTTATGCTTCCTTTAGGGGTTTTGCATCAACATAATTCATTTCCAATTCCTCATTAAATCTACCGAATTAAAAACAGCACTTTTCCAATTATGCAGTCTTCACTGGCTTTGTCAGTCCTTCTGTCAAAAGGCAAACTTCAAAACCTGCTGTCTTGGAAGATGTTTCTGAAAGCTTCTCCTTCAAGCAGTAGGCACTGTAAATTAATGCCAGGCCTACTCAAAATGTCTGGATGTTTGTCAAGGCCAAACATCCACCAAATTGTCTCCTACAGGTCTCTCCCTGAAGGAATTGCCAACTGAACCTTTTGAAAGCTTCTAGTTCACTTAAAATAAGCACTAAACACAGTCTAAAAGACATCTGCCAGTGTCTAGGAAGGCAGGGCTTCTAGAAATGCAGAATGTATGCTGCAGTTACGCAATATTAATAGTTTTAAGAAACATAAGGCAGGATCGCCCGTTGTATTTAATTTAATGGATTCAGTCAACGTTTAGCTGAGTGTATCACTGGTAAGGCCTGAAAAAGGGGGTCAGTTTGTTTGGTTTGGGCTTTGTTGGTTTTTGGGTTTTTTAATGAAGTTGGATCTGGTTCAGAAGTTGAGCATGAGAGCGTCAGCATCTCCAAAACAGACAAAGAATGCCAGCTAGAATAGATGTTTCCTTCCTGCCAATGCCACACTCTTCAACAAGTTGGTATTTGTCTCAGTCACTACAGATAGTAGATCTCAATGGACACACATAAGAATTTTATAGCTATTAAAATAACAGTTAATTCAATACAACTTCCTCTCTACACAGAACACAAAAGCAAAGATTTACTCTATGATCCTTCCTAATTTTCTGATGCTGTATTTCTCTGCATTGATCACTAAGACAACAAAAAGACTGAAACTGCAGTGATCCCCCAACACTCCCAGCAGGCAAGTTTATGCAAGGTAACTCTGTGCAAGAAGCCCTTATGAAAAAAACAGAAGAGAGAAGAACATGAAGTGTATCATCAAGGCAAGCAGAACCCTTGGCTATGTGATCTGCAATTCAAACAGGTGATTTTTTGCAAAATGAACTCCCTTGTTTCCTCCCAAATCCATGGTAGCTACTGGCATTCCGTAAGGATTTCCCATTACACTTTGTGATACTGTAATGTACCTGGACGCACTGCAGAGGGAATGTCCATCTGTGTTTAGGAACTACAGCTGCTCTCTTGCACCAACATACACCAATGATACTAATCCTACTTAAGATAATTTGAATCATATACATTGCTTTGTAATTATTGACGGAAGATGCACAGGACAATGAAAGCAGAAATGGGAAATACATTATTCCATGCAGGAATCTAGTAAAGAACTGAAATGCCATTTCCTAAAGAATATTTAGAGAACATTTACTGTGAAAGCAGAAGCTGAAGCTGCTTCTATACCACTGCTTCAAAAACACAAATGTTAGCAAAAAACTATTAATTCTATCCCTAGCTTCTTTCTTTCCAATTATTCTTCTTATCCAGCCCCAGCTCTAAACTGAATGTAGCAATTCAAGGTATGTAGCAGAGGGCCAGTGACTTCCTCCTTGCACTTTGAAATGGAGAATCATCCTTTTGCTGCTCCAGGTCATGGTTAGTCAAAAACTGAAAAGCCTTCTCCGGTCCCAAGAATGCTCCACTTTTCTTCTCCATACAAAACATCACAAGGTTTTAAATTCTAATTCCTAAAAATGCAACTCAAACTTGCAAACAGTTTTCATAAAGGATGCCTGGTGGAAAACACCCTGGTATTTGCCAAATTCTAACATAAACATGTATTTACTTATTTTAAGGCTAAATACTTGAAAGCTGGCAAGGCCAGGATGCAAGGCAAGCTGCGCTGTTTTGCCTGCCAACTCCCGTAAGCCCAGAGAGTTACCTTCTCAGCAACACAGGCCCAGATCTCTAAAATCTGAGGTGGAAAGAAAGGAATTAGCATGTTCAATTAAGAGAAAGAATCTGCTGTTATCCACGCAACTGGGAATTTGTGTGTATTTGGACAGCAGACCTGGGTTAATGCTTCTCTAGCCTCTACAGTTTATACAGTTAAATCAGAGTGGTAAATAAGCTTAAATGAAAAAAGAACAAATATTAATGGGCAAAAATCTCGGGCCCCCAGCGAGCAGTTTCTTATGCTGCTGAATAAAGTACCCTCATTAACTGCATATGCTCTTTGCAGACAGGCAGTGACATCTGGCTGATACATACGTGGTTCCCAATATCCTCTCAGTCACAGGAGTGAAGCTGCAGCTTCTGCACAGCCCTGATATCTGGTGTTTGCGGCAAGACTGTGGGAGCAGACTAACAAGAGAGAAGGGCCAACAGCAGAGCAATGACTTCCCCTCTGACCGGTACACCCTGGGCTACATGCATCACCTCCCACCTCAGACGGAGATAGGAGCCTCTGAGAACTCTAGGCTCTCCATCACTGGAGACTGATCATCTCCAATTTTTGCTTTATATTTGTGTAAACCTCTTTCTCTTCCTCACCAGCAGCTTTGTGGACTTCCATTTTATTACCCTTAAGGAGGCAGACAGCCTGACAGTGCTTCAGCTTCATAAAAATCAGCTCAGGACGTTTGCGCTGCTGATCCTTAGTGGGTATGAGCACATTTTAGAAAGGGTTAGAGGAGGCAGATATTAAAAGCATACCTTGCCTTGGCAGCTTTCAAGAAAACAACAGATGACACATTAACCTCACACTGACTACTCCTTACAGAACTTCTCTATTCCCTTAGTCTCTGGTCAGTAAGCAGCAGAAATGATTTGTCCCCGGAACCACTGGTGGCTCAGTAAGCATTCCAGCTTTCCCTCTCAGCATTCCAAGCAAAGGAATCAGCCACAAAGGGTTCTTTCCTTTTCCTCTGATTAATACACACATAAGTTTACATATGGCAAGCACCACACATATTTTGGTATTGCTTAAGAAACATCTGCGTTAGGCAAGCAGGGGCTGGAGCGATGGAAATCGCCTTACTGGTTTTATGAAAGACTAACTACAAAAGAGACCGTGAGGTGAGGACAACCTTTCTAAGTTAACACATTCATCACAGCAAAGGGAAGCTGCAAAGCAAACTTGAGCTGCCTGCTGTGATAATTCCAGAGGTTGAGTGCTGAATCCAATGCAAATAACTGCTCTAACTTCCTAACAGCACCACGATAAATAATGGCAGTCATTGCATAAGCACAGAAAGAGGTAGTCTCTCCATTGGCAGTAGCAATAAAGGAGTAGATACTCTGGACCAAATAAAAAGACCCATCTAATTCTGTGTCTTGTCTAAGGGAATTGCCAATACCAACTTCCTTAAAGCAGGATGTAAAAAAAGCCCTACAGATAAGAGCTTTCCTCACAGAGAAAGAGCTAACCTGGTTATCGAGTTTCCTTTGTGCAGTGCCCCATCACTTTGAGCCAAAAAGGCCGACAACGCCCACTGCACTATAAGTGATCCTCCTGGCTCCAATACGTCTCTCTGATGTGGAAAAATCACCGCCAACAGACTTATGCCAGAGCCTCTTAAAGGCTCATAACCTCCCAGCTCATAACCTTGGAAAATGTCTGAGCTAGTAGTTTTACAACTGGGGAAAATCAATCCTTCAGCAAGGACAATTAGCACATGACCACAGGAGGGGACCGCTGGTGAGCCAGGATCAATCATATGTGGAAATGCCAGCTCTTAAGATGTTCTTTAATGTGGGTTTTAGGTAACAGCCTCTCTCAACTGCAGGTAAGATACAAGTGGGGTTGAACATGGCTCCGCAAGCTGCCCTCCTATCCACGAGGGCTTACCTGTTCTGGAGAGAACTTCTCTAGGAGCTCTGCTGATTAGTTATAGTGGAGCTTTAAATACACAGTACTGCAAGAGCCCAGTCAAATAAAAGTAAGAATTACTAGTCACAGGTAGTCTTTCTGGGGCTGGAGTCATCCCTTGTGAAGGGCTGCGGGCAGACTGCTCAGCATTGCTACCAACACAAAGCACTTGTGGACTGTCCCCTCTGATACAACTGGCAGCTCCCGGGAGCCAGTGAGGGTCCTCAGCAGGCTGGCGGTGCCCTGGGACTCATCTAAGCAAAGTCTGCAGCAGCCTTGAAGAATGCGTGTGGCACGATCTTTCTCACTTGGTTTATACACAGGTGAAGCACAATTGCATTTTCCCTCTTTCCACAGAAAAGCAGGACCGAAGGTGACACTTCATCTGAGCTTTCCTCTCACTTGTTTTCCAGTCTAGTTTCTCCAGAGACAGCAGCCAGATCTAACATCCTTAAGAGGAGGGCTAGCCTCTTCTGAATCCTATCCAACCTGAAATTCTGGCTTTGTTGGCCAGAGGCCCAGGTGAGGCTGTAACTGTGACACTGCATGCAGTACCTTCGCTTAACCTTTTCCCTCCCACATTGCCAGAATGCATTTCAGATATTTTGACATCTTAGCAACAAAGATGGTTTCATATACAGCTTTTTATTTCTCTTTCCAACTGAGCATGTCTAACGCACTGCTCTGCAGCAACTGCAGTCAGTACAGTCCCTTCCAGTCTCTGAGTCAGATGCTAGGCTGCGTCTTGCAAGCATTCAGTTCTGCCCAGTGTCCCCAGGGCCAGAGGCTGCTGCGCCAAGTCCCTCCAGCCTGTCTCAGGGAGGGGCTCAACAGCACCCTCACCTTTGGCCAACTGCTCGCTCTGTTCCACCCCTCCTGACTCAACCTCAAGGAACAGCCAAGTGAGCAATGTCCTTTTCTCTCTTACCGTTTGGTCCAAATAAGCATCTGCAGGCTTACACACACACAGAATCCAGGTTCTTTGCACAGACTTACTTCCAGACAGGAATCCTTCAAATTCATGGTAACTTGAGATGTTTATAAACATTTCGCTAGCCATGCCACAGCTAGCTGACCAAAAAAAAGAAAAGTTAAACTAAGTGTTCAAACAAATTCCTGGGCCACTTTATCAGCAGCTGAGTGTGGCAGTTGTGAAACTCATTGTCTTCAAATGCAGCAGCCATTCAGGAGTTTCTGTCCTTAGCTTCTTACTGGGGAAGATGACTTCTGAAATTGTAAGAGGGCTTTACTCACCATAAAAAAAACCCTTACACTAATACATGTAATTCCTCAGTCTAGCATTTCTAGAAGGGAACTTTTCAAAAGTTAATCACTGTGTTGGTTTTAAGTATTGTGAAAGCAAAAAATGCACATATATTCTGGGCAAGGTCAGCTGGAAAAATGAAATTCAAGCAAGCTGGACAAAGGCACTCCTAAAGCTTTCTGTTTTCCTGTGCTTAGTACAAATTGGATCATATGACAGTTCAGGGTGGGAGAGACCTCAGGAGGTCTCTAGTCCATCCTCATTCTCCAGGCAGGGTCATCAGCCATTAGGTCAGACCCAGTTGCTCAGGGCTTGATTCAGTCTGGTCTTGAAACCCTCCAGGGACAGAGGCTGCACAACCCCTCTGAAAACCTGTTCCAAGGCTGGACTGCTTCACTGTGAGGAAATTCTCCCTTATACCCAACTGCAGATGACAAAATGGTCTTTTCAATCACAGAAATTTTTCTCTTGACAGTTTTCTCTTTTAGTTTCCTAACTTTCATAGTGGCATACTCATCTTCTCAAGCCCTTGCTCTCATCTGACTCCTACTCGCCTCCACCTCCTCATTCCTTTTGCTCACCCTTGACTTCTCACCTTCACCACACCATCCCCTACACTTAAAACAGCTTGCTGCTTTTTGCTTAGAAACCCTTCTAGGTTTCTACTACTCCTTAAATCTTCTCAGCTCTAAGGACGCCTGCAGGTCCCTGCAAAGAAAGATCCTATGTCACCTTTTCTGCTGGAATTCCTTGGTGCAAGATGAAGGATGCCCAGGACTTCTCCACTCAGCCGGTAACTGCATCCCCAAGCAGCACTGGAGTCTCTCCTCCTCCGCAGCATTCCTCAGGGTGTCACAAAAAAATCTCTTGTAAGCAAACACTGTGAACAGCAACTACCTTGTTTTCCCCTCCTGCCCTGGAGACTACCAGACACAGCAGTGCAGATGAAGCCACGACTTCTACTGTGAGGCAATACTATCACAACTCCCATGGCAGGTGCTAATTTCTACAGAAAGTCAGGCAGACAAAAGAGGTGGCCCAGCTGTGCAAGCCACCTCTAAAGGAATTCCAAGTGAATTCATAGTAACATATGGAAAATGTTGACAGACTGCTTCCCCACCCCCACCCAAGGGGAAAAGGATTTCGACTTAACAACAACAACAACAACAAAGATTACAAACTGGGATATCCCAGCTACCTTAAATCTGACTTCAGCAGACAAGTCTTACTTCGGGTGACTCAGGGTTACTCAGCTATCAGGACAAATTATCAAGCCAACCCTTTCACTTTGACACCAAGAAATAATAACTCTCGTGACATTTCTTCCTGTTCACTTGCTTGCCAAATAACATTGTTGATACCTTCTTTACAAAATAAACACCAGCTACCAGAACCTGATGTACAAGCAGGCTGCTCCAGCTTCTCTCAAGTACAGATCGCAATGGTACAGTTTAAGTAATTCCCCAGAAACTGTAAATTCAAGTGAATAAATATACTTAACGTAACTTTTATGGCATAGAATATTCCTGGGCATCTCCATTTTCAAAGCAGCAAAGCGGCCTCAGAAAACGCCATATAGCAAAAATACCCTGGAGAATCACAGGCATCCTGGAGCTTTGAGGCGAGATACAAAGCCCTACTACCCAGTCTGTCCCAGACACCTGGCGCTGAAGTGAGTTACAGACCAATCAGCCTTATGGATACAGATGGAGACTTCGGCTACTCATGCAACCTCGAAGAGGAAAAGGGAAAGCTTAAAATAATCTCTCTGATCTAGGCTCAGTCTAATTTACCCTACTATCCATGGCAATTTGAAAGCACATATTGAAGGGCACTAGGAAGTGTGTCAGGTATCACACAGCAATTCCTCGGCAAGCAAACAGGTAGGAGAGGCATTATCCCTGGGACATTTGCCAATATCCTTCTCCTCGAGCACCCTACAGTGGGGTTGCCTACTCAAGAACCATTTTATCTCCACCTGGCAACGCATTCTAATGTTCTACTGTAAATTTTGTTTTACACGAAACATGATTTGTTTTACATAATACGTAACACCTTACTCAACTCCATCCCTGTGTACTGCCTCTGACAGAACTAGTCAACACTAGCAAACATGGAAGTAAAACATATTAGAAATGGGGCAGAGGAACCTTCACCTTCTGTCCACTGTCCATTAGGGATTCAGCAGTCAGCTCTAGTGACAGGTGACAGATGATAGGCTGATGGTTGGCTAAGTGCTCCAGGTCCTTCTCCTCCCTTGGACGTGGAGACACAGAGCATGCTGGACTGGCCCTTCACAGAAACCATGAGCTCACCCTGCCCTGAAGGTGCACCTTTGCTGGTGACTGTACTGGAACACAGGCTGCTTAAAGGCATCCATTCCTTACACTGTGTGTTTGTTTTAAAATAACCCGTAACCAACTCATGCTATGGACTGATTTAAGAACCTCCAAGCCTTAAAACATAAAGCATACCCTCCAACAACTTCCAGAAAGCAAACTAAAAAGTCTGAAAACAGCTGCCATGCTAACAGCTGAAATCTCCTAGCCGTGTTCCTGCTTAGCACTCAAGTAGTGGTGGTGTCCCCACCCCCAGCAGATAGAACAGATGGATTGCTTGAGCAATCTGATAGCCTTCCATGATGGAGTAACTAGCTGGGTAGATGAAGGGAGAGCAGTGGATGTGGTTTACCTTGACTTCAGTAAGGCTTTTGACACTGTCTCCCATAACATCCTCATAGTGAAGCTCAGGAAGTATGGGTTGGGTGAGTGGACTGTGAGACAGATCGAGAACTGGCTAAGCCACAGAGCTCAAAGGGTTGTGGTCAGCGGCGCAGAGTCCAGTTGGAGGCCTGTAGCTAGTGGTGTTCACCAGGTATCAGTACTGGATCCAGTTTTGTTCAACATCTTCATCAATGACCTAGACGAAGCATTGGAATGTACCCTCAGCAAGTTTGCTGATGATAAAACTGGGAGGAGTGGCTGATACACCAGGAAGGTTGTGCTGCCATTCAACGGGATCTGGACAGACTGGAGAGTGGGGTGGAGGGGAACCTCATGAAATTTAACACGGACAAGTGTAGAGTTCTGAACCTGGGGAGGAACAACCCCATGCACCAGCACAGGTTAGGGGTTGACCTGCTGGAAAGCAGCCCCATGGAGAAGGACCTTGGAGTCCTGGTAGACAATAAGTTATCCATGGGACAGCAATGTGCCCTGGTGGCCAAGAGGGCCAATGGTATCCTGGGATGCATTAAGAAGAGTGTGACCAGCAGGTAGAGAGAGGTCATCCTCCCCCTCTACTCTGCGCTGGTGAGGCCTCATCTGGAGTATTCTGTCCAGTTCTGGGCTCCCCAGTTCAAGAGAGACAGGGAACTTTTGGAGAGAGACCAATGGAGGGCTACGAGGATGATTAAGAGAATGGAACATCTCTCGTATGAGGTAAGGCTGAGAGACCTGTGGCTGTTTAGTCTGGAGAAAAGAAGGCTGAGAGGGGACCTTATCAATGTCTATAAATATTGGAAGGGTGGCTGTCAGGAGGATGGAGCCAGTCTCTTTTCAGTAGTGCCCAGTGATAGGACGAGGGGCAATGGGCATAAACTGCAGCACAGGAAGTTCCACCTCAACACGAGGAAAAACTTCTTTACTGTGAAGGTGATGGAGCACTGGAACAGGCTGCCCAGAGAGGTTGTGGAGTCTCCTTCTCTGGAGACTTTCAAAACCCAGCTGGGCACGTTCCTGTGCAACCTGCCCTAGGTAATCCTGCTTTGGCAGCGGGGTTGGACCAGATGATCTTCAGAGGTCCCTTCCAACCCCTACCATTCTCTAATTCTGTGAACAGCATCCTAACCTACTACACTTCAAACTAATTAGCTGGCTACTGCCACTAACACAAGCATACACTTTTATTCCTCAGCAGTCTCTTTTTACACTGAAAATGCTTGAAGGAACTTAATAAAAAGGTAAAAAAAAAATCTTCCTTCCCTCCAACCAGTAACACAGTAATCACAAACAAGCAATGGCTGTTGCCATTTCTCAGAGAAATTTCTAGAAAAGCAAAACTAAGTACATCAAAACTATCCAAGCACATCAACTCGATAGGAATGGTGATAACATTTCAAAGTCATTACCCGTACATTGCAAAGAAAGCAACTCTTATGGCCTCTACTTGCTTTAGGAAGCAGAGGAGCTTCAGTGCAGATAACACAAACTAATGCATCTAGCATCAACGTAAGCCAGGCCTACGCAATGGTGAACCCAGAACTGGCAGTTACAACTCAGAAAAGAGACTGCCAAGTCATGCACGACAGCCCTCCACAATCAGCAGCTCAAATTGGGGCCGCTGCCAAAACCAGACAACAAACAGTAGGAGGATACGAGCAGAGTGTCTGTCCCACCCGTGGCTCTGGTCTCTGCACCAAGGGTGATGCAGAGAGAAAGGTAACTACAACGATGAAAGGAACAGAGGCTCATGAGAAGAGACCAACAGGGCCGGGATTTCCATCTAGAGGGGAGAAGGGTGCGGGAGACTGACAGGATTACGATCCGGGTTAACAAAACCCATGAAGGCAGTAAACAAGCTGAATGTGCCGCTCTCACCTGCAGACCCTGTAATTTTAGAAGCAGGCGCTCCTGTGGAAACTAGCAGCAAATTGGTTTAGAGCAGAGAATGGAGAACACTTCTTTACACTGTGAGCAGGGGACTCCCAAGAGCCTGCTACCACCAGCAGGCTCAACATGGGACCAGACAAATGCATGGAAAACTGATCTGTAACCAGAAAATAGAGGACCAGGCAGGGATGTAACCTGGCTACAACAGCTGTGATTTCTGGGTGAGTGTGGGAGGACTGGACCACAAAACTGTCTAGGCTTGCGAGCTTTCCCCAAAGTAGCCTTTCCTATTGCTCCCACAGGAGTCTGACTACAGGTCTAGATGGACTGTTGGTCTGACCCATTTGGGCATTTCTCATGTTATTTTTATTCCCACACACACATCTCTTGGCTTTAGTTGTATCCACAGCCAAACAGAAGACTCAAATTCAGAACTTCAGTTTGTGCACTGTCTCAATATTCATGCACACACACAAGATCCTGAACGGATGTTACTTTCATTACACATACTTCTGAATTATCTTTCTTTTCCATTGAAATACAGACTGTCTTTTGGGAGTCAGCCAGCTGACTTCAGGAGACACTGCTGCCGAACTGCTGTCAGATGCTGCACTGACAGACAAGGAAAACAATTCTTGACATGTTTGCCACAAAGGTGCCAGAGGTTATCACCAGGATTTGTTGTGTGTGGAAGACAAGCAAATAAGCAGACAAACACTCTCATGTAGAGTGAGAAGCTTGGGAAGAGGCAAAACAACATATTTGCAGAGTACTGTGCAGCCACCTCTCTGCATGTATGCATTTCTAGATGTAAAGCTTATTTTCAAAGTTATAAAAATAGGATTTAAAAGAAATCATTAACTCATCACCAGAAAACCTCTCCTCTGCATAAGCCCAAAGTTCTTCATCAATATACAGACAACATCTCTCCCTAGTAAAGCGATGGGATACTAAAGTAACTTGGAGATAAGGCCTGTATTACTAGAAATGATTTCACAGCAGAAACTTCATGAAGGCTTTACTTTGAAGCTACTGCTTCCAGCAAGACCAGAAAACTTGGGAGATCACACCAGAATTAGAAAGCACCTGCATTCCAAGTCTGAGATTAAGACACATACCCTTCCTTCCCCAAAAGATTATTTTGATACGACGCGGTTCAGCTTATTGACAGGTTTGCAGGTGATTTTTTAACTTGTCAAAACATATGCCAGGCATGTGTGCAGCAGCCAGAAAACTTATCATTTAAGTAATTTCTGAAAACAAGATGCAGAAACAAACATTTAATACAGATGATTATCACTTATACTTTGATTCTGGCTTCATACTACTATCTTTGCATCACTGTTTTTAATTATACTCTACATTTCCTTCATGATTCATCATTGCATAACAAACTAGATAGCCACTTCATGGGTGTGTTGCAGGTTTGCACAATTAACTGACTCTATTGGACTGGAAATGACGATTTGTATTAACTGAAAAGATCATGTGGCTGCATAGTTTGTGGGTGTTGGTTTATTAGAATGGAAAGTGCCAATTAGAGAAGGAGAAAACAAAGACAAATTCATTATGTTTTAAAGAGAAGTACCTATGACTTCCTGGACATGTTAAAGTTTATCTGGGATAGGACTCCCAGCTGCTAAATTACAAAGAAAATTATTCTTCCTGTGTTCACGAGCACACAGGAATGGCAAAGGAGGAAGCACAGACAATGAAAAGAGAACAAAACAGCAGCGATCCAGGAACAGGACGAGAGAGGAGTTTCCACACCTAGGCCACCTCCACCATCGCCACCGCCACCACCATCTGCCAGCACCAGCCTAGGAAAGTCCACGCCTGCTGCAGACCAGGCACATCGGTCACACAAGCTGCAGCAGGCTGTATGGAGTCATTGGGGACCGGCTGCTCTGCCCCAAGCGCGTAAAAATACTCAGCAGATCCTGGGAGAAAGAGAAGATACTTCCACAAAGAAACTCTAGCTCCCAAACCCGCAGTGACCCTGCGGAGGAAGGAAGAGAGTGCGGTCTCAAGACGACAGCGACTTCTGGACTCGTGGATGCTGGGTTTTGGCCATGCCATGGGCCACGCAGGTGCAGCCTCACCAACGAGACCTCACCCCACTGCCCTCCCCACGGAGCTACTTCCAGCCACACAACAGGAATACTTTTTTCCTCTCCGTATTTTAAGCTCAACAGCAAATTCAGTTCGATCATACTTTAGTCTTCACATCTACTTTTAACAGCTCCACCTCAAGACCACAAATCTACACTAAAAATGTAAAACTCAAATGCCTCCAAACTGACTAAAGGTTATATATTTGACTATGGTACCCACACTATTTTGATTAACAATTAGAAGGTGATGCTTATGACCGAACAAACACCATATAACTTAAGTAGTTAAAATCAAAGATGTGCTAAAAATTCAAGCTATTTAGTTGCTCAAAAAACTCCACCATCATTTGGATTCACCCCTCAAATCAAGTGAAATATTTCCCATGAATTTTCTGCAACGTACTTAAATCCAAGAAGTTGCATAAATTAATCACCCCTCGTAAATTTCTTAAATTTGAACACAGAAGGGAATTCAGTTCAGAGTTTGCAAAAGCGCTTGATATATTTCAATGTGGTATATTAAAGGAGGACAAAGTATTTTTTTAGTTTTCTTTTTTGGGGAGGGGAGAAGCCGGAAAACACACAGAATCAGATTATTCCCTTAATTTGTATTTTTATAATTCTACCCATGTGAAGATACTGAACAGCAGACCAAGACCCTCAAAAGGTCATGTTTCTCACTCCTAAAAGCAGATTATTGTTACTATGGCATTAATAAGTTCTGGTTCACCTTAGAATCCTTCCCCCGCACCAGACTTCACAGTAGGGCCAATACACATAAAATATCAAGTGCACATCATGTAGAAATGCTCTCCTAAAAATGTAAGTAAACAAGTAGCTTATTTTAATGCAATTATGTGCAAAGGTATCTGTCCGTCGGGATTTCTACTAACTGCCAGTGAATACATCCCCAGCTTTGGTTTTCCTGCCAACTTGCATTGGCAACAGCTGGAAATTCCATCTCCATCCCTTACTGGATATGGCAGGGAACATTGTCTCTAAGGACGAGGACAAGGCTGAGGTACTTAATGCCTTCTTTGCCTCAGTCTTTAATAGCCAAACCAGGTATCCGCAGGGTATTCAGCCCCCTGAGCTGGAAGACAGGGATGGAGAGCACAATAAACTCCTCATAATACAACAGGAAACAGTTAAGAATCTGCTAAGCCACCCGCATACCCACAAGTCTATGGGGCCTGATGGGATCCACCCGAGAGTACTGAGGGAGCTGGCGGAGGAGCTTTCCAAGCCACTCTCCATCATTTATCAGCAGTCCTGGTTAACAGGGGAGGTCCCAGATGACTGGAGGCTTGCCAACGTGACGCCCATCTGCAAGAAAGGCCGGAAGGAGGATCCTGGGAACTACAGGCCTGTCAGCCTGACCTCGGTACCAGGGAAGATCATGGAGCGGTTCCTCTTGAGAGTGCTCACAGGGCATGTGCAGAACAGCCAAAGGATCAGGCCCAGCCAGCATGGGTTCATGAAAGGCAGGTCCTGCTTGACCAACCTGATCTCCTTCTATGACCAGGTGACGTGCCTAGTGGATGAGGGAAAGGCTGTAGATGTTGTCTACCTGGACTTTAGGAAAGCTTTTGGCAGCGTCTCCCACAGCATTCTCCTGGAGAAACTGGCGGCTCGTAGCTTAGACAGGTTCACTCTTCGCTGGGTAAAGAACTGGCTGGATGGCCAAGCTGAGAGAGTTGTGGTGAATGGTGTTAAATCCAGCTGGCAGCCAGTCACAAGTGGTGCTCCCCAGGGCTCGGTTCTGGGGCTGGTCTTGTTCAATATCTTTATAGATGATCTGGATGAGGGGATCGAGTGCCCCCTCAGTAAGTTTGCAGATGGCACCAAGTTCGGTGGGAGTGTTGATCTGCTGGAGGGTAGGAGGGCTCTGCAGAGGGATCTGGACAGGCTGGATCGATGGGCAGAGGTCAACTGTAAGAGGTTTAACAAGGCCAAGTGCCAGGTCTTTCACTTTGGCCACAACAACCCCATGCAACGCTACAGGCTTGGGGAGGAGTGGCTGGAGAGCAGCCCGGCAGAAAGGGACCTGGGGGTGCTGGTTGACAGCCGGCTGAACATGAGCCGGCAGTGTGCCCAGGTGGCCAAGAAGGCCAACAGCATCCTGGCCTGTATCAGAAATAGTGTGGCCAGCAGGAGCAGAGAAGTGAGTGTACTCCTGTACCCCTGCGCACTGGTGAGGCCGCACTTTGAATCCTGTGTTCAGTTTTGGGCCCCTCACTACAAGATGGACGTTGAGGTACTCGAGCGAGTCCAGAGAAGGGCAACGAAGCTGGGGAGGGGTCTGGAGCACAAGTCTTACGAGGAGCGGCTGAGGGGACTGGGGATGTTCAGTATGGAGAAGAGGAGGCTCAGGGGAGACCTTATCGCTCTCTACAACTACCTGAAAAGAGGTTGTAGTGAGGTGGGTGTTGGTCTCTTCTCCCACTAGTAGTAACTAGTGTTAGGATGAGAGGAAATGGCCTCAAGTTGCACCAGGGGAAGTTTAGATTAGATATTAGGAAAAATTTCTTCACCAAGAGAGCGGTCAAGCATTGGAACAGGCTGCCCAGGGAGGTGGTGGAGTCACCATCACTGGCAGTGTTCAAGAAAGATGTGGACGTGGCACTTCAAGACATGGTTTAGTGGGCATGGTGATGTTGGATTAACGGTTGGACTTGATGATCTTGAAGGTCTTTTCCAAACTTAATGATTCTGTGTGATTCTGTGAAATTCCAAAAACTGCCACAAGGTTCAGAAGTACAAACAGGAGTTCACTCTGCAATATTTCTCAGTGCCTTGAAACAAGAACTGTGTGGGTCTTGGGTGCAAGCGCAAGCGTAATCTCATTTTCTGGCCAAATACATCAGGCTGGTGAATGAAGTTAGTAAATTAAACACTAACAAAAAAAGGGGGAGACAATACGAAATGTTGTACAAAAAGTTTGTTGAGAATTACTGTGATCACACCAGCTTTTTTGCCGCCTTCTTATCTGCCTGCAGCCAATGCTGCTATGCACAAGTGCAGTTAAGAGCTGTCTTGTACACACACATGCATATATATGTACACATGCATATATATGTACACATGCATATATATGTACACATGCATATGACACACACTTAAGAGTGAAAAGCTATTCTCATGCCTCGATTTTTGAGATGTCAAATTTGAAATGTTTTGAGGCAACCCAATCTTAAAGGCATGACATTAGTTTTTTTCTGTAAACCTCACAAAGATTATTTAGATCACATATATATAACCTTAACTAGAGAAGGAGGACTAGAGACACCAACATTTAAAAATACTTCTGAATAAATATATTAAATATCAGCTATTTAATTCCACGTGTAAACACAGATAAGAGCTGAAATTCAGAGGTGTTGATTAATTTTTTTCCAGCAAAATCCTTAGGTCCTGAAAATTAGTGTTTTATTAGTAGGCACAAAGATGCACTCAGGTAAGTAAGCGTTAGGCTCTGGAATTAAAGATGTCATTCATAAATAGACATTAAAACACATGCCAGATTTTGACATGACAAAAAAACAGAAGCAAGTTCAGCAGCACAGTCTCACTTTGTTGGGGATGTCTGTAGCAAGGGATCAGTGGTGCAAAGATAAGCACACATCTCAAAATATAAATGCTCGCAGACTGTCGTGTCCCCTTCCACATGCTCAATATAGGCAGAATCTCAAATATGAGTAAAATTAACTTTATACTATTTGGGAATCAAGTTACCAAACTATTAATTTCTACAATGATACACTTAGAACTGTTTCTAAATACCATTTCTACATACATAGCTTTTCAACTGAAATTACAGGTTCAGAATGAGAACCAGCTGAGCTTTACCCGCACTGGTCTTCCTGTTCAATCTGCTCTTACCTCCCTGGCTCACCAAAGCCACACACTGTTCCATCTTCAGATCTGGTAAAATCTCTGAAACCTCCTTCCCCTACTTTCAGAGGTCTCACAAATATCCACTTGATACATAAGGCATCTCAAGCCTCCCTGGGTTATGTTTTTAATGGCATGCTGTACTACTAGGCTGTCCATTTTGCTTACCACTTACTTTGTAGAGATCATAAGCCACACCTATTGATGATACTCTATAAATAAACAATTTTATCAAAAGAACAGACAATGGCATTACCTTTGATAGGTAAAAAGGATAGAACAAGCCACAGGAAAGGGCACAAAGAAAGCAACAAGCTGACTACTGTCATTCTTTCCAGTCTCAGTGAAGTCTACTGCCCAATTATAACTGTAAAAGACTGACGACTTCTAGGCTTGCCAATACAAAATACCCAACAGCTATAGATGCTGACAATATTTAGTTATTTTTTAAGAGATCCCATTTGGTCTTGACAAACAAGGGTCTGGCCACAGCAATCCACGCATCTCACGCTGGGCAATGCAACATGGTGTGCCTGGAGACCAACGCGGTGGACGTAGGGCCTCAGCAGCATGTGCTGCAGTGCACCAGATCACCCAGGACTGGCTCTTTCCATAGACAGCCTATCTGATCCAATTTATGTCCCTTACCTTGGTGTCTTTGATAGAGTAATTAATAAACTTTACCTTGTGCAAGGACCCATTCAGAAGCCCCCGCAGCAGAAATACTCCTTGCAGTGGGCAAACCAGCTGAGACCTCTCGGAGCAAAGAGACAGAAATCCTTCCCCAGCAGGGATAAGGAATACTATGCACACACAGAGAGTGTTTTGCAGTTTTCAGATGAAAGCTCACTTTCGCTGTTTATCAAAGCCAACATACGAGGTAGGGTGTAACAGCTCAAGCTGAGCACTATGCCACTATTCATATAGCTTCTAGATGTTTTGAAGAACGGCCACCACAGACACCTCTACCTGCAAAATACTGTGTGAATGCATCCTATCGTTTTCAGGATGTTCAGCTTCTCCACAAAGACGACATCTATCTACATAGTGAGATGACCATGGCAGGAAAAGCACACTTAAAAAGAAATAGCGTAATAGACAAAGGTAACAGAACAGGACATGTTCTTGGGAAGGATGATAAGGACCTTCAACGGTGCTGCAGGCCCTAACACTGCACATGGGTAGATTCCTGGAGCTTCCCCCAAACTGTCGTTATGTAGAACACTACACTTGTGTGAAACACTGGTGCCCAAAGGGCATAAAAACACAACTGAGCCAGTCAGCTGACAGCAAGTCCTCTGGCTCTGTAAAGAAGGAGATGGGATGCAACAAGGCAGTTAGACTGGGATTTGAGTCAGCTCCTCTGCTTCTGCTGATCTGCCTAGCATCCTGCAGTGGAATGTCTCCCAACACTGCCCTAAAAGCATCCAATGTAAGAGGCATTAAGTGATCTCCGTGTATTTCACCAGACTAGAGCTTGGCTTCCTGATGACCAGTTTACATGCCTGAAAGCAAGAATGAACTCAGCCTGGGAGGACTGTATAACAATGTCCCTACAGCAGCAGGATGGATGTAACATTTCTGCGAGGCATTCAAATATTACAGAACGGATGGTAAAAAACAGATGTGGCTGTAGCCATTTCTGGGAAACACAAGTGTGAACAACCTGCTATTTTTACTTTATCAAGTTCCATTCCAGTCTAAGCTGCTACAGAATCTGTGTCAATCTTTGTGTCCTTTTTTGATCTCTTCCCTCACCCAGCTAATGCTTATGTACTGAAAAAGTCTGAGCACATGATTACCCCATCCAGGCAACATGCCTTTGAAATGGCTTTTTAATCTAGACTCTCCACTCCCTGACAGACTGACTTTTGCAGTATGTCTGTATTTGCTGTCTAGACACTTGAATATGCTAACCTCTAATTTAGCCTTCCTTTACTGACCCATGAGTTTCCTCCCTTCTGTGGGTCTTCTGGCTGAACTGGAAATGCAACACGCTTGTTCTGCCCTATACCTGCCTGGTGTAACTGCATTCATACAAATCTGACCAGTGACGTAAGCACATGTTCCTCATTCACAGCAACGATGAATCCTTACACCGAAAAAGTTTTCTAGCACTCTCCTAATCTTGTTCCCTTCTTTGTTGTCTCCAAACTCAGAAAAGAGCACAGTCCTTTACTGGGCACATCTGCAGAGATAAGGACCTGAGCTGAATCTTGTAGGCAGAATTAAATCATTGTGTACCCAGTTACAGGTACACAGAAAATGGCAGAAAAGGCAGAAAACGATGGAAGAGTCCAACTGAAATATGAAAAGGAGAGCAAAATACAGATGTATCCTAATAGCAGCCATACTGCCTCAAATCCCAAGGTCCACCTAACCCAATATTGCCCTAGCATGGGGAAAAAGAGGAAACAAGAGATGTTCAGGGCAGCAGGCAACTATCCTCTCCCCATTCCCAGGAGTCTAATAGGAGGCACTTTCTCTACAGCCTTAATGGATTTTTCTTTCATCAGGTTCTCTGTGCCTAGTTTTTGAAGCCATGTAAAACTTCTGGCATTTGCAGCATTCAGACAGAGATGTAATCAAGGTACACAGATGAGAGCTCACAAAAGCCATGCTGTACTTCCACTTTAGATAGTATGTTTGCATCACAAACCACTTCCATACGCCTGAAGCACAAAAGATTTGCTATCTGTGTCAGTTTCTACAGATGACTTAAGAGGCAATTTAGCATTACCCAGTTGCTTTAAAGTCTTGTATAGGGTGAATTCGCACAAAGCCTGAGTAATGGCCCCTGTACAAGGCTGAATTTCAGCATCAGGTCTACGCAGTAGTATATTGTTACCCTTGAAATGCCAGAGAATCTGCACCACCAATCTATGGATACGCCTTCCACTCAAACTCATTGTCTCTGCTGCTTCCTTGCACACCTACACTTCTTTCTATATCCCACAGTAAGTAGCACAGTACACTGTACAATGTCCCCCGTACAGTAAGAAGTAGTATAAAGTTTAACTGCTTGTAATGTGAGCAATATGATTTATCCACTCATGTACCAGCACATGAGTTTACCACCACTGCATCACAGTCTCTGACTTGCTATCAGTTCAGTGAGACTACAGCAATTCTGATGCATCCCATACATATTGTTTTTTTCCCCTTGAATTAACAGATGCTTAAGTTGATTTCCCTCACTTCAGGGTGACAGATGCTCAAAACTTAGGTAACTAAGAATTTTATTATCTGCGTACTTTGTTTATGTTGTCATAATGCATGCATCACTAGAGTAAGAGAGTACCTCGCAGACTCCTTAACCTCAATATTCATATGTAGATCCACTCTGTCAGACTACCACAAAACAGAACAGAAGATAAGGACCTGAATAAGACCTATGAAATGAAACTACGTAACAATAGCACACAGTTTAACTTCTACTGTGCACAGCTTGATTCTGCTTGAGGTAAAGGCTGTAATTTTTAAAAAAGACATGAGGGACATGACAACTCATTAATTTTGGAAGTTAGTATGCAAGCCAAGGTCCATGTGTTGAATTGTAATCTATCAAACACTGACAGAATACAGGACTTCTCATGATGGAAAGACTTATTCATAGATCACATTCTCCATTGCTTTTTGCTAGGTTTGCTTTTCTCAAGCAATCCCTTACTAAAGGGTTCATAAAGGCTACATCTGAAATAACTAAAGTTACAGATGCTCTCAGCTCTGCAGAAGCACCTCTGGAGGTGCTGAAGAAGTGTATCTACGCCACTCTTATTCACATAACTAGTCATGCAAAAACTAGCACCACAGCATCCAACTTACACTTTGTTTACCTCTCTTCAGAAAAGCTTTTCCTCTCTGATGACTTACCACAATTAACTTTTCTAGTCATTAACAACGCAGAAAAGAAGAGTGTATAAGCTACTCATTCCCTTTCAGGTAACCAGACCGGAGGCATGCTTACCGGAAAACATGGGAAAAAACCCCCAAGCTTCCTGCTCAAGAGCAGCTGCCACAAATAAGTAGGATTAAGCAATAATACAGCAGTGGCTACTGTAAAACAAAGTTATTGTTTATAGAAGTTGGCTCATCAAAAAAATCACAATTTATAGAACGACCATACAAGAGCTATATCTGACATTCTGTATTAAAAATACATATCTATTACTTCCCATGTTAGTCTTTCAGTATGAAATTTTACTTTCATAATTTTCTAGATTCCTTAAGAGATTTTGCCTTTTGCTTCTCCAGCTGCTGCTTACATTTATGCCTTCCTTCTCTCAAAACAAATAGAAATAGGAATGGAAAATTTTAGGTGTTGAAAACAGGAAATATCAAGGGAACTGAGATCACTGAAAAGGCATACGCTCCAAGCAAGCTAGAAATAGGACAACTCTGATCAAAGGACATCCAGTATCACAGCGATTCCCTCTGCAAAGAGAATCCTTGAATGAAAGGGCATATCATGAATGAAAGTCCATTATATTCTTTTTTCCACAGAATTCAGATATTTCGTTTATTAAATACAGACAAGTCTGCTATCCATCTCCAAAATAGGGTACAAAAGAGGTTTAAAGCGTCTTGTAATACCAGCTGAGCTGTTTCTTTTAGCAGACTTGTTATTAACTAGTATTAACCAGCCAGGATGTCCAAGATTACTTAGGAGTTAGTCTTTAGGGCAATTCGCAAAGAGTGGTTTACACATGCCTACAGAACTGTGAGGTGGTTTAAAGGTCCTGAAATAATTTCATATTGCAAAGAGAAATGAGAATGTAACTGTTGGTACAGAATTCAATTTCCTCTGTGCACAAGTCAGCACAGAAACTATTACAAGTGACACCATTAACTAAACATTTTTCCTTCAACAGAACAATCAGAAATTTAAGGCAGTGGGGTTTTAGTGAACAAAGGCCATAGGTAAAGTCGTTTAAGAGACAAAAATTCCACACCATTACATGGACATGAACTCCTAAATTATCTAACAGAGTAAAACCAGGCCTGCTGATGGAAGTACAGAGGCTATACGGTAACTCCTGCAGGGAGAGCCGTAATGACCTTTTCCTGAACCAAAGATTCTTGGGCACAAACAAAAAGTTAAACATCTGTTATTCTGCATGTTCCACCACAGAGGCACTGCATGAGTTTGTCCTAGGGAAGTCATGTCAACACTCTGAAGCCCATTTAAAAAAAAAAAAGTTTGTCCTTTGTATCCATTTATAATAACATTTTGGGCTATTTGCACCATCAGCAAGTATGTACATGAACATACCAGAATTTAAAAAAGACAACTTTCTTCTCAATACATATAAGCAACCAGAACAATTTAAACTTAAGATAACTCATGTTGCATGCACAGTTCATCCACAGAAACAATTAGTTGCAGTCTTCAAGTTCAGAGCAACAGAAGTACAGCAAAGCATTTGGAAGGTCTTTGAGCACATACAGTTTGGCGCAAGCCATTATCACTAGTTGCTATCCCCTTTGAGCATATGTCCAGAATAATACAACATAGTGCAGTCTCATTGTTAACACAGTGTGCCCTAATTCATCAAAACCACCAAATCTCACTTGTCAGCTCTCCTCTTTTCTTTTGATGGCTTCTACCTCCCCTTATATTATTTTCACTTTCTCTCATCTGCATAACATGGCCACCAACTTTAGAGGACCTCTTCATTTCCCACATCCAAAGAAAAATGTGCACCAAAAATCTTTCCTAGTTTATATTCCTTCCCTTTCTTCTCACATTACCTTCATTTGTACAGCAATACAGCAGTTCTTATTATAGAAATATGCAGTAGGAGAGCTTGCTGTCCCTAAGAACAATGGCAGACGGGAGACTTTCACCAGAGGTCAAGTGAAACCCCAAAAGAGGAAGCAGAAGTCAACTGCAGATGTGCACCACGTGGAATGAAATCAAACATTCTTCCTTTTTAGCAATATTAATAGCTATTCCAGCTCAAAGAGTATAGCGGACACGTTTTGTTAATCCTGTTGTTAGCAACTCTCAGTGCTGGAAGTTTGAGAGTCCCACGCTGACATTTCTTTGTCCAACAAAGAAATTATTGCACTATACAGCAAAACTGATCAAAAACTAGGTTCACATTGTTTATACTGTAATAAACAGTATTGCCTGCAAATGCTCACAAAAGTCTTTACACAGCAGCTTGCACTGAGAATCCTACTGCTCTAACTGCTGAGGTTTACCATCACAAATGCTAAGTCTAGACAGAAAATACACTGTCAAATCTGTGATAACCCACACAATTACTCAAGCTGCCCAGTAAATCACTACACATGAAGACGGATTTATTTCAACACGAAGTTCAAGAAAATAGACATTCACAGTCGCAATTCCTACAACGGTGAAAGCGTTGGGAGCTTTTTTCCTTCTGGCGACACTGAGGGACAAGCGTTCCCTGCGACTGCAAAATATTCGGATACCAAATGCAAAGGCCTAGGACTCGCTCCACCTCACTGCTCGGGCGAAGCCGCTGTTACCACAGAAAAAGCTGCTGCACGCATCAACAGGGAGAAGAGCGCGGAGCCACAGCCGCCACCTTCCACCCCAGCCGGAACGGACGGGCGACGCGGGATGGCCCCGCCCCCGGGACCGCCCGCTGCAGGCAGCTGGCTGGTGCCGGGGGAACGAGCGCCCCCTGGTGGCGGCGGGAGGGCTCCGCCGGCCTCGCGGGGGTGACGCGTCCCGCGGCAACGGCTCCTGAGCCGATGGAAGGGGCTTCCCGCTTCCCGCCCCGGCAGGTGCGGCGAGGTGCCCAGGCCTCCCCGCAGAGCGCGAGAACCGCGAGCGGGCTCTGCGGGGCAGCTGAGCGGGGTGACCGGCCCTAGCAGTGTCGGGAACGGGTCCCGGACAGGCCGGGGGCAGCAGAACGAGTAACTGCCGCCATCCCTCGGGAAACACGGAAGGACACTGAGGCGGGCGGCAGCGGGGCAGTTCGCCTGAAGGATTAGTGCACTGGCCAGGGAAAGCCAAGCAGATGGCCGGGGCAGGAAAGGAGCGCTGGCGAGCGAGCTGGCGAGCCGAGTCGGCTCTGCTCGGTGAAGGCAGCCGCCGGCGGGGAAAGCTCAGCGCCGGCTGCTGCCTCACAGCCTCTGCTGGGCGGGCGCTGCTCCTCACGCCGCTCTGCGGGGACCGAGCACGAGCTCCTGCGGTCCCTCACTCGCGCCGCCGGGCCAAGCCACGGGCGGCAGCTCCCCGGCCGGCTCCGAGCCTTGGTCACCCCCGCCCGCAAGCCCGCGCCTCTCGCTCAGCCCGGCGGCGACCGGTCCCCCAGGCCCGGGCGGAGCGGGGGGTCGCAGAGGCGGGGAAGACGCCGCGCCGGCAGCGCTGCCTGGAGGGCGCACCGGCGGCCATTCCCGCAGACGGGCCCGGAGGAACGGACAGCGTTGCCGGCGCCCGCGCCCATGCCCATGCCCATGCCCATGCCCCCGCTGGGGCCCGCTACAGCCCCCGCTCGCCGCCCAGGCCCGCACCCTCCCGGCAGCACCCACCCGCCAGGAAACCGCCACAGCACCTTCACCGGCCTACGCACGGCCATCGCCCTTTTAAGGCTTTTCCCGACAAGAGTGCAACGTGCGGAGGGGCGCGGCCGGTCGAGGCGTGGCTCCCTGGCGGCTCCGCCCCCTGCTATAAGAACGGCCGTCCGCGCGCGGCGCGGCAGTGATCGGGCGCTGTCGCGGGTCGGCGCATGCGTGTCGCGCCGGCGGCCGCGCGGGGACATGCGGAGCTGCGCGACGCTGTCGGGGTGAGTGGTGGCCCCCGCGGCGGCACCACCCGCCGCTCCGCGCTTGCGTTGGTCGTTGCCATGGCGGCGGGGCGCCCCCAGCTGCCACGGCCTGCCGAGGCCGCTACCGCCCGCCGCGCACCTGAGCCGCCCGACAGGGCTCGGCCGCGGCCCGGGGCCGCCCCGTACCTGCCGCGCCGGGCCCCGCCGCCAGGTAGAGGAGCGGGGGCCGCAGCCGGCGACACCTGCGGGTCGCCCGGGCTCGGGCCGGGCCGCGGCGCCAGCGCTGGCCGGGCCCCTGGCACGGAGCCGCGGTCGCGGCGCGGCCCACGCCAGCGGGCGCGGGGGGAGGCGGCGGGCCGCAGCCCGGGAGGCGCGTCGGGGAGGAGCGGGAGCGCGTTTTCTGCCCCTGCGCTGGCAGGGGGGACACCGGGGGCTCAGACCCGCCGCCGCGCCACTTACCTGTGGGGTCTGTCGGGGAGGCGTCTCGGGTGCGATACCCTCTCTACTGGCCGCGGTGGGGAGCGCGCCTTCGTGGGGATCGGAAGCGCTCGCGCGGCAGAGGTCCCTCTGGGTGGGACTCTCCCAGGGTCAGCGGTGCCCCCAGCCGCATTCTTGGAAATCAGCGTGGCATGCCGCCCGTTTTCTTCCTGACCCGAAACAGTATCAGTGTTTCCTCACTCGCCTCCGAGCTGCTCCTCTCGCTGCTGTGAGTAAACAGAGACTGCATTGTGGGCTCAGGCTCTGCTCTTTGCTTCGCACTCTAATTTAGGATGTCTTAAATTTAGAGTAAACACTTACTTATGACTTAATACCCCAGCACACGCTTATCCTCGATTTTCTAAAATAGTCGGTTGGTGGTGTTTCAATCTGGAGATATCAGTGTACCCTTCAAGTATTTACAGTGCCTCTCTCGAGCATGTATGCCCGCTGTGGACGTGCACTATCTTGGTTACGCAAAGCGAGCAGTCCATACTGACTCTGAGGCTTCAGTGGTCTCGTGTCACTAGTGCACAGACTAAAGGTCCGATGCTGTATTGCTGAAGCAATAAGCAAAAAACTTGTTATGCTTGATCTAAAGATAACCGTACTTAATTATATATTGATAAACTGGATGGGAAAGGCTTTGGCAGCAAGCTCTCTTTGGTCAGTCTGGGGATAGTTGAATCTTTGTCATACAGGTAAAGGATGGCGCTCTGTCCACGTTTGTGAATTGCATTTAGTAAGCTAGTAAAACTTTAAAAGAGGAAACCAAACTGCTCAATTCACCCATGTTACTTTATGCACAAACCTATTTTTCTTTCCTTGGCAATTTACCTTTATGGGACTTTTTTTTTTTTTTAATAGAAACTTATCTTTTGAAGGGATGTATGTTCTTGGTGAAGCCCTTTGTCTGCCATCCTCAGCAATACAGGAATTATTTCAGAGGAAAACAGTTCCACTGCTCTGTAGTGGAAAACAGAATTAAAACTTATCACAGCGTGTCTAACGCTATGGTTATGACTCTGAGTCAGCTGTAAAGGAATTTTTATTTCCTGAATGTAAGCTGGCTATATTCACATTAAAATTTTCGGGAGGGTGAAGTACCATACCTTAAGCATGCATCTGAAATCTGACAAGCAGAGGCAGGGCAATTGTCTTGCTATTTAATTATTAGTTTTCTACTGGCAATTTACAGGTTCCTCCCAGTTGCTGTGAAGGACAGTGAAATGGTAGTCCAAATTTTAACTGAACTTAAGCTCCTTGAGGAACTGCAGTTCTTTGAATATATTCCAAAATAGCTATTATAAACTAAATACATTGTTTATCTGCTGTTCAGTTGATTTGTCTGATTTATGCCCATCATCATCTGGGGTACACCTGTAGAATTAATTTTATTTGCAACCTCCTATGATTTGAGCAGCATTTTTATCCATCTTCACTAAGTGATCATAGTCCTAAATTTTCTACCACAGCATGGTCCATTTCTGATCCACAGAATGTGTAGAAAAATCTCTCAAAGCTAAGAATCTGCCTCATTTATATAATAACTGTAAAGAATATCATTCCTATAAACAGAAAAAAAAAATCTTTTGAGGCCTGTATCTGAGCATGATTTGACTTGCAACTCTGAGGAATACTGAACTGCACTGTGGAGGTTTGGTGCATAGTAAGATCTAATTACTTATTAAATCAATAGATTTAAACTAACCTTGCGTGAAGCTGTTTTGCTAGGTGTCGGTTACTGACCATTTGTGTAGTTGCAAAGACAAAAGTACTTACGGGATGATGTGACCATTAGAGAACCAGGATTTGTTTTTTTTTTTTTAAGTGTGTGGCATTCCAGAAAGTGTACTGATAGCTCATAGGCTTTTTAAAGTCCAATTAGAAGTCTGAAATACTTAAAAGGGGTGGCTCTATCTCAGGTACTTATGTTAAATAGAAAGTCAAAGGAAAAAGAGGAAATTACATCACATTGTCAAATAAGGAACAGCTAGCTGGAGCAGATGACTTGTAGTGCAAAAATGTGCCCCTCCTCCTATGAATTGCTTCTGAGATTTGTTAAAGATATGTGGTGGCAAGGTGAGCAAAAATAGGTTGTGGATTTGAGGTAGCCACATTTCTTCCTCTCCCAAAAGTGGTACATAGGTCTTTCCCCCCTCCCTTCTCTCTCCCATTTTGTACAAGAAGTATGTAAGTTGCTTGTCAAGAGTGTTGCCTTCTGTCCAAAATTTGTGCAGGCATTCAAAAATCCATACAGCAAATTGCTGTATTCCATACCCATTAAGCAAAACATTCTAGAGCATGCTTTGGTCTACTGTGCATACCAGAAAGGTTTTCTTTATTATGAACCTGACTTGCCTCAAATATTTGGTTGCATTGGGGCTGGGAGAGCAGGGAACAGAGTAATAAGATTTTCCCTGTGATCAGTGTTGAGCTAAAATACATGCAAGTGCTTCTTGGTTTCTAAATAGAGGATTACTGTTGCGATAACACAAGCATTTAGTGATGTGTATTGGTATAAAAACTATATATTTGAGATGTTTTATGTAACTCAACTTAGTCTTGCTAAAATTTTCCGATACATTCCCATATACATGCTTCACTATGTGGATACCCTATTGTTTATGGATACATTTGACCATTTTCAGCTTACACATATCCATCCTATTACTTGTCATTCATCAGTTAAAGTCTGAAAGTATATTTGGCCTTGTGTCAAAAAAAACCTCAAATACCACAAACTATCTCATCTCCGATATTTAAAATGATTCGTACTTGTTAATGTGAGCAGGCATGAATGATTAAAAAGAATCTCCTTTGCACAGTTACCTTGCCTTACAGTGGTTGGTGTTGATAGCTTCCTAATGCACTGAGAACCCTTTGAATTGCCTTGGCTTGCATCTGCCCTGCAGTAATTACTAGCTATAGTTTTAGTTTGAACTAACTCGGTTTCTTTTGAATAACACTGAAACTGTAATAACATCTTCAAAAGTGCTCAGAGTGCTTCAGTCTTTCTAAGTGCCATAATCTATGCATAACTAGGCCAGAGGAGCCAAGTAACCGGAAACCCAGTCTGTGAAATGAGCAGCAAACAAGCATGAGATTCAGAATGCTTCATTACTGCATAATGTCCGTTTTCTATATCCCGTGTAGTTTGATTGTATTTGTGGTTAAGTTTAGATCCTTAAGTCTTTAAGGAGGCACGATTGGGCCAACAGTTACAGTGGAAACTGTTGGTGTTTCTATCTTCATGATTGACTTTTGTAAATTTTTTTTAAAGCCAATTACTAGAATATAGTAGCCTCACAAAATAGGTACTGCTCAGCTTCAGTAACAGCACACTGTATTAAATACAGAGTTTGTACTCCTCAATTACATGTCATCATGGCTCCCTCTTAAGATACTGTTTCTTCAAACAAGCTTATGCATGTTTTAAAATAACCACCAACTCTCTGGACTCCACTGAAAAAACTAACTAGGTGATTTCATGAAAGAGCACGTGCCTTACCTCTCTTGATACTCCTAGCTTAAGGCATGGCGGACAGTGTCATAACTGTCCAGTCACAACTCCCTACTGAAATGTCAAGGCAAGCCACCTTCTGTGAATTCACAAAGAGGTTTTTGTTAGAAGCAAGCAAGTTTTATGGCTGCAAAATTTGTCTGAGCTTTATTTTTAAAAAATAAAAAGAGTTGATAGATACAAGTGAGAATTACCTTTTCCTAGAGTATGTAAATATTTAAGCCAATTTCAGAAGTTGAGCTTAGCATTCCAGAGGGATTTCAGAGAGGCAATTGTGCAACTATCAGTCTTGAGAGCTGAGATTTAGACAGCATTCAGAAAGCTGACACAGTAATTACTAGCAGTGGTTTTGGCATGGGATCCAATGGAGGTTGGGCTTCTTAACAAGCCCTGCAAGGGTTGTATGTTATCATAGCAAGCACATTACATGTGCTCTCAAACTACAGCAATGCCACCCCCCCTTCCTGTCTTGTTTTTTTAATATCATAATCAATGTCTCGCTCGAGGTCTTGTCAGATCTTGTATGCACGTTGAGGTGGAGTACTATCATTTGCTGAGTAATCAGTGTTCTGTATCAGTGATTTTTTTCAACTTGTGATTTGCATTTGACTTCAAAAAATGCTGAAATGGAAGTGCAAACTCCTTCATAGGCACTAGCCTTAAGTTCACCAATTCATTCTCCTTCATTTCTTTTGCAGATTCATTGCTAATAGGATAGGATCTGTGAGGCACAAAAAAAAAAAAATCACTGCTCAATACAGTGTGAGCTGATGTGATGGACGTTTTATTTGCAAATGGTGTTAATATGGTAGGAAGTAATTTTAGAATTGGTGCTATACTGGGCTGCTTAAGTCTTTTTGACAAATGGATTTCTCCAGTGCTCTGCTCCCCCATAGACAATGGTTTTGCTTGCACTTACAGAACCGGAAGGAGGAACCACTGTTACAGGACTACTAGAGATTTTGAACTCATTTGCTATTCAGAACTACATTATTGCTTCCTGGGGCTGTATGTTTATATTTAATTTTACTATGAAAATCTGCACTTCCCACTACTGGGAAGGGTCCAACTTGACCATGTAATGCAAAAATTTCCAGGGTTAAGCTAGCTTTTAAGGAGATTGTCTGAAAAGGAAGAATATAGTCTTTACTCAAATCAGGAGGGCTGAAGTAAGTAGGACTAAGACTAACACTCTACTGCAGCAGACAGAACACTGTTTTGGCCCTTGTTCACTTCTATTAAAGCTAGTAGCCTCTTGTCTAGAGTTTTTCTTAAATGCCTAGCTAAAATACACTGGGTATCTGGTAGTGAATTTAAAAAAATTAAAATCCCACTTCTGTTGACATAAGGGTGATCACTGTACTTATGAAGAAGAAAACCATTGCACTCAAAGAAAATGTGATTAGGTCTTGCACATAATAAACATACGTAGTCAGAAGCTATTTTGCATATACTGTTTGCTTGGATGGTCAATACTGGACCCAATTCAAATTTGGAAAAGCATGGCAGAGTTGTTCTTTCTCAAGAAATTGTTTATAAAAGGCAAACAGTGGTGTTAGATTGCAAGTTAATCCTGGGGCACCTGGTTTACAGTCCTGCTTATGAGTCTGCCCATCCCTCATGTTGCAAACAACTATAATGAATCTTTCCTCTTAAAGGAAAACGAAGATTACACAGCTGCATAGAATGCCCATTTTTTAACAGATTTACCATAAGCATCAGCTGTTACTTGTTTCTGTACCCTATTTCTTGCAGTACCATACTATGAATGGGTTTTCTTGACATGCATACTGCACTCAATGTAGCTGGCCCTCAATTGTTGATAAACTTTTCTTTAGGTGGAATTGGGGGGGTGGGAGGGAAGGAAGGAAGCTTGTGTTAGGAAACTGGTCATATTATTCATTCTCAAGAGAGAGAAATTAAACAACTGTTGTGGGTGAGTTGGTTCGAGGTGGTTTTGTTTTTTTTAATGTGTGCCTTTTTTTTTTTTTTAAACAGCCACATAACACCATATTGTACTTGCTGAATTTAGGATATTTGTGTAGATGAAGCACAGACCTAGAGAACATCTTTGCTTATAGTCTTGGACTTAATTTCTCTGGCCTTCAGAATGTTGGCTACTTCTACACTGTCCCCCTGCCCCAATAATCCATTCTGAATTTCCTAAGCAAAGCCCTGTGAGTCAACTTGTTCCTTAGACTATGATTACTTATTCAGTATAAAGCAATTGTGAACACATTTTTTCCATTGTAAGTGTGCCAGATAGATAGAGCATTCTTCACACATTAAAAATAAATCTGAATACAGCAGGACAGTTTAAGCTGAGATTATTTCAAATCACTAGTTTTCCAATTTGTTTGAAATAGTTAGAAGACTTGAAGCTCATTTAGAATATCTCAGTGCCCAAGTTTGTTAATAATGGCAACTGCTTTATATAAAAGAAGTTTTGGAATTCTGATTTACATAGTCAGTAATTCTGTTTATTGGAGCAAAGGCCATTTGTTAGGCTATTGAAGGTAATACTTAAAACCAGACTATACTGTAATATGTTGGCTACAACTAAAGATAAATGGCTACTAGAAAGTTAGATTGTTCTGGAAAACTTACCTTGCCTGAATAACTGGCAGCTTATGTACAAGAACAGAAGTTGTTGATGCACAGTTGCCATATATCAATAGCTTTACTGAACATTTTTTTTTCTATACAGTTTCATTCTGTAAAAAACTCACCTGTTTTGTACTTTAGCTTTGCAGTCAGACACAACACAACAACTTTGGTACAAAATTTTCTTATTGGCAAGCATTAGGACAGAAGGCCTTTCTACAGAGCTATTTAATTCCTTGAAATACTGAACTTTCAGGTGAGAGATGAGCTCATCAAGTTTGTAGTATCTGATATTTACATCCTTCTCTCTTTTGAAGGGAATGAAAACTGCAGGAAACCTGTCAAGGACTGTGAATTTCTAGGGTCGTGAGGCATCACCATAGAGTGGTGCATGATGTCAACTGCAGGAGTTGCTGCTCAGGAGATGAGAGTCCCATTAAAAACTGGATTTCTTCACACTGCTCAAGGCATGGGGAGTCTGAAAACCTGCTGGGGTAGCCACAGTGGATTTGAAAAGTGAGTGAGGCTAAAATTTTGATCTATTGCATCTTCAAGTATAAGATGAGCATTAAGAATACTTGTACTAGTACCAACCTATGGTTTATTTACAGCAAAGGCTTTTCTTTTTTTTTTTTCTTTTTTTTTTTCTTTTTTTTTTTAGTACTTTCTTTAATGTGGACCCTATAGCAGTGGCATATAATTTGAATCCATCAGAGCAACATTTGACACCCATTGGTAAGTATAAAGACTAACACATATGTATTTAAGTAGTGTAATGGATTTGTCTGACCTCAAGTCCTCACTAGGACACTAAATGCTTTCTCATTCTGGATATAAGGCTGCCCTCTGGTGACAGAATGCAAACATTTCAAGAAGATACTACTATTCAAACCCCAGCCCCGCCCCCCCCCCCCCCAAACAACATGATCAAGTTAAAACAAACAAACAAAAAAGTCTTTTCCTTGTACTTAGAGGCCTCTGAGTTGCCACTACACTTCTGACAGAAAAGCCATTTAGTAAAAAAAGCACTTGTTCCATTGTAGTCCTCTGCTGAGATCTTTGTAGCAGTAGCTCTGTTCTGTTGCTTATGCTTGGGGTCTCTTGAACTTCCTCATTTAACTGGAGCACTGGCCTAAACCAATAAGGTAATCAGCTGCTCTCTTAACTATATGCATAAATCCACAACCAGAAGAGATCTGTAATAGCTAAGTTTTGCTACTGGAGTCATTAAGCAGAAGTTACTTATTGTTGTATTAGAAGGAATTAAATAGTTAAATATGCAGTGGCAAAGTCATGTGCTAGAGTGTTACTCAGAAAAGTGTTTCTAAGACTTTGTCACCTTTTTAGGGCACTCTTCCACCCATGGTTCCGTGAATGACCACAGCTTTGCTGAAAGTTGCATCCAAGTACCATCTCGGAAATCCAGTCCACCTCCTGTAAGTCCCAAAAATGAACAGCCAATTTCACGGTATGAAGACCATCTCATTCCTGGCTTTAATAAACTGTCATTAACCATGGGCTGCGTTTCTGAAGAAACACCTCCTCACATGCCAACAAAAAATGGGCCAATTCCATTTCTATCTGCATCTTGCAATGACCGTAGCTCCAGGCCACTACCCCCTCTGCCTATTTCTGAAGGCCCTACTCCAGATGAGGTTGACAAAGAGGTGGAATTCCTGACTAGCTCAGATACTGACTTTTTGTTAGAAGATTATGAACTTCCTCCTTTTAAATCCAGTGCTCCAAGCCGGCGGAGCTTTAGGGGCTGTGGACAAATCAACTATGCATACTTTGATACTCCAACAGGACCAAAACCAGAAGATGCCAACCCTACACAAAGCCTAAATGGATACATATCCAGTATTTATCCTCCTCCACAGCAGCTGCATCGACGTTTGCGAAGGTCCCATTCTGGGCCAGCTGGATCTCTTAATAAACCGGTAGTAAGACTATCTGGACACTTGAACAGGTCTTCTCCAAACTCTGATGAAGATAAACCAGAGATTCCACCAAGGGTTCCCATACCACCAAGGGCTCTCAAACCAGATTACAGAAGGTGGTCAGCAGAAGTTGCTTCTAGTGCATACAGTGATGAAGACAGGCCTCCAAAAGTGCCCCCAAGAGAACCTTTGTCACGCAGCAATTCCCGTACGCCGAGTCCCAAAAGCCTGCCATCATACCTCAATGGGGTTATGCCCCCCACCCAGAGTTTTGCACCTGATCCCAAGTATGTCAGCAGCAAAGCTCTACAAAGACAAAATAGTGAAGGATCTTCCAACAGGGTCCCTTGCATTCTTCCGATTATTGAAAATGGTAAGAAGGCCAGTTCCACACATTACTATCTGCTGCCTGAAAGGCCTCCATATTTGGACAAGTATGAGAAATTCTTCAGAGAAGCAGAAGAAAGTAGCTCTAACAGAGAGGTTCAGTCCTGGTCTGGTGACTGCACAGCCACTTCAGCCCCCACAAAACTGGACTCAAAACCTAGAATGGACATAGCTGGTCATCTGAAACGAAAACACCTGTCTTATGTGGTTTCCCCATAGTCTCTGGGAGCAGAGTCTCAGCTCAGTTGTTCAGGATAAAGCTGACCTTTATCATGTTGCAAAGTTCTTAAGGTTCTCAGATAATGAAGTAGGACCAGTTTGTCCTCCAAGAACCGGAAAGTGGATGGTAAAGTCCTCTTATGCTGCATATCTCCAGTATGTCTCTTAAGACTGTTTTTTGTCTTTGTTAGCTGAAAACCTACAAAGATTCCATAGAAACATATGGAGGGATAGTAGTTACAGTTGGCCAGTTGTATGCTACCTAGATGAACGTATTTGGTAGTCACGATGTCAAAAAAAAAAAAATACATCTAGCTTTGCTTATGAGTCACTTATAAAGCTGACAACAGAGCAGATAATGCAGTACAGTTTTTGTATCAGGCATTTCCAAAATTTCTTTCACACAGCAACTCTGCTGAGAACAGACTCTATCTTCTTTGATTAGGATATGCCAACCTGGTAAGAAGGTAACTGCAAGATCTGATACCCACTTCAAGACTTGGCAGGCGTATTGAAAGTGCATTTCGAAAGATGAATCTCTTTTACAACTTAATTTGACACTGAAGACTTTTAAAGTGAGTTAGGTTTTGTGAATTCTTTCAGTTGCTAGACACACTTGGATCAGTTCTGCAGTTTTTCCTAGGAGAGACTTGGACCAGCTATTGCTAAGCCTCTGCTGCTGCTTTTTTCCTGTTGGATCCTAGAAACGTCTGAAAGTGGCAGAGGATATGAGCAGCTATACAGTTGCTATTAAGTAGGCAGTAACAACTATGTGCTCACCTCGAGTCTGAAATTCTGCCTGTATTAAATACAGAAACACAGCACAAGCTGGTCTTGTGCTTTGGTTTCTATTCAGTATTTTAGGGGAGAAGGAGGGTATGAGGAAAAAACATGATTCCATTTATGAACAGTGTCAGTCCCATCTCTCGCTGCTTCAGATGCTGCTTCTCGCCGTTTAATTTGTCCTCATTGTGCCTCAGCGATCCACTAAAGTTCATTGAGGTGCCACATTTGTGCATTAGCAGTTTCTCATGCTCATTTTGATTACATTTATCCTCTTACAGATAAGCACAGGCAAAAGGGTGCTCATTAATGGAGGTACAGAAGATTAATGTGTGTTCCTCCTAACAGAAATAAACAAGCTGTTTACAGTTTAAACTGCTGAATGAGATGTTTGAGCTATTTTAAAGCTTACTTTTTATTTTAGTACAAACTAAATGAAGGTGAAATACATGCTATAGAAATGCACTGATATTTCTGCATCGTGTACAGTATTGAATAAAAAAGGATTCACTTTGTATTTTGAATATTGTCATGTCTTGAGTTTAATAAAGTTATAAAATACTTATTTATGATACATTTTGGTTTTTGCTTTATTGACTACTGTATGCAATTGTGCATTTGAGTTCTGCCTTTACTGGAAAGCTGAAGATGAATAATGTTAAATGCGCAACAAATGTTGAATTCACTTGCATTTAATTAAGATTTCTGCAGAAGTGTTCAATAACTCACGTTGCACACCATGAATTTTAGTTCCTCCTTACTACCTGGTAGCATGGCATCTATAGTTTTGCACTGGCAATAAAACATCCTGTAAGATTAAGTTATTTGGCCTATCATATTAATAACTTTGTTATTTCTAGAGTCACCCATAGCATGTTAGGCACCATCATACAGAAGCGAGAGGGCACTAGTGTTTGATTTTCTCACCTGTTTAAAAAAGAACGAAGTTGTACTTCAAGGGTGACTGAAGAGGAGCTACTGATTCTGAGAATGAAAAAAGCTTGAGCATAGCATGGTAATTTTGGTTTTTTCTTCTTAAGAGGAGAAAGAAATTGCAAATATCACAAAGCAAGTATATTTAACTGTAGCATGTGAGCCATGGATAAGGTTACTGAAGATACAAAGCATCACACAGCTTTGATCTTTTAGCTGTGTATGCCAGTAAATACTTGCCTTGATCTCTCAGTCCAGAGTCTTCACATTCTCTGTGAAGGAGCTTATTTCAGAATAAAGCAAATCCTTGGAATTATACTCGATGGAAAAAAAAAAATGTTAGATACAGTTTTTCAGTAATGCCTAATACTTGGCTTGTATAGCTGGGGCGATTGCTAAGCTTCATTTTTGTAAGTGCTTAAAAACCTACTACTGTGCCATAACACTGCTAAGAACCCACACAGATTTGCCTCCAAAACATAAACAAGTTATCTAATCCTGTGCAAGGCTGTTGACTATAATATTCAGCCTACTGAAAGCTCTGCTTCCCTAGATTTTTCTAAGATGGAAAACATCAAATTGGTACTTGGAACCTTCCGCCCCTTAAGTCTGAGCAGCTGTAGGACCCCAAAATAACACACTTTCTCAGTTACACAATCACTGCTGCAGCAGTGATCAACACTGCTAAACTGCAGCTCGTTCCTTGTCAATGGCGAGACTTAGCCCAGACTCAGTAGTCATTTCAGTAGCACTTGGTGTAAAACCAAGCACATCTCTTCTGGCTTTTGCTTCTGGGTCCCACTCCATTCCCAACACTTGGAAACCCCCTTTTTAGCCTAGATTCCTGTGCTTGAACAGACTGCTCTTTTCCCCTTACCTGGAAGCACTTGAATTCCCAAAGGTCTCAAGTCTCAGTTCTGCCCGTAGTAGCATTTACTCTCAAATTAGCAAAGCCACTCTTGGATGGCAAGAAGAAAGCTTCCCCATCCAGATACCCGGCAGTAAGTGTCCTCCCTTCTTTCAGTCAGATTGTTTTCACTTAAAGCATTTGGGGAAAAGCCACATGGCTAGTGTGCACACCAAAAAATGAACCCCTCTTGACAGGGAGCCCAGCACAGACATTCTGTATTACTGGATGCATAAGGCATTGTATTTGGATGAAGTAAAACTGCGAGTCTGAGCCATTGCACTTGCTGCCAGGTCTCGTTCACTGTTCCCTTTGTGAATACAGTGGGGGGATAAGCTTTCTGTCCTAGCTCATTGTGCTTCACACTGGCCTGATGCTAGTGCTTAGTATTTGCACAAGGCAAGTGACTAACAACTGAGCACATCTTTGGTATAAAATGGGATATTTGTTACAATTTCCCCAGCCCCGCACCCTAGCACTTCCTTTCGCTTCTGTTAGCACTGGAAGTTCCCTAGTCATTGGGCTAAAACCTCTTCTGCTAATATAGCAGCAAGACATTTTTTACTTCCTCAGAATAAGATCTACTTCTGAGTACAACCTATTTTCACATTTATAGTGCTGAAAAGCTTAAAAACCTTATAAAACTTGTGCTTTTGAATAGTCCTACATAACCTTTTCTGAAATTCCAAAAAAGTTGTCCTGGTTAAACCATGACAGAAGTATAAGAACTTTTCACCTAACCTCATTATAGGTTTTCCTCCTTGGGGGAAAAAAAAAAAAAAAAAAAAAAGAAAGAGAGACAACTTGCATACTCCTTTCCCAAAAGTATTGGTATTGTCTACTCAGTCTCGAGTATTAAAAATAAAAAATTACTCTGTAGTGATGCTCTCTTTCCTACTGTGTGTCAGCTGAATAACAGTGCAGTGTTAAGTCTCATTCCAGAAGTTAAATGATGAACTTAATGCTAGTGCAACTGTAACCAAAGTAAAACAGACTGAACCCAAATTGAAAATAATGACTGGAACTGCTTGGCTATGAGCAAGACATTCAAGCAGGTTACAGAGCTCACTGAGGTTACAGTACTGAGGGGAGTCATTTATAGGCAAGTGTGACAGTAGTTAACTAACTTCCCTGTTTTCCCTGTAAAAATCCAAAGTAATGAGTTTACACTGAGGACTTGGTCCACAGTTCAGTGGTTCGCTCCGGGTGACAATGAGGGGGTCACCGACACAGGCAGGTGGAAGTCTTGCTTGTATATTCTTGGATACCAGATTCCTGTGCTTTGGGGGACAAAGTTCACATGATCTAAAAATTGTATTCAGTTTTCCAAGTGAGTAATTAAGGCTGTAGAGCTGTGGGGGAAGCTTTGCAAGTTCTGGCCAGAAGACATTTCTCTGCTCACCCCCTGACACATGATAAGACTTGTCAGGACACAACATGCTTTTGCAACAGCCTGATCACATGCTTGAATATTTAGAGCTTGGGCTCACCTGGGCAAGGCCTGACAGCTTGCCTCTGAGGAGGAAACCCCTTGCCAGACAGATTTGACTGGAATAATCATACTTCAAAGCAGTTATCACTTGATACACTGAAGCCTGAAGAGTCAAGGAATTCTGGTTAAAGCAGGGAAGAAGGATGTGCACCTACGGAAAAGCAATGCTTCCCACGGAAGAAGTGGGCTATGCATACTGCTCCCCTCCCAGCAGTCTCTTTCTTGCCTCAGCAGCACTGTTGTGAGCACCCAGCCACCTTGATGAGGACCCATGGGACCCAGGAAGCAGCTGTGCTGGGGCAAAGGTGGTTGTACCACAACAAACTATAGAGGGCTGGATCCAGAGCATCCCTGCAGTGAACCCATGATCATTGAGCAGACCTTAATGAGATGTGACTGGCAGCAAAAGTTGGTGAGAAGCAGTATGCAGGGGAGGGGGTGTGTGTGTGTGGCCTCTCCACCAGGCTCAAAACTGTCGATACCACACACAAAAGCACACTCTAAGCAGTGGCAGCAAGAAACGTCTGTGTAAGGGTCAGCATTGCCTAGTGCTGCTCAGCTGCTCCGATGTTGGTGAAACACCCCCCACTTCGTGAGTTTCAGACTAGCAAATCAACTCAGAGGAGCCAAGTCCAACTGGTAAACTGAAGGATAGGATGTTTGCCTCAATATACCTTTTCCTGAAAGGAAGAGGCCATGTTAGTACACAGTGACTTGAAAAAACCCATTAGTTTAACTTCTCTACCATGTTAACTTGCTCTTAAACAGATAATGTCAGGAAATAACACACAGCTGTAGTGGGAGGTCATTTTAAAACCTCACTATCATCAGTTTCTCTTGCACCATAAGAGATAAATCAAAACAGAAAATAAACCTGATTTGGAAGCATGCTGATTGACAACATAATTAAATTTTGCAGTAATTTAAAATTACCGATGGTTGTTGTTGCTATCATTATTTGTTTTCCATTCACTCCCAGACTGCAACAGCACAATTGCTACTGTACTGAAACTGCAGGAGAGCTCTCACTGAGATTGCATTTCCTCCTGCTGCAGCCTTGGTTTTGTTTTTAAACAGTCCAAGTGAAGTGGTTGGTTTGCCATGATAAAGGAAAGCATCCACCTAGTCCAGGACAAAGACACCAATTTTGCAAGGGCAGTTATTACAGTAGGGAGTAGTTGCTGATGGTGGTCAAACCAAGTCTTGTCAGGAATTCGGGGTTAAGATGATGACCAGATCAGTCATGGTGGAATTCCCACCCTTCAAACTCATGATTACAGGCTGCAGCCCTTGTAAACACTTTAATAGTATTACAAGCTGTATGTTAAAGACATCCTCTCTAGATTACTGTCAAGAAGAAAATTTGAGATGGAGGTAACAAGATGCATCATTTTACCTGCTTGTAGGGTCTCTGCAGTTAGGTAACCTGTTGATTTTGTGTGTGTTGAGTGTTCCTGGGGTAAACTTTTTAATTTTTTTAAAAGTAGCCTACTCTCTTCTTTTCTTGATAGCTTGCTTTCCAAAGCAGGTTGAAACTGAAAACATATAGCAAATTTTCTGTTTCTCATAGCTCCTTGGCACTGAAAATCTAGCGCACGAACAAATATTAATAAGTGTAATTAAATAGTGCTGCAGCGATTTCTGGCTGCTGAGCTTGTGATTAGCATTTGTAAGCCGAAAGAGGTGTTACCCCCACCCATCCTGCATTGTAATTCAGGCCTTGCATAATCCCCACCCAAATACCTATTTTCATCCACATAGCTCATTATTTTTTCTGAATCATATATGGAAGCCACACCTGTGATTGCTCATAGACTGTTGCTATATTATTTATATATTGGTGTGCACCTTGATCCCAGTTGCGGTTAATTTTGGAAAAGGTGTTAGGTATTCCAAATTTTAAGTGGCATGCCACTGAAACATGGGAACCATTACTACTATTCATTTTCTTACAAAGTGATTCAGAGGAAGAGATGCTTCTCTGTTTAAAACCTGCAGCTTCTTGCTGAAGATGAAAACTGTCGCCCACAAATTGTTAGACATGTGAAAGCCGCAAAGGAAGAAGACTGCAAATACACTGCCATGAAACACCAGAGAAAAAAAAACATGCCAGATTACCCCGCCATCCCCACCCTGAATTTGCTCAAGGATGCTAACCACCACACATTGAGTCACAGTGATAAAATACTAAGAGGCCCTCCATGCACAAAGTCTTTGTATCAAGCATAGGATCATCAGGCCTGACCCAGAAGAGTGATCTACTGCCCACCACCTACCCAGGTGACAGAGGCATGTTCCTGTTACCTAAAATATTTATTTTACCTTTGTTAACATGTTTATTATGCTCACAGAAACTTCAAGGGCAGGCTCAGTGCTACCGAGTGCTCTTCTGGAAGGCAACTGGAACATACAACCAGCTCTATACACTTAGCAGTCTTCAGGCATAAAGCTCTCGGAGAACTTAGCAGCTACAGGGACATTCACGCTAAGGACCACATCAGCTCACACCATGTTGAGTCCCAGTGCTGCATGGCAAGGTGCAAGGGAGGCACAAATGAACAGCAAGCAGATCTTTGCAAGGTTACTCATTGCCTTGCAATCCCTGTGTTGGCATTTACCCGCTGTTAAGTGGAGTCCAGAGGAAACCTGAGACTCCAACCATGTTAGGTTGCACTTGGTGACTTTATTTGTTATCTATCACATTGACAAGTTATTCAAGAAAAGTTTTCCTGCATCCTGGCTGCACAGCCCTGCACTTAGAGCTTAAGGAATTTGGATAGGGATTGTGCTCTCATGATGCAGAGCGTACATTGCTCCAGTGCACTGATAGGCACATGGCAATGCAGAGGCCTCTAAACAACTCAGGACAGAGATGACATTACAGCACACATCCCGACACATTCTGTTGCTCAGGGGATTAAATTAGCCTGAACTTTTTGCTTTTGCTGGGGGGAGGGAAGGCTGTCTTTTCACAGACCATCATCTCACCATGCTGAAAAAAACCCAATGAACTGAAGTGGTCATTTCATTAAAAGCCACAGGGACAGCCAGCCCTGTCCAAGACACACTCTTTCAAAAACAGATGGCAGTGAGGCAAGTGCCAGTGAGCTCCTGCCTTATAATACAGAGGCTGACAGAGAGCTGACATGGGGGTCTGAAGATGAAGGGCTAGCCTGAAGGAAAGACGAACCATTTAGCTCCTAGCTTTAAGTTAAATGGTTTAATGATAGTGTTTTGTTAAAGACCCACAGTCTAAACATACATGCTTTTACAGGTGAGGAGACCCCGTTAGGCCATTTTCTTTTATGGGTTTTATCAGTCACATGATGCTGTGTGCTGGATGCAATACACAATAGCATTGCCCCACGGGAATAGCCAAAGACCCCATCACTCCCCAATCAACGTTTCCACTGGAGGAGCAGACTACAGCTCTGCCGAGACAGAGGCAGCAGTCCAATCCTAGCTTTAGGTAACACAACATGGCACACGAGTTAGCTCAAGATTGCTCAGCCTCCCAGGCTGCCAATAACCGTACAGGACGTTGCAGGTTGCTCTGGACATACTGTCTCTCCCAGGCCATGCTTCTCCTGTCATCTGAGCTTAATCAGACCGACTTAATCATGAGCAGTCTGCACAGTAAGACAGGATGCTCTTGCATGCCCTGGAGCAGCATGAGTAAGGCAGCTGTTTTACAGGCAGTCCAGTTTACAATTTAACACCTGAGCTTTATGTTGGGATATGCAGTCCCGCACAAGTGAGCAACCAGCACAACACAAATACAGATCCCTGGCTTTCTCAAGCCACGCAACAGAATGCGGACAGTCTCGCTGGCAACGGCCCTGAAGAAGTCGGCGAGACTGAACATTGCTCCATGCAAAGCCGCGCACAAGCGGCCGTGCCCTTCCACCCAAAGCTAGAGAGGCCAAAGCCAGCCCACTCCTTTCAGTGGCCTGCAGGCGCTCCCGTGGCACGACCGCAGAGGCCAGCAGGCAGGCAGCAAGGCCGGAGGCGGCGGGGGCGCGCAGGCCCGCCCCGCCGGCTTTGCTCCTCCTCACAGACAATTGGAACCGAACTGCTACCGGGTAGCAGCCTGCCAGGGTACGGCAGCCTCGGGGCTTGGCAGTGACTCTTCTCTGTGTTGCCTTTTTTTTTTTTCTTTTTTTTAAATTATGTTAAGGGTGTTAATGCTCAGTAGTTCTCCAAGCAGGAAGAAGAAAAAACAAAACACAACCTCTTACTTGTGCTCCAAGCAATTTACTTGAAAGCTGATGGCAAAGCCCATATGACATCCTAGAGCTGCATCATTCCTAGAGCTTCCTAGTACAAGCATTCATTTCCCTTCTGAACAACCTAAAGGAAGGGAAAGTATTCCTTTGCAAAACACAGTGGAAGAGCAACTGATTAACATGTCAGATGTGGCAAGAGGGGAAGTTCACATGGGGAAATGCATCTTCTGCTGCCAGTTCTCTTGGAGACCACAGTTCCCCACCCAAGTGCAGATTTCCTGTTAAACACATAAATGACCGTGCTGTGCCCACCAGCGCTCAGATTCATCACTGCTCAAAGCAGCTTGCCTCCTGTCTGCTGATCACGGTCTTGCCTAGCTGGTGACGTCAGTGTGAGAGAGGGCTTTTTCCAATTCATATACAAAATGATACAGGAGAAGTGGGAGTCTGAGACTAGAGCTGCATGTATGTGGAAGCAAGCAAGTTATACTCCTGCTTTCTTAGGAGTATAACTTGGAAATCTTTCAATGTACAAAAGCAGGCGGCTCCCAGAGTTGACAGTACTTACGGTGCAATCCATGCAATTTAAAACATGGTTTGGAAACTACTTAGACACCAGTCTCTCAAAATAACTCATTGAAACTTAACAGTACAGAGAAACCAAACACCTAGTTTAAAGAAGAGCTGTAACTGCAAAAACTTTGACAGAAACATACCTCTTAAGAGTACAGCAGTTCAGAAAGTCCTAAGTTCTGGAAGCAAAATCCACAAACAGGGTCTTTCAGAACTAAGGTGCTTCCAGCTAAAGACACAGAGCAGAAAGTATCCTTGTTGCCAGGTTTAGAACCAGCAATTGACATTGTATTGCCCAGCACCAAATCCTCTATTCCCAAAGTGCAAACGCAGCAGTGTCAACCAACAGGGAGCAACAGCAGTAGCTTCTCTGCAACAGCAATGCCAGCCAGGGCAGCGCCCTACACCAACAAGGGGCACAGCTCCACCATACCTGAGCAAGGAGAGCCAAGCGGGTCCTGGGGAAGCACCAGCTTCAGCCATCAGTCCAACAATCGATCATCTGGCAGCTCTAAGGCAAAGATACAGGTCCAAAGCCAAACCAGGAAACCCTCAGCAAGTCAGGCTCATCAAAGACCAGAACGGAGCCCAAGCCTCAGCTTATACAGAGCTCCTGGGCCACGGGCGGAGGGTGCCGAGGGGGCCCAGGTGAGGCTGGTCAGGGCCATGATGGGCTCTCAGTGCCCACAGCTGCTGCTCAACCCTGGAAAAAACTGTTTCCAAGCTGAAGGAGTGACAGCCACCGCTCAAGACAATTTTCATTTTTAGGAACTGGCAGCAAATTTAGGCCAATACTTTGGGTGTCCTGAAGTAGAAAGCAGTCTGTGTCAAGAATATAGTGCTGTAATGCACATGACTTCACAAGCTCTTATCAAAAACCTGAAAACTGACTCTGGGCATTCCTAGTCAGAATACAGGACGCAGCTTGATTTGGACAGCTATGAGTGGGGAACTTCACTGATGCTTTAGAACGGAATTACCTTCCTTTTCACTAAGTCTCAAATAGCAAATAAAAATGCAGAATTAAGGAAAATTCAGTTTGGTGCTACACTGGAAGGATTAAGTCACAAAATTACACTTCAAATTTATACTTTGCTGAAAAATAAAGATCTTTAAATAGATGGGGCTATAGTCTGAATCAAACTACACTGTTAATAGTGGAAGAAATCCTCTGTTCAACACACAGCAGATGAAATTTTCATTGCAGAAGCACCTGGAGAAACACACCTGTTTCCATTCAGGGGATTCCTCTGATTCAGAACAGCAGCTCTACAAGATTGCAAGGAATACTGAGAACTCCAGAGGAAACCTCCCATAACCATCAATGAGGAGAGGATGGCTGCAGGCTTTGGAGCTGTTACCAAACTGAGTACGCACCTGAACTGCAGGCAAGTTCTGGCTGTGGTTCCGAGTTGTTGCCAGTGTAAACCGTAAAAATAGTTACACTACCAGTATTTAGAGATTGGAAAGATTTGCTCAGAAAATCATTGTGTCCCTAGCCCTGCTGGGAAACGTCAGCAGCTGAGGAAAACTTCAGTGTTACCAGTTACACGAGTCTCTCTAGGGATAAATCTGCTCTTTAGAGTGAGTGCTTGCACAAGATCCTTGGGCACCTTTACTTCTTCCTCCCTCTACCATTACTGGAATGGCCTCGAATTAAATTCTTAAAGGTACATAAGTAGCTACAAGACTTGAAGGGCTGTAAACTGTATGTAGGGAGGAAATATTTACGGTTCTACAAAGGGTATAATTAGAAGCTGTTGAATGAAGTTAAGCAAAAGAACAAGCCCAAGTACAAAAGCTCGCCTCTCAGTCAAGTGATGCCTTCTAGCACACACAACAGTTTTGTAGAAAGCACAAAGGCTCTAGAGCCGCTAAAGAGACTGAGCGCAATGCAAAGCATTGCAATACCTAACTGCTGTGCCACCCAGCAGAGTCCTCAATGCACCTAGACAATATAGAAGAATTAAGCTACCTAAAAAATAGGATACTGGGGTTTACAAGTCTGAAGCTGCTTCTGGAGCCTATCACATATTTCCAAAAGTGTGGCCAGAAAAAGACAAACCAGTAACGCTGCCTAGTCCCTTAACTAGTAATCTACTGGTTAGACTACTTGGGATACAGGAGACCTGGACTCCATTCCCTCAACTTTGGGTTGTGTGGCTGGGCCTGCTCTGCGTGCACAGAGCTCTGCTGAGTGTCCATGTGCGCAGAAGGGTGGACGCTCCTAGACACAGGCGATTCCGATGCAGCAGGCCTGGCAGGTCTGGAAACGTAAGGTCTGCCTTGGGATGCTTAGCCCACTGAATGCACGCTAGCTGAAGGAGCTGGGCAGTGTCTGAGGTGGCACCCACTACAGTGATTCATGCAGCCTGCTCCTAGCCCCTTCCCTTCCTCAGAAGCTTCTCAAAAGATGGCAAGGAAGGGGCTGAAGGCCAGATGAAGTGTTCCAGCAGGGGCAGCCTGTCCCTTTTTGCTGTTCTTCACAGAAACCGTTTAACTTCCTGCCATGTGCTGACGCTGCAAGAACTACAGAATCTCCATGGAAGTTCAGAGCTAGGAAATGTTAGCAGAGTAAGCCATTCAGCTGACAGATCAGGGCAGCAGGTAGGCACATCTGTGCTGGGGCCTGTTCGGCTCTCATTTTGTATATTTGCTTTCTTTACATACTGCATTTCACACAGATGTACCACACACAAGACCATGTTCTAAACATGAACTATTATTTAAAAATCTGGGTAACAATTTATTCATTCACTCAGTGTTTTCTTGCTTATTTTTGAAACTTCAAACATTGCATCCCACGTCCTACTAAAATGTAGTCTCTGTGTAGCAGCAATGCATCCTTTTTTCTGGAGGTACAGTATGTGAACACAAATATCGATATGCATGCAGTGCTCCCGAGTGATTACTTCTGTAGATGGCACCTTCCTACTTCTCTGTTACATGCTTATCTTCCCAACCATGTCACATGTCATCCAGGCTGCTGGAAGACAGCTGCCTTTTATCATTTTGGGATTGTTGCTTACATCTTGCATCACAATGCATTTTTTTGTTGAAAGAACAAACAAAATACTCTGATTAAGTAACCATTCTTTGCTCTGACAGTCACTGTGGGTTTCATGCCTTGAAGTTAGGTCATACCAAATAGCATGCATATTCAAAATGGCTAGCAAGCTGTCCAGGGCTTCTAATTACTGCATGAAACATATTCCCTCGTGTACTTTTACAGTTCCAAGTACTAGCATGCAGGCTGTTTTGCATCCGTTATGGTTGTGTTTGTCTCCACCTATTTTAAAAGCAATGCCTATCTCTCTCTAGAAGAGCATCCTTTCTCTGTTGCTCAGAGGGACATGTTCCTGGGTTAGGATTTGTGCCTGCTTACAGTACAGTGCCGTGTACTTTGTTTTCCCTTTTTGGAAAGAAACTTGCCAAAGAACTGCAGCAAAACCAGATGCTCACTCCTCACATGTTCGTTGTTTTTTTCTGGTTCAAAGCTGCTTCTTCATTTATAAGCTCCCTCATTCTGAAGGAAAATATTTTTCAGCATTGCAAGTGCTCATTGCCGGCACGAGCAACTAGGCCATCTTGTGTACATGCCTGTGCCTACGTCATATAATACTTCTCAATTCAATAAAAGAGCTCACTCAATTATGCATTCAAGCCTACACAACAACCACAATCAAGAGAAAAAAACCCACACTATTCTTCAGAGATGATACAAGGCATATAGCAGATGATGACTACCTTCTCAGCAGGAAAACAAACAAATGATCCCTCAAATCCTCCCATTGTCAGAGAACAAAATGGTAAATGCTAGCTGGAGAAGAGTGGATGCACTCTCTTCATTTTAAGCCAAGTTCCGTGGCAGTAAATATCCAATTACCACAGGCTCTAAAACCAAAGCTTGCCAATAATGAAATGGCACAAAGTTTCTAGCATTCATGAAACAATGAGAAGAAAAGTATCCCATCTCATCTTTCAGCAACAGATAAAGGGGATTTTAGGAAAAGAGATAGGTAACAGCGAGGGAACCTCTGTATGAAATGGATAAGGAGAGAGGAAAAAAGCACTTCACAAATTGGAAGACAATTTTTTTTTTCTCAAATCAGCAAATGCCTCCTTAACACGTCCCCCAAGAGGAAAATTAGCTTAATCTTAGTTCATACACCTCCTCTAACTTAAAGACTGAGTTCATGACACCTTGGCAGAAACAGAGAACCCACGTAAATTAGGTTTGCTGGACATCTGCAATGTAAAAGGTTGAGAACAGGGTCAGCTTTGTGAAGGAGACTGTGATGCAAGCAGCATTACCACATTTCCTTAGCCAAGTCCTTTTTGCTGAACGCAGTGGAAGAATCTGCAAGTTAACCAGATAGATACACAAATGGGCTCTAAGCTCATTTTAGTGAGTGCTTTTCCCATTACTACTTTAATAGGAGTGGGAAAGCTCAAATGTGCACATTGAAAACCTCATTTCTGCAAACTGAACTCTCTCAGCCTTACAATAAAAAATAAAAATCAAATTTCTGGCCACTTGTTAATGCCTGATATTAAAAGATTTCTGCAAGCCTAAATAGAATACAAGCATGGAAATATTTTCTTTCTAATGCTATAAAGCAGTACTACATCCCAGGAATGGACAGCTTTTCCTGTATTCTGAATCATGCCCATTTACAAACCAAGTGATTATTCCAGATTCTAGGACAAAGAATCTTTCCATCATTTGTTTTACATTTGCATGGCAATACCAGTTAGACATGCAGATTTAACGAACAAACATGTCCAATCTTACATAGATTACAACTTTTTGCATACCTTCAGCATATTTCAAAGCTAGAGAAACATATGAAAGCTTCCCTAAACAAATTAGAGGCAGAGCATACAGCTAAAGCAGTTCTTCCAGTAGATGATACTAACAATGTAGAGACATTTCTTAATTCTAAATTTGCAAAAGTACCTATGTATTTCATTACTAAAGTGCAGTAATTGAGAATGAACTTGTTTCCCATTAGAATAAGCAATCATAAAGGCACCTATGCAGTCATTTTCTAAAGTTCAGACTGTACACTTCAGTTGTATGCAGAACCAGGCCTCCAGATGCTGTGGTAACTTCATAGTCCAGCAAGGTGCCATCTTGCAAGCGTGACTGCCAACAGAGCCAGGTAACAGCAGAGATATTTGGTAAAAGAAAGGTAACAAAGACAAAAATTGATCCCAAATCCTTAATTCTCACAGGGATACAGCTCCACAACTTCCTCCAGAGACCTGCCCAGCAAGTCCTCTATACTGACATAGGCTCACTTAAGCCAGGCTTGTAGCAAGTTCCAATTTATAGTAAGCAGAAACAGGCACTGCTACTGGTAGTAAGCTACCAAGTCCAAACTTGCGGCTTTATGCCGATGATTAGCTGCCTAAATAGCTCAATGGATCTGCAATCATTTAATGGAGAAGACAGATTCCAGTGGTGTCATGGACAACCTGCTAGCTATAGGAACTCCAGAGTGCCTGACAAGGTAAGAATACTCCCACTTTTAATTTAGTTCCATGCTGTCTTAGAATTAATACTAGTTATTGGCCTTATTTGTATACAGGAAACTAAATATTGTTTTAATAAATTCTAAGTTACAACTTAATGATCTATGTCATAGAATCTTAGAATATCCTGAGTTGGAAGAGACCCATGAGGGTCATCAAGTCCAACTCCTGACTCCACACAGGGCAACCTAAAAGTTAAAGCATGTATCCAGGAGCATTGTCCAGATGCTTCTTAAACAGTGACAGGCTTGGGGCCACGATGACTTCCCTAGGGAGCTTGTTCCAGTGCTTGACCACTTCTCATTTCAGCTCATACTTCAGCAGAACTGTGCGAGATGCTAGACAGAAATTGTTTTGAGTAGTACATTGCGGGCCATAGTGGTAAGAAGGTTTCACAGGTCTCGGTTGGGAGAAAGCACACAAAGAAACAATACACAGGCAGGGTTGCTTCATTTTTATTTACTCTGCAAACATTTTCCCATGTGATTTTTAAATGCCACTCAAGAGCTAACTAAGATTATTAGATGCTGGCTGCTTTTTCGTGATGAAGCTTTTTGCTAACAGGATCTTTTACCAGAAATAAAGACCATTGGTTTGTTAAGGTTTCTTAATTTAGGTAAGTAGAGTTGCTGATTTCACCCACAATTAAATTATAGTTACAATGGTGCATCTTACAGTTATTCTACAAAGGACAAGACTCTCCATTCAAAATTGACCTAGTCCCTGTCCCACACCTAGATTTCACTCTTTCAATATTAGGGGTGCCTTCACCTGTTCGGCCACTTCCTTCCCCATCAGCGTTTCGACAATGGCCAACCCAAATTCAAAGCTGGTACCAGGGCCACGGCTGGTGAGGATGTTCCCATCTTTCTCCACGCGGTTCTCAGAGTAGCAGTAGTGTGCTTGGGGGGGACACACAAGAGAAAGAGGGTCAGTCTCCAGCACAGTGCCCACAGCAGCCACAGAGCATAGACCTACTTGCCACAGGGCACCACCACCCACAACAGCTCATGCTCGGCAGAAGGCACCTCAGCCACCTGTGTGCGCCCAGCCTGCCTCGGGCTCTGTACCCCTGCCCCTCCAGAACCAAGCAGCTCATCACCGCCTGCAGTCCTCAGGGGGGAAAAGGGCCCACAGGGAGCTCTGGCAGCTTATTCACACGTCATGGGAATGCACCTCTGATTCTACAAGCTCATCAAGAAGCACTCGCTGTGCCTGTCAGTTCCCATGAGGTTACTTTTGGAAGTCAGACTGCTCTGTGTAGCTGTTCACAACTTTCTTTTTTCTAAATTCATGCAGAGGAAACTAGAGGAACCCTGCCATCTCCCTTTCACCTTCAGACTCATTAGTATTCACAGAAGGACTTCTTAACAGCACTTCACCACCACTTCCTTTAGGTATGAGAAATGTGGACCCATCAGCTGCTCATAGCATCAAAGCACGACTCAGAGGAGAGCAGGAAAGGTGCTGCTGGGGCTTGCTGTTGGGCCCACTGAGGCAAAGAACCAAAAGGGCAAGAGATGGCTCGGCCTCAAGATGATAAGGGAAAATGTAATCCTAGCATGGCGGCAGCAGCATATTTTCCCTGAGCATGAGAATGTTAATACAGCCCCTATTTTCAGGTTAAACAGACTTAGAAATACAGTCTTAGCATATTCAGTTGAATTTCAATTATGTTCAGGAAAGCAGTAAGGAAATTCAGAGACACGAAATAAGATACAAAAGTTATTTTCCTTTCTTTAAATCAAGGCTTCAGCTAAAAAAAAAAAAATTCTGAGAAGGGTTTAGAGAGAAACTTATAAAAATCATTACATACCTCCATTCATCATTTTATCTTTGGCCAAAGGATGTGTTGTGACTTTGCTTCCAAACCCAATCCCATGTGCCAGAAGAGCAGTAGGACCTGTAAGGACACAAAGTTGCACCAGCAAGGAACTGTTTTCTGCTACAAACACTTTTATGAATATACATTCAGGCACTAGGCCCACAAAGGGGCCAAGGCTTACTGTGGACAGACTGCTTTTTATAAAACTGATGCCAGCCCTATCTCTGAAGCAAAAAGCCTCAAAAAGAACACAGCTGTGTAATCTCTCCCATTCTATTACACAAAACACCCTGTGCAGAGAAACAGATGAAGAAAAAGGAAGGTTTAGAGAACACTCAGCTCACACAGCTGTCCTACCAGTAACTGTGCTGCTTTTGAAGGAGTTGAGAACAATGGTCATTTCACCTCCAAATAATACATTTTCTTTAAAACTGCTTGAAACTAAGCAACAAAAACTCCACATTTCAATCTGAACATTAACGAGGTACAATTACTTTAGGACCTTGTTAAGCCTTGAATTTAGAGATGAAATTTCATTTCAGCAAGCCTTTACTTATTGCAGTTGTGCCAAGCAGTATTTTGGACAGATCATGGGCTAACTGCTAAGTTTTTGGTTTTAACAGTCTTTCTCTTTTCTTTTCATACTTCCTCCTTGGCCTGAATTGAGGAAGGAGTTTGTGTCAAAAAGTCTTAGGTCATCTGACACAAAATCCTTATGGGGATTCCAAAAGAAACTGAAGGCAGGATTTGCCTAATGCAAGTTTCATTTCTGTACATTTAATTCATTTTGGATATAGTCCAGGAAATAACCTGCTTTGTGTGGAATCAGCTTTAAGAAGCATTATACCCAAATAAATGAACAGTCCCAATTACAAGCAAAGGCCTTTACTGAGCCACTGTGAATTCGTGGCTGTTTTGCATGAGATACAGAGAAGTAGAAGACTACCACTGCCAAGTCCAAGAACGTTCACAGCTCTGTATGCATATCACCGAACTGAAGAACGAAAGCAAAAAAACCCCAGCAACATACCAGACAACAGAAGTGAAAATAATTCCACAAACACGCTCTGTTAGACTGTCTTTTACATGCTCATCACTACTCTCCTCATTTTCAGCTATGGGTACCTTGGCCAGCCTCTCAGTTCAGTTGGGAGTACTGGCAATTGTTCATCTTGCTTTTTTACATACAAATCTTACAGAGGAATTAAATGGATACCTAGCTGTGCAGAATATGTAAGCAGACAACCCTCTCCTCAGAGTAATCCCATCTTTTGCTACCACTCAGATGAGGAAGGGTGAGCCTGCAATTCTATATTTACAGCCTTCCTTCTCAAGCTAAAGGGCAGGAGAGGAGATGTGAGATAGATTTATAGCAATGATATTCTGCGAGCACTGTAACCTTGCAGAAAGATCACCAGAATAAGAAAATAATTTGTGAAAAATCCTAGCACATTACTTTTCACTTTTTATTTTAAAGACAGTAACACAACTGATTGGAAAGAACTGCGTACCAAGCAGAACTTGCAGAATAAGCGTTCACAGTATTTTAGAGATTCCCCTGCTATTAAATTTACAAAAAATTCAAATGCTGATGGGTGCATGTATAGTACAAATCTCTGCTACTAAAAATTACAGGAATACAGATTTCTAAGCCAGGAATTTGTCTGCATGCCCCTTCAAAATATCGAAATGTTTTATAAAGCAAGATGTCTTGTTAGCCCACCTGCACATATAGCAGCAATGAGGCCTCTTCGGCTTTCCTGGTCCTTCAAAATGTCTTTCACAGCAGAAGACTGTATGAAGAAACCGTATCACAGGTCATTGTTTGGGGTTGATTATCTGAAGCACGGTTGAAATATTTTCCACTGCAAATTCATAAACAACTTTTACAAAGAAAATCAGCTGTCAACTCTCCATCCTGCCTCAAGACAGAGGGCAATGAAAACACTAGGAAGGAAAAAACCTGAAACCAATAAATACTCACCCCACAAGGAAAGAGCAAGGAAATCAGAAGGAACTACAAGGAAGTACTTGGCCCACATAAAAGCTGGTTAATCCATGGCCATAGAAAGTTGTTGTTCGAAAACTTCACAAGACAAATAGGAAAGAGTATTCACGAGAGACCTCCAGACAGTCTCTATCATTCTTAAGAAGATTTATATGGGATATTTGTCTCATATTCCAGGGCTTATAAACTGTGTGGTACCATCTAAATCCTACCTGACACATCAACTTGTTTGTCCACCTGCCTTCCACAAGGTATTTATACCACCACTAGCACACTTTTGCACCAGAGACAGAATTCTTGAGCAAAGGAACAGAGTCCTGTGGGTTCGTCCTGTTTCATATTTAATGGAATTAAATCTTCATTTGCAACTGTTTCATCTTCATATGATTACCAGCAGAGATTTTGCCACAATACAGAGCACCCTTCCATTTTTGTTCTGCTTAACCAGGTACTCAAGTCCAAGAATTTACACAGTTGTCCCACCTATATATTCACAAGAAGGCTTAAGTCAATTAACAATTAGTTTTCTCTTCTGAATGAATCAGTATTTTCAGATGCTGAACTGAATTTGCAGGATTACTAAGCAAGAGTAGACCACCCACTACTCATGAGGATGCCCATGCATCTTTAAGATACCGGAATTTTACCTCTGACAAGTTTTGAGCTCCAAGGTTACCCCCAGGCAGGACCACGACATCGTAAGGCCCCTAAACAAACAAAAAATAAAAATTGTTCTGTTGAAGAGCGGCTGGTACATACATTACACGGTTTTAAGATCGCTACAGTGGAGTTGAGTGAGAAGCAAAGAGAATCTACCTTTTCTGACACTGAATAACACTTTATGATCAGAGGACCAGTTCCAATTACGGAAGAAGATACTGTTTCCTATTCCAGGATGAATTCCATTATTATCATCAATAAAGTCTGCCATAGAACTAGCCATAGAACCTAGTGCATTTACGAGCTTCAGCAAGCAAATGGCAGCTCTTGCACTGTAAGGACAGGCGGTTTTGCTCCAACCTTACTGTACAGGTCTACAGATAGCATAGTTTAGCTTCCCATTAGAACTCTTCAGTTGTTCCAAATCATGGTATTTTGTTGGGCCAACTAATGTGCAAAATAAAGCTCTACGTTTGATGCCTTGCAAAAGCAGATACCTGTGCAGCATTAAGAAACCTGTCTGATCCTAGCATGCTATGAAACAGGGCAACACCAAAGGGGAGCACTGCGGGATGTGCAGTTCTGTGACTCACAACTGCATCAAGCTAACATAACACGCAACATATTTCTAAAGGTAATGCATAAGCTTTCCAAATTCACCTCTGAAGCTGTGAGAAAGGCTATGCTGGCCATTATATCAGATCAGGGGGATGACCAACCTCTTTTCTGGCATCTTCAAGACTGGCATCAGGACAAATGAAGACATCTCGACTGCACTGCACCGGTTCTTTTCCTGTTAGGCCTGCAACAGTCACCTTGATCTAACAGAATACATGTATGGTTACAATTCAAGACTTCAGGGCGTTTTTCTTGTATGTTAGTTCTTAAGTAGTACACAGAATGAATGAAGCACTACTGAAAACTGCCAAGAACAGGGCAACACTTAAGCTTCCCCAAGCCATGACTAAGTCCAAATGCACAAGGTAAGCTGTGATATTCAGCTAGAGATTAACAAATACCTCTAATAGTTCAACTTTTCAAACAGGACATTTAAAGCATATCTGATCCCACACATATTAAACAAAACAAAACAATACAACCCAGGAGAGCTGGACCAAGTACATCAGATAATGAATTAAAGTCTCTGCACGCTTAAGCCATTCTCAAAAACAATTATGGCACGTTCAGTTTTCTCCCTTGACTTTTAGATGCCCGGTCTTAATATCATAGATGTGCACAGCACAGCTCACATTCACTAAATAAGCAGACAAGCTTCTGCTTCTTATGGCAGCCAAAGTGGGGAGTATATTCATGGAATGACAAAGGTGGTGGGAGAAGGTCATTTTTATTTTAGTCATTTCTATACACATGAAGTTGGTGTATTTATTTAAAAAACTTATTTTCATACTTAATCAGATGATGACACTGTGCATCACTACAGTTGCAAAAGTAACAAACAGCGTGAGGAATTCCACCAAACAGAATTCTAGTTAATAACAGAATTTTGAAAGCAGGTCAAGAAAAGCTACATTATGTCATGAGCTGTAATGTACTGAGCTGTTCAGACCCCTACAAAAAAAGCACTTCCTCTGTTACTATGCATGGGAGTAGCCACATTTTCTGACAGGGTAAGATTTACTTGAAACATCTGCTCTATTCTACATTAGGCTCGTATTTTAAAGGTTTATCTTTTGCACAAATGTCAGTTGTCATGCATGCTTGTTTGGGGCATGACACAAATATTTGCTAACCAGCAAGAAGGCACAGGTAGATTTTCACCTCGTACAACAGACTACACCTTGAACTCTTATCAATGAACTTGAAACAAAGATTTTTCCCTTGACCAAGCACTCACAAAAAGATTTTTCATTGTCTGCATACTCACCCCAGCTCTTCTCATAACATCAGTGGGAATTACAGTTTCCATTTCCTCTGCCCCTTTTGCTAGAATCACCAGTGCTCTTTTTGAGGCCATATCTTGAAGGGGTTGCTATTAGATGAGATTGTTATGAAGGGAAGGGCTGAGGAGGGTAGAATGAGGCAACATGGTTAAAAGGCAAATCCCCAAGTACAAATCCTTCCTAACGGTGAAGTTTAACAGCGAGTCATTTGCATTTTTACATTATCTTTCATTTAAGCCACCTGAAAATGGTTCACTAGCTTTAATCAGTGTTGATAGCAATCCCATTTACCTAAAGAGCTTTTTACAAAGAATGCATTATGATATTAAAGGATTAAGACATTTGTGCAGTTGGAGGCATAGCACATCAGCATGAGAACAGGAAGTAGCTTGGCTTAATGAAGACTTTACATGACTTGAGTCTACCAGAGAGAAGGGTTCAAGGTGGGTGGCAATATTGTTTTCAGTTTGCACACCCTCACTCATACCCAGACTACTGACTCCTACCCAGGTCAGCATTTATAAAAAGGGCTTGCATGAGCTTTGACCTCCTGTCTGGTATTTACTTTCCACACAGCATGCTTTGTGAAGAGTTTCCTGTGACTTATAATGACTCGACCAGTGCCTCTGCAAAACCCGAGCAATAGATTTTCTGGGTATTTCACAATTTTGTTGGGGAGAAACGTGTGTGCACATGTATGATGGGGGAGCAGACCACAGAATTTAGCAAATGGAACAAATTAGGCTTAAGACTTATTTTTTTTAGCTCCTAAATTCAAGTTGAGGTGAATGGCCAAATTTCCGTTTGACGGTTACATTAAGGTAACTTTAACTGCATCATGTGAAATACACGCTAACTCATACTGGTCTGACAGATGTCTGCAAAAGCATCTGTGGTGTAAGAAGGCATTTCACAGGTCATCCATTCTATGAGACAGGGATTTTTTCCTATGTGGGGACTTTCCATCCAGAAATGCATGTAGCACCTGTAGCTCTTCATAAAACGAGATCCACATTTAGTTGCCTACACAAAAGAAAACAATCCCCTCATTCTGCTTCAACGTCACCTATTTTCAGGTTTGCTCCCTACCGTTAGCCTCATTTAGAAAGACTCTACTTCTAGAATTCAGTAATACACAGTGGAACGTCCTGCAGCATGCAGAACCGGCACAAGCAGACTATTTCAGTGTGCCAAACCCTACTTTTAGGGCAACTGTACTGCTAAACGCAAGGCCAACTGAACAAGTATGCTCAAATCACAGGTATTAACAAAAACTTGAGGACAACCTGGAGCTTCTTAATAATTTGTCTTGAAGGTACACATTGTTTCTGCAAAAATAATACTCATATGAATTTGGCTAACTAGAAATGGATTACCTGAATAGCCACAATGCACAAATACTGCATTTGCTTCTTATTGCAGAAAAATATTCTAGATCAGTTTGTATCCTTCTCTTTCATTAGTTCTTTACATGCAAATAGGCACCTGATTCTGAAAGCTTTTCTCTTTCCCCTCATCTAGCAAAATGCAGTCTTTCCCTACTGTCCTTAGACATTTATTGTAATACACTGCCAAATTCTTGAGCATTAGTACTGTTCTTTACATGGCTGCATATGCAAATAGTTGTCACGCTGTAAACGCTACCAGGGAAAGACTGTTTTCTGAGAAGGCAGAACCAAGTTATACAAGCTGCCTCAAACCTTTAAGCTAAACGCATTCCCCGACGTGGGTGCGTGCACGTATCTTGCAATGGTAATCTCTAGCAGATGGCTGAATCAGAAACTCTAATAAGGCTGGCTTTAAAAAAATCACACCCCTCAATGCCCCGACCAAACAGCTAGCTATTGGAGCCAAGGGAGGTTTTAAGGGTCATCAGCTCAGCCCGTGCGAATGAAAGGCCTACATGTTCACGTGTTTATTTTAGGCCACGGCGCCATCCGGCGTATCAAGGATTTCAGAAAACCACGAACTCGCACAGAGCGAGGCTGCAGAATCTGCAATCGCACGGAGCACAGACGCTCGGTCCCCGGAAGACAAGCAAGCGGCCTTCCCACCCTGCCCGCGGCCACCGCTGGGCGCTAAGCGGAGCCACCGCGTCGACTGCTGAGGCCGCGCAGCAGCGGCAGGTCTCCGGGCCTCACGCACTCCTCGCGCGGCCCAGCGAAACCCCTGCCCTCCGCAAGCGGCGGCCCGCGCCGGACAGCCCCGCGCCGGCCACCCTACCGGAGGGGCTCCTCCCGCCACACCCGACGAGCCGGGGCGCGACGCAGCCAGCGGCGACAGCGACTCACCTCAGCCGAGGCGCGGGCGACTCTGGGCGGCGCTGGCCCCGCCCACCCGCCGCGGTGAGGCCGCCTCCCGCTCAGCGTCCCTGACCTGTAGCCCGCCCTCCCCCGCTGTCCCGCTCAGCGCGTTGCCTGTGCTCCGGTTGCGGTCGCGCCTCCGATACTCGTCTGCCCTCCTTTTCCGTTTGCAAAACACTCCGTTTTTCTCACGTTCACTCAGAACGCAGCTTCAGAGAGCGCTCCGGAGCCCACCACCGTGACGACACCCTCCCACAAGAGTGCAAGCGCAAGGCCCGTACCTTTAAAACAAGCTGCTTCCGCTTTTCCTCAGGCAGCCCTCACACCTGCAGACTGCTGAACCATGCCACAGTTCTCCAAGTTCTGCCCAAAACATCTAACAGACATTCCTGTTTCCCGAGGCTCATAGTACACAGAAAATGCCCATGGCTCAAGGACAGAGTTTTCCCTGGTTTCAAGAAGTTTCAGTATTTTGAAAGACAGACAGGGCTGTTAAAGGGGGGCCCTTTAGGACTGCAGATAGCCCTGTCCTGTGAGCTACTACTGACAGGTGCTGGCAGTCATGGTCTGGCTCCCCGGTGATGAGCTCATCAGAGCTTTGGCACTGCAGCTCAAGCCCAGGTCACGCAACAGGGAAGTGAGTCACAGGGAAGGGCTTTGCTGGGGGCTTTCCTGGAATTGGTGCAGGCTTCTGCTCCAGGCATGGGGAGGTTTTGTGTGCTACCCGCACTGGACTTCACTTAAAACCCTCGACAGGCTGGTCCATGCACTTACTGCCTTTCTGCATGCCGGCACATGCAAACTGAAGGGTGCGTTCGATTGTCAGTTACAACGCACTCTGGAAAACTCCTTATTCCATCTATCTTGTTCCTCCCGTTCGCGGCCCGGCGCCAGCCCACGCGCGTAGCGGCTGCCCTCGCGGGGCGCACCCACCCCTCGCGCTCTGGCCCAGAGGACACGGACAACTGCCAACACCGCCGGCGGTCACGCGCTCGCACAAGACGGCGGGGACTGGCCGCGGGGAGCCGCAGGGGGCGGGGCTGCGCGACCGGACACCTCCCCCGCTCCTGGGCAGTCACCGTCACCCGCCACCCGCTCGCGCTGATCGCACCGTTTCCCCCCCGCCCGCCTCAGTCACCCCGGCCCAAGTAGGCGGCCCCTCGGCCTGACCCCGCAGGGAGCCTCTGAGCACCGGCGGGACCCGCCGTCAGGCTACAGCGCTCAGGTCTCCCTGCGCTGTGGGATTTGCCACGTCCCGAGGCGGTTTCAGACAGAGCATCTCCATAGGTGGCGGAGGTGTTTGCAGACATGTCAGTGCAGCCTACACCCTCTGTCCTCGCAGGCCACACCAGCTTTGCTGCACAGACTCTCCCCCTCACCTCTGACAGAGACACAGAACCTTTGGGCTAAGGTCATCTAGTCCAACCCCCCTGCCATGAGCAGGGACATCTCAACCAGAGCAGTATGCTCAGAGTCCCGTCCAGCCTGACCTGGGATGTTTCCAGGGATGGGGCATCGACCACCTCTCTGGGCAACAAGGGCCAGGGTTTTACCGCCCTCAGTGTGAAACATTTCTTCCTTAGATCTAGTCTAAATCTACCCTCTTTTTCATTTAAAACCATTCCTCTTGTCCTATCGCTACAGGCCCTGCTAAAAAGTCTGTCCCCACCTTTCTTATAAGCCCCCTTACTGGGGGGGAAGGCCACAAGAAGGTCTCCCCAGAGCCTTCTCTTCTGCAGGCTGAACAACCCCAGCTCTCTCAGCCTGTCCTTACAGCAGAGCTGTTCCATCCCTCTGAGCATCTTTGTGGCCTCCTCTCCAACAGGTCCATGTCTCTCCTGTGCCGAGGGGTCCAGAGCTGGACGCAGCACTGCAGGGGAGGTCTCACCAGAGCAGAGTAGAGGGGCAGAATCCCCTCCCTCGCACTGCTGGCCACGCAGCCAGGATGCGGTTGGCCTTCTGGGCTGCAAGCACACATTGCCAGTTCATGTCCAGCTTTTCATCCCCCAGTACCCCTGAGTCCTTCTCAGCAGGATTGCTCTCAACCCCTTCATCCCCTCAGCCTGTGTTGATACTGGGATTGCCCCAACCCAGGCACAGGATCCTGCACTTGGCCTTGTTGAACCTCATGAGGTTCATGCAGGCCCATTCCTTGGGCTTGTCCAGGTCCCTCTGGATGGCATCCCGTCCCTCAGGCATGTCAGCCACACCACTCAGCTTGGTGTTGTCTGCAAACTTGCTGAGGGTGCCCTCGATCCCACTATGTCATTGATGAAGATATTAAAGAGTACTGGTCCCGATACAGATCCCTGAGGGACACCACTCGTCACCGATCTCCACCTGGACACCGAGCCATTGACCACCACGCTCTGGATGCAACCATCCAACCAATTCCTCATCCCCCGAATAGTCCGCCCATCAAATCCGTATCTCTCCAATTTATAGAAAAGGATGTTGTGGGGGACCGTGTCAAAGGCCTTACAGAAGTCCAGATGGGCAACATCAGTAGCTCTTCCCTTGTCCACTGCTGCAGTCACTCCATCCTAGAAGGCCACCTAGGTTGGTCAGGCAGGACTTGCCTTTGGTGAAGCCATGCTGGCTGTCTCAAATCACCTTCCTGTGCTGCATGTGCCTTAGCATAGCTTCTGGGAGGATCTGCTCCATGATCTTCCCAGGCACAGAGGTAAGGCTGATGGGTTGGTAGTTCCCAGGGTCCTCCTTGCTACCTTTGTTAAAAATGGGTGCAATGTTTCCCCTTTTCCAGTCACCAGGGACTTTACCTGACTGCCATGGAGAGTGGCTTGGCAACGACATCAGCCAACTCCCTCAAGACTCTGGGCTGCATCTCATCAGGTCCCATAGACATGTGTATGTTCAGGTTCCTCAGGTGGTCTCAAACCTTATCTTCTCTTACAGTGTGAGGGACTTTGCTCCTCCAGTCCATCCACTCAAGAGGTGTGGGAAGAGAGACTGCCAGGGAAGACTGAAGCAAAGAAGTCGCCGAGTACCTCAGCCTTCTCCTCATCCCTTGTTACCAGTCTGCCAGTGGGTACGCTTTCTTTGACCTTCCTTTTCTGGCTGACATTCGGGGGCGCGGCCAGGGAGCGGCCCGCTGTCCGTGGACAGACCGCGCCGGATCGCCAAGACACCGCGGGGATTCCGCGCGGGACTCACCGGGAAGCCCCGGTAAGGAGCGGCAGTCGCTGCCCGGCAGCGCTGAGAGGGCTGCGGGCGCTGCCCGGCAGAGCCGGGGGTCGCGCCGCGCGGGGCGGAAAGCCCCGCCGGGTCGGGGTTTCCCCACCGCCCCAAGGCTGACTCAGCCAGGCCCTCCGGGGGCGGCCCCTAAGGGCCTGCGCCCGCCGCCCCGCGCGCACTTCAGCGGGGCGCGCCTTCACGCACCGACCCCATGGGACCGGCAGCAGCGCGGGCGCGCCGGGCGCTCTTGCCGGCAGCGCTACTGGCACTGGCGCTGAGCCCGGGGCCCGCGACCGCCCCGCCGTGCGTCGCCGAGTGCCCAGCGGGTAAGCGCCGGGCCGGGCCGGGCGGGTCGGGCCGCGGCGCCGGGCGCGACGCCGCAGCACCATCCTTTTCTCGGCCCGCAGGTACCTTCGCGGTGAGCGCGGGCTGCGGGCGGGGCGCGGCCTGCCGGCAGTGCCCGCCCGACACCTTCTCCAGCGCGGCGGGACTCGGCGGCTGCACCCTTTGCCGGAAGTGCGAAGGTACCGGGCGGCGACGGGGCTCGCGCGGGGCGGCGGCTCCTCACAACCCCTTTGTTACCTCCCGGGGTAAAAGATCGTACGTTAGCTTGGCACGTCGCTGCGAGTGAAAACGGCGCCGGCCAAATTAAGCCACGCGTCTGCGGGGCTTCTCGCTGAAGCCACCAGTCTAATTTTTTGTAAGAGCGAAGGGCCCGAGCCTTTGCAGCGCTGCACTGGGTGGGCCAGATGCCTATGTAACCTAGGCTTCGTTTCCACCTTCCAGGGCGACTCAGGTATTTAAAAGAGTGTACCTCAAAAAGCGATGCTGAATGCACGTGCAAGGAGGGGTATCACTGCAGTGGCGATGGCTGCTCCCGCTGCGATCGAAGCTGCGGCGTGGGCCAGGAGAACTCCAGGAGCGGTAAGGTTCCCTTTCCCAGCCAGCTTAAACCTCCTGCACTCTGCACCAGACGCACCACTGCCTCTTGCACAGCACAAAAACAACTAGAGTAAGGACCTTGCATGATAAAAGCTGCCACTGCTGCACAGTTTGCACGGTGCACGGAGCAAGCGCAGCAGCAGACAAACCCACCAAACTGAGCTCTACTGCAGCTCAAATTGTGCACCAGTTAGTTCCCTTTGCATGACGGGTCTTTTGTCCCCTTGCATGTGGGAAACTGAGATGGGAACTCTGGAGTTAGGAATGGTTTGTGAGTAGCTGAGTGCTGTACAGGTCCCTAGCTAACAGGGAAAGACTTGCCTTGCATATTCAGAGCAGATTATGAAATAGTAATTCTATGAATGTGGATCACAGTCATTGTACAAGCAGACAAAAATAATGTTTCACAAGTTGTTTTAAATGCTCATCTTGCACAAATTTACCTGTCCCTGTCTGTTGAAGGTTGCCAAACTTGCCGCTATGGAACTTTTAATGATCAGCCCAATGGCTCCTGTAAAAACTGGACAGAGTAAGTAATCTAAAAATAAATGCTACAGCTATTACACTTGACTGCATTATTTTTCCCCTTTTTTTTTGTTGCTTGTTTGTGGGTTTTTTTTCCCGTTTTGCTTGAAATGTCTTTCAGGTGCTTTGCAAACCAGGTCCTGGAGTCTGGAACTGCAGCAAAAGATGTCATTTGCAAACACGCTTCAGATAATCCCACTTTAGTCACTACTCTACCTACCACATCTGCAATTCCATTTTCTATCACTGTGCCAGGTGAGTCATTGTATAACATTGCTTACAGAGCTAAAGAATTATGACCTAGTTTGAAACATACTATAGCTGATTCACTTACCATTTAAAGCAAGAGCCCTTTCTTCCATCCATTTCCAGACTTATCCAGAAGCAGAGCTGGAGACACAGTTGTCGGCTAATTCAAGGGCAGTAGAATTTTGCTCTCTAACACTTTTTAGTTGTTTGTTGTTTGCTTCCTAGGGAAGGACCTCCAGATGGACATCATCAGAATTTCTCTTACTGTAGCTGGGCTGTTGTGCATAGTGTTTCTTCTACCTTCATGCATATGCTTCACTATCTGGCAGAAAAAGAAACTACATGCTGTCTTCAAGAAAAGTAAGATAGATGCATTCTTTAATTAGATTATTCTTTTTGAAACGAAACAGAATTCAGGAATCCAAGTTTTTAAGTATCTTTCAAAGATAGTTACAGATAGCTTCATTTTTTGGCCTTATAAGTCAGAAACAACAACTGAGAGGAAAACAGTGTTGGAATTTTTATTGCAGAAAGCACTTAATTACCTGTGGGTGTTCTATCAACATTGCAGGTTAACTGCATGCATATCCATAGAAGTGCAGTGTCCATGGGAGGTGAAAAGCTCAGCTGAGCCTTGCTGATGTGGTTGAGGTTCCATTCCATTTATTACTTCTAAGTACCATCCTTAGCATGTGTGGCAATAGCACTTCCCAGTTCTGTCTGCTTAGAAACAGTATGCAAGGCCTGGAGCCAGCATCTTTGAACTTTGGCTGCAGTAGAAGAGGGGACATCAGTCAGGACGTACTGCTATACAGATGCAGAGTCAGTCTGAATCCAGCGTTGCCCTCTGAGAGCTAATAAGCCCCGGGGAAGCTTGAGTTCAGCACAAAGATAAGGTGGAATTGCATCCAACATCATTTATAGTTGGGATATTTGTTTGAGTTTCTCTGTCTCACTCTCTCTGTCCTCTCCCCTTTCCTAGAGGTAAGGGCTTGGTCTTCTAGTGTAATTCTGAATACAGGATACAATAGCATGACTCCAAAAATCTAACAACTCCATGTTGGTCTTCCTTTCATTCCTATGGCAAACAGAGCACTAGCAACCCCTGTTGCATTAGGGAAAACAAAGTACGATAAATTAGTTTTATCAGATGTACATGCTGTAGAGGAATAATTTCATTTGGAAGACTTTTTCATGCTGACTTCTGCACTTGCGACTGAGGAAAGGTGAAATAAGATGGCTGAATAAATACAACAGAAAGTGAATATTTGGTCTTTTTCTTTAGTGCATACCACACCTGAACAGTCAATTCAGGAAGATGATGCCTGCAGCTGCCGCTTTCCTGAGGAAGAACAAGGTGAATATCGGGACTGTGGCAAATCCTTGGAATTCAGAGATCTTTTGGTGAACTAGGAATTGGACTGCACAGGTCAACCACATTTAAATTTTGTTTTGGAACACGGAACAAGAACCTGTTTTCATAAATGGAGAGGGTATCAGAATCTGTGAATTTCAGAGCGCTATATAGCCCAGCTGCCACTGAGGAAAAAGTGCATCTTTTCCATCTCTTAACAAAAAAAAAAAATTTTAGTTTGCTGACTTTCTTCCTCTAGGACTAGGAATCATCTTTCTAAGAAGTGGTACTTGATCTACATGTAGAAAGAAGTACTGCACTTAAAAGCAGTAATAGAAGGGCAGAATGGCTTTCTGGTCTCTTTTATAAATGGTGCCTGAGCCATAATTTACATGCAGTTTGAAAGCATTTGATGTTAAAAGGGAGATCTGTAGCACATAGTAGAGCCACATGTAACACTCACGGTCTCTATTACCGTTACTAGTCATCCTCTTGAGTCTAGAGCTACAGCTCCTCCTAAAGTTTGGCTCAAACCCAACAGTCTCGGGTTTCATGTGCAAATACAGATAGACCTCATTTGAGATCTCATCAGCCCTAGAAACAGGTACCCGGCATGACCACTGCGCACCTTCTTATATGTAGGAGAGAGGAAGCCATAAAAATCTAGAGCTGCAAAGTGTTTCATAATAGCTTGCATCTGCTGTTGTATTACACTGATTGGCTTAAAAGAGGCAGTGGAAACACTGAAAAAAGCTGTGGTTGACTTGATCTTAGAAATAGATGTTAGTGTGCAGCTGGACTGCACCACCTTCAGTCCTACATCATTCAACTTTGATCTTTTAGATGATGTAAACATATGTACATTGCAGATGTGGCATATGTAGATGTGATAGATTTCTGGTACTATTTTTGTAACTCTGAGGTTGGAAAGATTTTACCATCACACACTGTATCTGTCTCTTTGATCAATTACTGTTACTTTGGTCTTAAAGAGAAAAAAGAAAATACATGTTTGAGTCACAGCATTCACAACATCATTTTTAACCTTTTACAAAACCAAATATTTTATTTTATTTCTTCAGTAAATGTTACTCAAAAAGTAAAATGAAAACCCACCAATATGTCATGTAAAGGGTGATTTTCCCCTCCTATGTGATTTCAACTTAGAGAATGCTATTCTTGTGTTTGAAGGATGACAGCCCATCTCTACATTCAGCAGAAGATTATGACAGCAGATTATTTTCACCAAACCACACGCATTTTGATAAACTTGTACACAAGTAAATATAAAACAGTATGTGAGAAAATAAATGTCATACTGAAGCCTGAACTGTGAACTTAAATATATTTAAGTAAATCTTTTTATCCCTAGCCCAAGTCTCTTTTCCTCTTTATTAGTACTTTCAGCCATGAGAACTAAGTGACTATTACGTCAAGTTCACAAACTTAAAGACATGAACAGGATGCATGAAAAGCCCCCAATCTATTTATAAATCAAAGAGTGACCTTTGCACCAGTGAACGATAACTTCAAACAGGATAAAATAGTTCTGCTTGTGATTAGTTTCTAATCCATGCATAAGATATGAGAATTAACGTACACATCCTGCAAAAACTCAAAACATCTGGTGTTTTTTCCTTGGAAAAAAAGAGGTACCAGTTGGAATTTTACATTTTGTTAGTGCATTCGGCATATATTTTGAAATGCCCCAAAAACAGTGCAAACCCCTTCTTTTCCTTTTCTGTACCTGAAGCAGAAGTAAGTCTACTTACTGAACAACGAGGTGCTCATTACAACATTTTTCCCAGTCAGTTTGATTTTGCTGTTTTACACTGAAGTTTTGGGAGTGGCATAAAATTCCCATGAATCAAAACAAAAAAACCCCACAACCTAAATAAGTGCAAATTGATTTCTGAGACTAAGGGACACATTTACACCAAAATTTGCTTTCTGGACCATTTCAAGGAATCATCATTCACAGAAAGGAAACACATTCTGAATAAAATGTGAGGAGCAATCTTCCTTTCAATCAAAGGATTATGTGGATAATTCTACCTGTGACTTCTGTCATTTGGGAGTGCAGAGGGCTGAATTAATGATAAAACAGATTTTGTTGGCACAAGAATGTGTTGTCAAGCGTATGCAGATGTGCCTGCATTTCGCAACAACACACATCATCTGGCCACAGCAGCAGAGTAAGAGATTGTCTAAGTTTGTACTTCTTCCATGAAATACTTCAATTACATCTACAAAGCAGACACGTTTATAAGGACCAAGAAGCCCTGAAAGCAAAGACTGAACGATACAGTATTTTCAAAAGTGAAATAAATTGTGGTACAAATGCAAAGGGAAGACCGGGGCACTTTACACTACAGACTGCAGTGCTTGCTTGCTACTAGAATGCCTTGGCAGTAGTGCTGTATTTTATGTGGTCATCACAGAACTGAAAATAAATACAGGTGAATTAATCTGTTTTGCCGCTAAGCGCCAGAGCAGGACATTAAAGTCCATAACAAAAGCAGCACTGTAAATACTAAGATAGTTGGAGAGTTTAGCTGTTTTCAGATTTATACAATATTCAAGCTCTTCGAGTAGTCGCTTACTATAAAGAGCTCGAATTTTAGCCATAGTCTCATGCGCTTCCTTGAACGTAATTCATTGTTGCGTGTTGTGTAATTTGCCTTCACTGTGACACTGAATACTGTGATACACTGAATCCTGTGTTCAGTGTTGGGCCCCTCATGACAAGAAGGATTTTGAGGTGCTCGAGTGAGTCCAGAGAAGGGCAACGGAGCTGGGGAGGGGTCTGGAGCACAAGTCTGATGGGGAGCAGCTGAGGAAACTGGGGGTGTTTAGTATGGAGAAGAGGAGGCTGAGGGGAGCCCTCATCGCTCTCTGCAACTACCTGAAAAGGGGGGTAGTGAGGTGGGTGTTGGTCTCTTCTCCCAAGTAACTAGTGTTAGAACGAGAGGAAATGGCCTCAAGTTGCGCCAGGGGAGGTTTACATTGGATATTAGGAAAAATTTCTTCACCGAGAGAGTGGTCAAGCATTGGAACAGGCTGCCCAGGGAGGTGGTGGAGTCACCATCACTGGAAGTATTCAAAAAACGTGTGGATGTGGCGCTTCAGGACATGGTTTAGGAGGCATGGTGGCATTGGGTTAACGGTTGGGCTTGATGATCTTGAAGGTCCTTTCCAACCTTAGTGATTCTGTGATCACAGAGAACAAATGTATTAGAAGCTTGTTCCCATTCTATACCCCACATAAACAGATACCTTTATTTAAAAGTACTAAAGAACTTGCTTAAATCCTCCTTTTCATTATGCAGGTAGCAGACGCAGCTGTAAAACCACTTCTGGCAGTATGCTATGGAAATGCAATAGGCAGACTCATCAACGAAGTTCATTTGGAAGTTTGCATCTGCAAAAAAAAGCCACATATTTGTAACTTCCTTTTTTCCTTTAAAAATTATTCTTTCATCTTCTGAAAAAATCCACAGCAGCTAATAAAACTTCAGTCACAGCTAGATAATGTGCAGCTCAGTGGCTACTACGCAAGTCACAAGAGCAGAAATGGTGTAGGCGTCTGATCTAAATCATTCAGGATGCCACATGCAATTTTTTGAGTATTTTGTTCTCTCAAGCCTTTGTAAAAATGTCGCAGAAAAAGATTTAGGGATCATCAATGACTAGCTTAAAAGAAACATTGTAGTCAGAATTAAGCATCTACTAGCTTTCCTGAACAGAATTTGTAGCTGAATTTGTCTGTTTCTTAACACGGAGGAAGACAGCCTTCCTGCATGCATGTTGAGCACTATAAAATCCTTCATCCAGCAGGGGTGAAGGGGAAAAAACTGCACTATGTGTCTTTGATTATTGGTAATTAAGGCAGAAGGAAGGAGTAAAGCCTGACTGTCCATAATTCAGAACCAGGGCTGTGGTAAAGAAGTATTTTTTGGTGATGACAAATAATTGATAGATCATGTGCATCTTGGCTTCACGGGGAGCTTTTATTGAACGTACAGATTCTTTAATACCTGAAGAAACTTTCCAGCTCATGTAGAAATAATGCAGATCAGTCCTTCTGACTTTGAGCTCAAAGTGTTGTCTGCTTTCTGTGAATGTCTCTCTTCTCAACAGTCTTTTTAATTTATTATGTAGCACGCAAAAAGGAACCAGCAATGCTGTGATGACTCTCGAGCAGCCCAGGTGGCTGAGGATGAGGTAACAGGCCAGATGCAAACTTTTTGCATTTCCATTTGTTTTTCTTGGAAGTCAGAAAGTGTCCCTTTAGCCAGACTTTGTGTGGAGGTCTGGATGATGTCAGAGTTCTGAAGGCATGGAAAACGGAGACAAATCCTCTTTAAAGATATGTTTAAGCAGGGGACCCTGCTGCTTTTTTATTGCTTTCAGAACCAGCACCATTTTCTGGCACAGTTACTGGTATCGGTAGTTAAAACAGAGTTTGTTACATGTCTTGGCTTCATAATTTCTTGCACGAGTTGTGTGGCTAAAGAAAGGAAAAGGTTCATAGCAAAAGGTCTCCTGTCTCTCACCTGCCTCTCTTCTGCAGGCATGCTTGTGCATTTCTGTGCCTAATACTTCTGGATGATAGAGACTCTGAAACTGTACAGCTCCTCTCAAACATATGAACATCCTATCATCTTTTAAAAGCAGAATATGATTTCCTATTTTCAGTCTTTCTATCAGATCCTTCAGGGGACAGAAGCATAGTCTTCTCTGGCAGTCATTCTGATACTACACTTATGATGCGAAAACCTCCACAAGAGATGGTCCACTCTGAAGAGACTCAAACAGGCAACTTGTACCACTTGCCTTACATTTTAAACAGGTGATAAAAAGTCAAGGTATGTTTCACTATTAAAATTATATGTCTTATTCTATCACCAAGTGTCACCTCAGTTCTTCTCTCAGCTACCAACAAGCCTTCCCTGATACACTGCTTTCTTCAGAGTCTGTCAAAGGAGGTTCTCCATCCCACAGGTTTTGTGTTAGCTGTGCATGGAGAACAAATGGCTGAGCATCCTTCTACCCCGGAACTAGCATGGAAAAGGCTGTTGGATACCATCATTGCCCTGACTGTCAATAAGACCTTTTAATACCATCTATGAAGAAAATGGAAATTCCCTCTAACCTCAATTTGGCAAGAGTCTGTTATGATATCACCTACTCTGTTTCCTTGCACCTTCTAGATCCTGGGTGCCAGCCAGTTAAAGCAGACAACTATCCCTGTGATACTCTGAAGCAAGCTGGATTATATTTTAACGAAAAAGCCACCAGCTGAACACCCACTGAAATCGGGGAAAATCTCTCCTGTTTGTCTAACCTGTTTGCATTAGGAAAATAAATGGGGTTTTATTTGATTTACCAAGTGCAGCAAGACCATAGAGAGAAAATCAGGACTGTGCTAGAACAAGCGCATCAGATATATATCCTTTCCTTTTGATACAGGTCCTAATTCCACTCTTCAAAGCACAGAATCCATACGCTTCCATGCACAGGTGGATTTTTCTTATTTCCATATCTCCTCTGCAGACTCTGCTCAGAAATAACCCGTTGGTCCTGCCTGTCACAAGCCTTACTCATAAAAAGTGCCTACATCGCAAAGGAATAAGAGTAACAGGCTGAATAGTGACTGCTCTTCAGAACTCTCTTATATCGTAAGTCTGCCTAGGGAATTCTTGCAGGAAAGAGGATTTTGCTCCCATTACTTAGTTCCAGTGTAGCAAGAAACATTCAACTTGCCAAATTAGAAGACAAAGATCTGATATCTGCTTCCTTCCCCTTTGTTAATTCCTAACTCCTGCTGATCACTCAGGACTCGGGGACAGCTTTCCACTCTAGTCAAGATCAGTCAGAAAAATCAGTCAGAAAATCAGTTAACACTTGTAGTGGGAATTATTTGATAAACTGGAACCATCTCTTAAACAGTGAAGGGAAGATTCTATGTGGCTGGCTGCCAAGAAACACGCATTCATTTACAAAATAACCTTGAAAGAACCACTTTAAACCTCAAGTTGCCCAATGAGACCTATGCCAACTTTCCCCCTAAGTACATATATTTGTCCTGAAATGTGAATCACCCAGCCTGCAGAGATTCCATTTAATTAACAAAAAACCTCCAAGTAGCGAAGGATTAAAGGGATTATGCAGTTGGAAAGAAAAGTAAAAAATTAAAGTCTGCTTTTGTGAGCCATTCATTTACTGCCTATGCTAAGTAGGACAGTTAAGTGCCAATGATTATTGGGATACCTCTAATTAGTCAGTGGCTCCTGCCCATGCACTGAACTTCTACAGTACTACCTGAAATTTGTCCTCTAATATCAGTTGTGCATACTAGAGTGATAAGTGATCCTAAGCCTCTGTGGTAAAAAAATGGGAAGAACATGTTTACACCAAATGTGAAAATCTAGAGAGAAAAATAAAGAAAAGCCTAAGGACACCTCTGACAAAATTGCCTTTGTTCCATCCCTACTGTATATGCAAGCCCGTGTCCTCTTGCTCTTTTAGGTAATGAAACAGGGCACCATCTTCAAAAGCAGCAAAATCTTAATAAGTTTGCCATAAAATGGTTTGTAACAAGAAACTAACGAGGCAGAGCACTGTACAATGGACAGAATACAAAGTAGTCTCAAGCAGGGAAATCTGGGAAACAACTCTTATACCTTATCCATCTCTTGTAATTTGCTGTTTAGTGTTTCTGCACTTCTTCACTTGGAGCCAGAAAAAGTGCAAGACAACAGCCTGGCCTGCTCACCCCATCATCCAAACTGCTAAGAAAAGAATCAGCAGAGTATTGCTGCTTCCCTTTTTTACATTAGTAGTACCATCTTTTAAAAAGCTGCATTTGAGGCCTTAGGAAACAGAAATATTAAAGCCAAGGTTCATTTCTTTAAATCCTCAGCTGTATAGATGTCTGTGTGGGCAGGCTCCAGGACAATAATCCGTATAGAAAAACCATCAATATTCTACTTCACAAAAAATAATGAATGGTCTAAGTTTAAGAACAGAACAAGAGTGAAAATGTCATAGTAGGCAGCAGTCACCTAGCTTTGCAGCAGGATTAGCTTAATATTTTTTTATTACAACCTAAATTAACCCTCAGGAAGACTGTGCTATTGTTTTAGAAAGAAAAAATATAATATCTACTGCTGCTAAAATTATGAATATACATATATTCTATATAAAAACAGTACTTATGCAAAAGTCCAGATACAAAGACACCCTAGCACAGAAAAACTACTGTGAGTATCCAGGCACATGTGATCCACAGCTGCAGAAAAAGGCAGGTTATTATATAGCAGACTAAACAACAAAGGTAATCATTCAGTTATGTTTGGTAAGGTCTGTATGCCTGTACTGCAATATATATGGATAGAAGGTTACTGTGAAGCCTGCATTGTATTTGGCTGTTTTTCTAAAGGATCATGCTACCTAATCATCCACAGTGAACCTAAGCTGGTGCATTTTTGGAGCTTTGCCTTGTAGCAAATCAATTGCCTCTGGCAGAAGATTCAAACATGGCTGTTCCCATCATTTGTAGAGAAAAAACTGCTATAGACACATAGCATGCATGAAATTTTATTCCTTCTCTCCAAGACAATCCCCAAAACTACTGCAGCAAGTATTGCTCCCCGATATATCCCCTAGACCACATAATGCATCTTCATGCTGTGCTCAAGGCCTCCAGCCTGTGCTTTTGCTCTGGTGGACAGACAAAAGTTGATTTAATTAAATCATAATAAAATAACAGTTGTATGATCTGTGCTGAGATACTATAGTGATGGACAGTAGTAGAAAAAATGATCTAGCAGTTTTACGTGAACCCCCCACCATGTCACGATATATATCAACCTGTAGTTTTTATTATCTTGTCCTCAGAGCATATGGCTGCTCCTTCATGCTCTTCAGCTCTACAATGATCAAGAGTTCTGTTTCAGTGCCTATCCAAATTAAAGCTGATTTCTGAATAATGTTACCACAAAATATAAAAAAAAGTAGTATTTGGTTTCTACCAGTTATTTAAACATTTTTAGAAAATAGCTGTCACCATGATACGCTATGTTTTCAGTTACAAAGGACCATAGCTGATGGGAATCATCCAAGCTAATCATCCTGAGAGCAAATATAACAATGTTACTGGATATTTAGTTTGGCAACTCTTCCCCCCTGCTAAGTTCATCCCTACAGATGCTTTTGGACAACCTGGGAACATGTGCCAGCTGGGACAGGACCAAAGCTGACTGGAAGTTAGGATCTCTTGTGACCATAACCGCAGGGAGGCAGAAATGTGAACGAGATTATGTGCTCAAGGATGGAGGGGAACAGAAACCAATGCTAAACTCCATAGCTCTATTTGCTGAGGACACCCATTTTCTCACTGAATTAGAAGACAACTAATTCAAAGAAAAGAAAAGGAAAAAAGGCAGCTTTATTCGGTACATGCATTAATTCATACACCATCCATACAACAAGCAACGACCTTGTGCCCACGCAGCCACAAAGGCTCCAGCCGCACCCAGTGTCACCCGCCGTTCCCTGTCCATGGTCCTGTGCCGAGGCCGAAACGAGGACTGAGTCCTGCAAGCACCTTCCCGAACCCTCCCTTTAAAAGCTCCTTCTTCTTTCCACCGCCTACACTTCCACCTGCAGCAAACAGACAGGCGAGGCTGAGCACTGCAGACAGAGGAACAGTGCCAGGAATGTAACAAGAGCACAAGCAAGAAGGAAGAAGAAAGGTAAACTAGTACATGGAATGGAACAAGGTGCAAGAATGGACTAACAAAGGGGCTGCTACATAAAAGCCCCGTGAAGGCCAAAATCCTGCAGAAAATGCTTTAACTCTGGTTTGAGAGTTAAAGCAGGTAACAAAGGCAGGTCTTCCAAGCTTCATAACATGAGAAGAAGCCTTGACTGTTTCTAGAAATGCCAGACAGCAAAGTAGAAGGAAAAAGATCATCACAGCAAATGAGAAAGCAGAGCAGATCATACCACTCTTCATGCAAGAACCATTCAAGAGTGAAGAGACTGTCCTGAATGGATGCCCTGCTTTACTTTGATCCACATAACTGTGGTGGTCTTTAGTAGACTGAGCTTCCAATGCAGTTCCAACACCAGCACAGGTGCTGACTCCCACCAGCGAAGCTACTAAAGAAAAACTAAGGAACACACTGTATGGATACATCCGCCAGAGTAAAAGTCCCTTGACTTTATTTAATCATTCTTCAAAAAAAGGTAGGAGTTTTCTTTGGCTGAGAAAGGTATATGTATGCAAGAAGGGAAGAGAAATAAAACCTTGTTCAGAAGAGAAAAATGGAGAACACCCCCTCTCCTCCCCCCCCCACCCGAAGACCACACGGCTACTTTCCCCCGATTTAGTTATCTTCTATAAGCTTTACGTCTATGCACCGCCCGCCTGGTCTGTGCCCCCGCACCCGACCCCTGCGCCCGGGGCACTCCAGCCGTTTTCAGGAGGTTTCTCAGCGCCACCTTCCGGGGCGGGAGCTCCGCCATCAGCTCCCCGCGGCCGCCGGGGCACGGAGCCGGCGCGGGCAGCCCGAGGTTTCTTTTCTGTGAACTCCAGTCGGAAACAACGAGGAGGTTCCTGTTACTGGTCGAGGCGCGCTGGCTAGCTGTTAGAAGACACAGCCACCCAATCGAGCCCTATTCGGAAAACCAAATAGGAAAACGTACTCACCTGTCCCAATTCTCTCAACACTTCCCTTCCTTCACACCCCCCACACCAGGAAGTGAAGGATAGGTGCAGCGTGTCTAGGGTCAGGGCTGATTTGGACTACTGTGGGTTACTGGAAGGTCTCTTAAAATCCAGTACCCTGCCTTGAAAAATCCCTCGCAACAGACTTTGCTGCAACAGAGGAGCCCAAACTGGAAAGGTTTGCTGGTTCCAAGTGCAGATGCGTTGCAGAAGCAGATGTGCACCTCTGAAGAAAATGAGCCCAAGTCTCCAGCTTGCTCTGTAGCTGGGACCGGTGAAATGAGAGTGTAAGTATGGATAGCCACTGACTAACAGCCTATGCCTTTCAGGAAGGCTGCTTTGTACCCCTTTCGGTGTGCCAACCAGAAAAATGAGATAAAGAAGTGTTTATTCTGCTTTTTTCCAGATCATAATTTCTTACTAGGGTTGAACAGATTATTTGGGATACCTTGGGAGAGAGGGAGAAAGGTAAGGAGAAAGGTCCATTCTTAGAGCAGAAGCGTTCCTCTCTTTCCTTATACCGTCCGCTCTCATAATTTCAGTTTTAAAAATAAACTGTAATTGCGTAGTTAGTTCCATTACATTTTTTGTGGAAGAAACCTTATTTCAAAGTCTGGTCTGTGCACGTCTGCTTGCGGCTGCGTTATCCAGAATCCGATTCCCATAAGATATCCAGTCATGCCAGACTTACTTTCCTTCATGTCAAACAGTGTGAAGCTTCAGTTTGCTAATTCTGTAGCGCTGAGAGGACAGGGGAATTAAGGACCAGTTTGTCAAGCTTCACTTGGAGAATACACCCAGACTACAGTGTGCCAGCCCAGCAGCACCAAAAATCAAGAGAGTTTTTCCCGCCCCCCAAAACTGGTGGAAACTATACTACAAAGGAGCAATGTTTTGGCAGCTGTGATCCTGCGCTAGAGAATTTTTAGACCGCTTGCCAATTCTGTAGCAAAATAAAATATCTTCAGAAAGGCCTACGGACCTGCCATCTTCATTTATGCAGAGGTGTGTGTTCAGTTGAGCACACATACTCACCTATGCACCTTCAGCCCACCACAGAACAAGAAAACCTAGGTCAGAACCTCTCAGAGATCTTACATAACTTTGAGAGAAATTCAGAAGATAGAAATACTACTGCGCATACCCAAAGACACCATAGAGTGCTATTTGGTTATACAGAACATACAGTACATGCGCTACATTACAGTTCGCACACAGCAGGCAGAAGTAGCATCTTCAAAAAAGAGAAGTTAACATCGAGTGCCCAAGTTGTGGTTAGTTTTTTTCCTTTGATCCGCTGAGTCTCCCAACAGGTTATTTTCAGTACACTCTAAAATGCGGAGTATACATAAAGCAATGCAAGCTAGTGGCAGAAAAAAACCCAACTCATTGCACATATGATCTCACAAGGCAGCTGTTTCAGTATGCAAAATAGATCTAATAATCATGTTACAAAGCTAAATAATTAGCTAAAATGAGAAATTTTAAGTTCAAGTTAACTTCTTAGGTGTTAATGAGGATAGATATCCGCTAAACCAGTAGTGACAGCAAAGCAAAAACCCCCAAACCCCTAAATAATATGCTAGACCCTAGCAGGGAAGTAAATAACACTACAATTTTTTTTCCGTCCCGGAAACACCAGCCAACATGTATACCTCACTGAAACAAGTTGTTAGTTAAAAATTCTAGTAAAACTTAATGAATAGCTGGACATTTATATGAGGAATGCTGCTCATCTGCAATTACAGTGTCAATACAAAAGCATTCTACTGCACACCTCTCCATGTAAACTAAATTAAAACCAAAAAGCTACACCAAAAGTTATATCCCAGAAAAAAGTCCCTCATACAAATGGTACTGTTAAATCACATCTCTGAAATTCTTGCTTTTGCCAACTGCCACAATATTTGACTAAAATAAAAACTCGTCCTTACTTATCATGAAGGATTTTAATCTATAATGCAAGAGTTCTTTCCCCTGTTTTAGATTTCATCCTTACTATTTTACTCAGAAGGTGGATAATTTTAGGGAGGGTGTTTTTGGTTGGTTTTTTTGTGCCCGCTTTTTTTTTTTTTTTTTTAAAAAAAAAAAAGTTTCCTTGACTTTGTTAGCAACTTATTCTTCACAAGCCATCATTTTAAACCAAGAATAGCTGTTTCCTCTGATAATTACGCATAATCTTTTACGATAGGGTAACATACCCTTACCATTCAGAGTTTGCTCAGTAATTTATCTGGACTACGGCTGCCCTGTTATTTTAAACTGAAGCACTTGAAAGAAAGTCTATTAGCATAAATAAGAACTTAAAAAAGTTTTCCCACAAAATAGTACTTTTGATAAAAATTGAAACAGTTTCTTGCAAATCAATTTCCAAGTTTTCAAAGTGCAATTCATGTTGACTTCCATCACCCATGTATTCAGGGTTTTTTACCTTTGTTTAGGATGAGCTGTTTCTTTGCTTTGCACGATGACGTGTGCACTGTCCCCTGAGGAAAATGCCTTTGACATTTTGGTAGAGGAAAGAGTGTCTAAGTGACAACTTCAAATCTGAGTAAAGGCAATAAGCTACAGGCAAGTTGCCCAACTTCCACATGACGCAATTCACGATGGCTCTAAGAGGCTGAGTCTTCCTTGAGAGAAGACAAAGGACAAGTTGCTTGTGAGTGCTTCATTAGCTTTCCTTGGAGGATGCTCAGAGCGAATATTGATAATGCCGTTGTCATTGATAGTTCACTGAAGGAGAAGCATTTGTACAGAGCATCCAGCACCAACAGTGAGATCATGCATCAAATCAGACCTAATTACTGTCTGCAGTTTTGGAATGAAGAGTTGCATGACTCAGATGAGGAGAGAGAATTCCTCTCTAGCTACTTATTTCTCTCGTAGGGAAGCACAGGGAAAGAGGCATATAAAATGTATTAGGTTAATTCTGTAGAGAAATTCTTTTCTCATATCCACTCACTTCAGCAAAGAGAAGTCCAGAGAAACAGGATTTGTAGCTCATACACCTGCAGCATGTGTTCTACAAGTCAATACTAGACCTCTCTGAACACACAGGGTGATAGAAAAGTTTAGGTTGGAAGGACCTCTGAAGGTCCTCTCTCACCTCTCCCTCTCCCCACCTCTGCACTCAAAGCAGAGCATCTGAATTTATAGGGGGATGCTCAGGGCCTTGTCAAGCTTAGTTTTGGAATTCCATCCTATTCCATCCTTGAAGCTATTCAAACCTGACTGGACAACACTCCTGGACAAACTGTTCTGTCTGACCCTGCTTTGAGCAGGGGGAGTTAGACTAGATGATTTCCAGAGGTGCCTTCTGACCTCAACCATTCTGTTATTCACAGAGTCCACAGCTTTTCTGGATAACCTGTTAACCATGCGTGTGTGGGGCATGCTCTCTTTGAATTAGACCTGCAGCAGAAATACATCTGTTCTATATGACCGATGTAGCTCATTTAAAATTGGTCCTAGAAGTCCCAGAATTCATAATACAAAAATTAATCTTCAGCAGGAAATGTTAATAAAGGAAGCAGGTAAGTTCACTCCTTTTTGCAACTTACAACTATCATGCAATTCAGCATACGGAAAGAACTTTAGTAACGTTAGTTGGATTTCATTGTATTTTGAAAAGCATTTGAAGGCGCAAATATTTGATTAGAGAGGCGGGAAAGAAAATTACTGAACCTAAACTTTTTTATAACGAATCTGAACAGGCATAGTCTTCTCACCACCTAAAGGAAAGAAAATTGTCATAAACTTATGTTTTTATTTTCAAGGCTCTATACAGTTGGATATGATACTTCACAGAGAATGAAGATGAGGGACCAATCCAGTCAGTCCTTGCTCTTGGATATGAAAAATTAAATTGTAAGTAGAGAAGACAAAATATGCTAGATGGACGGAAATAAAGGCTAAACTTGTGAGATTATATACAGCAACCACTGTGTTAGCTTTAAATAAAAGCAAAAGGCAAACAGGGAAAAAAACCTAGCTAGCACACACAGAATTAAGTAGTTAGTTCCAGCTGAGGGAAAGAGAAGATAAGTGAAATGGAAAAGGGTCTCCCAGTCTAGCAAGGGACTAGACTAGTGTTTAATATCAGACAAAGTAGTTTATATGTACCAAGCAAGTCTCCAGATGGAAGCTGTACTTTCTCTGCCAAGACAATCCTCTAGGGCAACACTGGATGAGGTCTTCTCAAATAAATAGATGTGAAATGCTACGAGGGGGGAAAAAAAAAAAAATTGAACTCCCCTAACATTTTCTTTGTAAATTAACTGGATATTTTAACTCCCCTTCTCTTTTACCTTTTCCTGGCACAAGAACCCAAATACAACACAACAATTCCATCCATCTCACAAAAGGAAAAAAAAAGTGCATTTCATATCAGATTCTTTGCGTCAAGCCTGCTAACACTCATAAATCAGCTGTCTGATTGCCCTGGTCATTTCAACCAATATCTGACCCTTTTGTTAACTCATGATTTATAGCTGGAAGTTACTCTTTTTTAATGCCAGGTTTATAAACTTTACTGTGCTTGGTTTGATATAATATCCATTTTGTACACCAAGCTATAAGACAGTAAATTTATTGTCTATGAACTGTTACCTTGAAAAATTACATCAATGCAAAGTGGTTTCCATTTAGAATCAATGGGCAATAAATTCATTGGCTTTTTTTTTTTTTTTTGAAGCGGGGAGAGAACACGATGATATTTATGAGGTCATGAGCGGCTATATAATGGGTGAAACCGGGAGCAGAGGCAACAGTCAGACAGGAGTTCTGTTACAGGAGTGGACAAAGACAAAACATACTCAACACAGCAACAATGCATAAGCTGCTATTCTGCTGTCTCATTATTATCAGCTTCTCCTGTCCTCTCTCATCTCTCCCCATCATCAATGCCAGTGAGATGTCTTATCAACTCTCAGGTAAGAGTCTTTTGATTTTAATTGTCATAAAGCAGGGGCTGGAGCAGTAAAACCAGAAGAGAAGAAGGTATGCTCTCCAAGGGGCCTTTATTTGTGCTTATCAGCTGTAGAAAAAAGCAGGAATGTCTTCAGAACACCAGCAGCACAGATGACATCATCAGTGGGTGCTAGCCTTGTAAAATGGGGAGGTTGGGTGCCCTAACTATTTCTTCCTGCTGCTTTGAGATCCAGGAGACAAAGGTATCTGAACTTTCTAGCACTGAATGTGAGCTGGTGTATACAGCGTCTGTTTTTGAAGCAGCATTAGTAGGCATTGGACAATTTAAAGAAACTTGGCTGTAGGGTCTCTCCTTTTGCTACAGTTTAAAACGAGCTATGTTTAACTGAAGTTGTATTTAAAAGGGGGGAAACCTACTGCAAAGATTAATGCAGTCCTACGTAGATCAAGAACAGGCAAGTCTGTCTTACACTACAAAACCAGCAATGTACTGAGCATGCTATTCGTTTGCACTAATGCAGATTCCATTCAGTCCAGTGAAAGAATAAATCTTTGCTTGAAAAAGCTGTCCTCAAAGCTTGAAACTATGCTATGAGTCAAGACTGAAATGGCTCAGGAAAAATGCACTCAGAGTCTGGAAGGTTACTGTCATCAGATCTGACCTGTGCTGGAAGTGTTTCTGAAATGAGCTCTGAAAGAACAGGCAAATCAAACCCAAAGTTATTTCATAAAGCTGACTATTAAAAAATGGCTGTTCTTACCTGCTTTGCAGGTGCAACCACTGTTGTGCTGGTTTATAGGTATCAGTAGTCCCTAGTTTGCTTTGAAAATATTGGACTCTCTAAGCCAGCATCCTCTCAAGTCTTCTGCTATTTAACTTGCATTTACAGGCAACCATGACTCAGTATGGATAACATCTATCACATCATAGGGTGAGCAAGCTGGCTCTAACAATTGCTGTATTTGTTTGAAGACATCCATTAGGCTTATTAAATCTTCCTTGATAATATAAAGAGTCTCTAGGCTGGGTAAGATAGAAATAGAACTCTGTATTAAAGAGGGTTGTTTTGGTTTGTTTTTTAAATCTCAAAGCAAATTTACCTGCTAACACTGCTCTGAATTAAAAAATAACATGAGGCTAGAAATATTAATTGTCTCCACATAGCACAGGGAAGTTACAGTATTCTCATTCAGTCTTACACTGAAATCCGCATTGTCCTTTGCAATTGTCCTTTAGTAGAGTGAACAAACTAACAACATGGATGTCCGAGGTCTTCAAGTTCTTGATCTTGGTCCAAGTTTTTGAAATGTTGGGGGATTATTTTCAGCCATTTATTTTCTTATATATTCCCTATTGAGGAGCTATACAGTCTCACCCATCCCTGCAGGTAAGAGCCACTGAAACTCCTCCATAGTATCATCTAAAAGTGCAACTACAAAGTTATATTCATCTACACAAGTAGAGTTTGATAAATACATTCTCTCATTGTCCACAATTTTGAATGTCTGCGGTACATTAGCAAAGATGAAGTTTACTGTTCAGATTACAAAAGCCTTATTTACCTCAAGTATTACACCACTAAGGGCTCCTGTTGGCAACCTGTCTTGGTGTACGGGCTAGTTACAGAATTCTAAATTCTCTATGCACATACAAATTAATTCCATCAGGTATCAGCAATCTGTTGTTTCAGAAAAAAATATATCATCTCTACATTAAAGAAGATGATTGAAATGCACTGAGAAGCATAGCTGCCGAAATGTGTTTTAAGATTTCCTACATTTATTCCTGCCCTTCCCACCATTTTATTGCATTTAATAATTTAACCACTGAGCTGGTTAATAGGCCTTGAACAAGAAGTTTTGTCTATATTCAGAGAAAACTCCAGCATAGGAACTAGTTGATAAAGAAAAGGACTAAAAAGAAAAAAAAAATTATATACAAGTCTGGGTGGTCTACAGCTGGGTACCAGAAGGATTAGGCTGCGAGTTCCCCAAGCAATGGCAAGGGCTGCTGTTAGTCAAAAAACTTTCTTAAAGAAAGATCTGCCAGAGAAATGAGAATCTGAGATTAACATCAGGAAAATATCTTTTCTCAAAGCTTTGGAAGGTAACAACTATCCCCCATTATAGTCATTAAATGAGGGTGGATGATCAGCGATTTCATGATAATCTTCAACAGGTGGGGCCAACAGGCCTGATCAGAAATCCTCTGAGACAGACAGAAACAGGGTTTCAAAGCAAAAGACACTTACCATATGCCTGTTTCTGTCATCTTCCATTTGCAGCTGATGAAGATTCGAGATTAAATGCGGAGCAGTTGGGCAGCCTAGGAAGCACTTCCCTGCTTCAGCTTCTGCCAGAGCTCTTGGGCACAGTGACTGAGGACAACAAAGCAGGTGAGGATTTACCGCAGCAATTTATGGGAGAGTGCCCATGGTTTGCATGTCCAGCTTCCACAGATGTCGTGCCCTGACTCCTGGGTATTTACTGAAATACAGTATTATGTATAGGCAACAGGCAGCTGCCACTTAGTTAACTGGGACCTTGGGGAAACGCTTGCAGCTCAATACTAGCTGGAGAAGTCTCCAAATGAGTTGTATAGCAAAACCTGGCCAAGGCAACGATTGGCCTATAGCAGATTCTGCTGCAATCATGTGCCACAGGATGAAATAGCGGTGCTGCAGCAAAAGGGTTTTCTTTCTGGTCCTCTGAACATTCCACTTCAAGACTTCTGCCAGCAATAGCATTATGGGACACAAGAATGACTGGTGTAGGTTCACGATTTCTAAATGGTAAAACATTTCATTACGTCTCCCCTCTACCAGGTCTTAGCCCCAGCAGCTACAACCCAAGGGAATATATCAAAGAGGTAAGTAAATGACCATCTGTCACTGAAACAAGAAAAATAACACTCCACATTTTAAACTACACTGAATTGTTACCGAGGCATCATTTAAGACCCACACACTTCATAAACAGTATAGTCTCAAGTATGCTGCAGTGTTCTTGAAGCTGGAATCACTTAGCAGTTAGATAAGCGGGGGGTGGGGGGGAAGAGAGTGAGTAATCCAGAACATTTAATACTAAACCCCCCACTTTTTTGCCCAGAAAACCAGCTTTCTAAATAAAGGCCAAGTCCCAGCTTCACCAGGCCAGGCCAGCACATTAACCAGTATTAGCTGCATGTCATTTTTTTCCCCCCACTATAACATAGGCTACATGGTATTATCAGATTTGTTATGAACCATTAGGTAAATGGAGAACGTCATTCCTGTTCACTTGTCTGCCAAATTAAATATAAAGGCAGAAGACTGGGACTAGTTTTAGTGCATCATCTAAATGAGAGGGAAGGTACACTGGGCACACGCACACTCCCTCCTTCCCCCAGTCAGAACACAGGGCTGGGTGATCAGTTGGGGCAGTGAAGCGTGTACTTTCCCACTGGGAACATTTGCCATCCAACAGTAACCTCTCTAATGCTGTTTGACTTCAGACTTCCTATGGAAATCATCCTCGAGTTGCTTTGCTGGGCCGCCTCTTGACCAAGGACAGGAGACAGTACAAGAAACGTGGCAATCTTTCCGAGTGCTTCTGGAAATACTGTGTGTAAATACAAGAAACCCTCCCTGACTTTGGTTGCATAATTTATACAGATGTCTGAAAACATGTATATAGATTTGCTTGATTTAAAATGAGAATGAAGAAACATGAAGACAGCTCCTAACTTTAGACTCTATGCTACTTGGAAATTAATAAATTCTTGATGTTTTGCAATTATGATGTGAGCAGTGTAGTATTTTCTTAGAGTTCAGCACAACAGGAATAAAGTAATAGGACAGAGATAAATATGCAACATGAAGAGCACTCTGGCAGGGGAAGCAAGGTTCCCACGGGGTCCCATGAAACCTTCCAGAAGAGCGATGTCTCAGCTGTGTCTAAGTCCAGAGCCAAGACGACTTTCTCCTTTGTCTCTTGATGTAGATTGGGATGCCAGAAAGAAAGGGTCATTGCTGCATTCCCTCATGAGGCTAAGCCAGTGAGGGATGGCAGCTTAACCGTGCCCAGTCCCCTCCTGCCATCCCCAAGGCACCACAGTAAGCACGTGTCAGGATTGAGCATTGGCTCCCACTACCGCTGGAGAGAGATAACTGTTTCTCTTGGTCACTTGTAAAGACAGACCCACAAATCTATTTCTTTGCAGCACCTCGCCTAGTCCCCAGCTGCCCATGACAACAGGGTTGCCTGTGTGTGGCACAGGCTTTAAAAACTGTGTCTGATTATCATCCAGCACAGGATGAAACGTGAACATTATAGTTGTCAATGTTCAGGCTTTACACCCAGCTCGCAGACAGTTGGTGGAGGCAGACAGGGATGACATGACTTAAAAGTTTCTACAACTGTGACCTGCACTTATGTGGCTGCACACACAGATGCAAGAAGGTGATATATGGACATAAATAACAAGTGTTACTAGGGCAAGCCACCTCCTGCTTGGACACTCAAAGGCAGCAGGATTTGTTCGCCTGAGCCACCACACGGTTTTTATAATCCTGTTGTACCTTGGCATCTAAAATAAATGGGGGAAAAGACAAAAGAGCAGCTGCAAAAGGCTTCTCGTCTAACTCCTTTGTATGCAGAGTACTAGCATACTTTCTCAATCCCAGGTACCGCCTGATAGTATCTGCAACAAATAGAGCCAAAGAGTCAGGAATTGTCTCTGGGGGATGGCCATGACAATACGCACAAACAGGCTGAGCTCTAAAGCCCCACCTTGTTCAATACATACTTTGCATAAACCTGGAGCTAGTCAAGGCTCACAGAAAGCTTGAGGTAAACTTCACCTAACAGTGATACATGTGCTACATTGATCGCAATAATATACATCATAAATCTCCAATTGTGCTGTTTAAACAAGGCCTACAGGCTTGATACAGCTTGTTCACTTCACATACATTGTAAGACAGAAGCAGCCAGCTGTAACAAAGAAAAACGTCCTTACAAATGCAGAGCAGCTGGATGCACTGTGCAGCTATTTGAAGTCTTTTGAACATTCATCCTTCTCTTACAGAACGGAGCAAGCCTGTCTGGAAATTACTCCTTTCTTACAAGTTTTGATTGATGAGGTGGCAGGAAAGAGACTTCAAACTCATCTAAATGAATAACCATTTAAGATAGATTCATTTCATAGACAGGGAGAGGTACAAAGCCTGGGGAAAAAAATAAACTGTTTAATCCCACTTCAAAAGTTCCAAACATAAAGCAAAACAAATAAAAACACAGTGAATTGGAAAAAAATATTACAAGTATTAAAAAGCTCAGTAGCCATCTACATAAGAGCATAAAGGAATGAAGAGAGCTGAGGTGAGGATGGAGTCAAAACAAGGTAATTGAGTGATAAACCCTCAAACTGTTTCAGCTTCCAATACTGCAAAAATACTTGCTAGCAGTTATGGCATCTAAAGCAGTAATACTCAAACAACTTGCTGTGCTCAAGCTAGGCCGGAGCACAGCAGCAGGGGCTGGCGGGGTGGAATTCAGCCAATTCTAACCTAGCAGAATTTCAGCAGAGCCTAAAAATTCCAGTCATTCACAGTCCTTGCCTCTGGTAGAAAGGAGTTCAGACTGCATCTTTGGACACGACCAGTAGTTCTCAAAAAGACCACCATTCGAGACTCTGTCACACACCCAGCTGTCTCCTTCCTGAAGGAAATGGTCACGGCAGATGCCAGGTAAACTCAGTTCCAAGAGCGGAGAGCCCAGTCAGTCCGCGACAGAGAAGGGCAGACTCCGCTTCTCCTCCATCCTGCTATAATCTGTAGCTCCTGCCAGCTTGCAGCTCTGAGCTCTTCCTCTCTTCTGCAGGCCAGAGACAAAAAGGCTGGAGCTGTCACTGAACGAACAGTGACGTAACTGGACTGACATTGCCTAGATCTCAGGACAAACACACAGTACCACCTGGAACTTTTTGAGTTCACAAGCCTATTCACTTCTCCTCATGATTTTTGCACCACAAATACCTAGGTAATTTGGCTCACATTTATAAGTATGTTTAAAATGACCAAATCACCCTTTTAAAAATTAATAAACCATCGGCAAAAATACATCCAATGTTACCTTCGAGATGCCTGTATCTCAAGGAACTGCGTCGCTTACCTTGCCAGAAGCACCTCCAGTTACATACTTATCTAGGAATACTTTTCCTTTCCAATTTTAATAAGATGCTACATCTTTTGCTCTGTACCTTGTACTCCCTGCAGTGGCTTTGCCTTTCTCCTGCAGGCTTCATTGAGCACTGTCAACCACACTTCCCTGAAAGCTCCTTAAAGCAGAAAACAACTAATCATAGAGAAGCAATTTGCTGCGTAAGAACTCTATTGCTCCACAAGACATGTGAATGAAACCTACTTATTGTTCCTTTGTACTTTGTCTATAGCACAAATCTTAGCATGGTGGGGCCAAAGTGCTCCCAGGTGTTTATTATTTACCTTTTCTAACAAAATCAGCACAGACAGCAGCTTTAAATCCTGCATGCCAAACCCCAACAGCTTACACATCCAAATATAATCCTTTACATTCAGAAGGTACTAGCCCTTCTTTGTGGGATGCAATTAGAAAGGAAATAACACATCCTGAAGTGGGCAAGGTAGAGTGAGATAAGGAAAAAACCCCCTCCCACACCCCACAAAACCCCACACAAACCAGGATGAATGGCCACCACGTGACCATTTTCACTGTACCCACAACCTGAACACCCATGTACAATCAGAAAAATGTAACAAGTATTTTCTTAAAAAGTCTGTTTTCTAGATATGACCAGCAACAAAAGTAAACACTTGAAACAGTTCTTTGTAGCATGTTTTTCAGTTTTATTTATAAAAACAAAAGCTCCTTTAAAGTGTAGAGTTAAAATCACAACTGTAAATTCAACCACAGCTGAATATTACTTCAATAAAATATTCCAATCACTGATGTAAAAATTCATTTGTGATCTAAAACTCAATTCAGCTGGAAGATAAACACGTACATTGCTCATTCAGCAACTATTTATCGCACACTGTAAAAATACACTAGGGTCCCTCTTGTTCATAGCAATGCCATGAAAATATCTGCACATCAACTCATCTTTTAAAAATGTAATTTTATAACTATGAGTACAACAAAAAAAAATTGCCAGAAATCCACTACAGGTTTCCAAACTGCTGATGCCCCCACAGGGGGTATTGCACGTCTTCCCTTTGAACACCAAAAAAGTGACCTTCCAAGCAGCTCTAAACTGTCTGCAACGTTTTAATTATGCCAGGCAAAACAAAGTCACACAAACAAAATAGCATGTACAAATCTGGCTGCATTATTTACTCCATTGGTCTTTCAGATCAGAACTGGATCTCACTTTGAATACTCCAGCAGACTACAACGACTGAAAGATTAATACAAGCTGAAGTAAAAACTACCAGGTCCTTCCCAAAAGGCTTGATAAGGCATTTCATTGCAAGATGTTGCAGTCCCAGTGGCATAAAGAGTAGCTTGGGAAACCTTTTTTCTTGTCCTAAACCTAATTTTGCAGCCAAGACCATTTGTGGTTTTGGGCAAATAATTTAGTTTCATCGTCACGCAGGGCACCTATGGGCCTCTTAATTCCTCTTATATTCTTCTCCCATACCATGATTTTTTCCATAACCCAGGCCTAGTGTAGCCACAGACAAGGAATCCTGCACCTAAGATTTATCCAGGATTACGAACTTTGAATTCAAATTCCTAGGCACACGCACCTTCATTACATACGGTCAGGAGGTATGGTGTTCACAGCACTACAAAAAGGATTTCTGCTGCTATATGATCCTACTGGGCACAGATTCATAGTAGTAGGTGGTACAAGAAGGGTTAACACCTCCAAACAAGAAATACATTTAATGTGATGAAGTTTCTACGTACAGGTCAGAATCTTGACCACTTGTAGCAAAGACAGCACAGGACACAGTGAGTGAAGATCACCAAATTATACTCCTGCCTTTGGCATGAATTGGGGGTATGCATCTGTGCAAGTCCTTTGTGTGTCTGCCTCTTTTTATACTACTGCGATAATGACAGTCATCTTTTTGACATGTTTCCAGATCTATGGATGAAAAGGCATCATTCAGGTGTTAGGTACATATTACCATTCTCCTAAACTCCATCCCACTGTTTTATAAAATGGATGACATGTATGCCTGCTAAGACATTGCAAATGATCTCATCTTCATACTCAGGAAATAAACAGTGGAAATAATGTAGGACAAAAGAGTTGATTATCTCAACTTTCCTTCTGGCTTACACTTTTAAACTATTTTGATGGGGACAGCTGCCCTTACCTGCAGTATTCAAATTAATCTATTTCACCAAGTCTCAAAGTACATTAAAGCAGCCATGTTAATTTAAGCACAGATAACTAGAATGGATTCTATTGCATCAGTCTAATTTGACAGTTAAGTTAGTTAAGAAGCTGCCCAATTAAGAAAAGAACATATAAACAAAGCATCTTATTAAATGTTTTAGAGCAAATATTTTAGGCAGTGTGGTTATAAAGCAGAAAACCGTATTTTGAAAGTGCTGGAAAGAGACTAGGAAAGGTGTAAGGTATTGCCCACATTTTCCAATTGCATACATAACTTGCTATATGTAAACACCTATCAAAGTCTCTTATTTTAAGCACTCTTTAAAGCTCGAAAACAAAACGTACTGAGTATGTGTGAACCTCTGCTGATTTACAACAAGAACAAACAAGTTCAAGCTGAAAAAAACTGAAAGACAAATAAAGAAATGCAGTTTAAGAATGCACAGAAAGCAATAGGTATAAACACAGCAGGCAAGCATACTGTAAAAAAAAAATAATCAAAAGAACACTGCTTGAGTCAAATTAGCCTTGAAAACTTAAAATTCTGTAAAAATAACTTTCCTTGAAATAAGCTTTAATGACAAAGATTATCACTGAATTGTTTTTAAAGAGCAACAAAAACGCTTAGATAAACAGTTTTCCTTCAATGATTTGCAGATCACAGTATTTTTAACTTACTCAACAACTTGAAGCTTACTAGTAAATGAAACTGAAAAGGTGGAAACCCTTTGCGTAGCAGAAGAGTTACACAGAAGAAAAGGGTAAATAAGGTGTTACATTCTAAAACTCTTTGTTGTGAAGGCTAAGGTGGTTAATGATGCCACAAGGAAAATCTGATTACATCCAGCTTTTGATAAACAAAGGGGAAACCAGACAAAATTTGCTACATTTTAGTGAAGTGTGTCCTGTTTGAAGAGCACTTTGAGACATTCAGCTTTAAGCTAGAAGTATTAACATGAGAACGAGTCCTCTTACATACTGAAAGCAAAAGTGGTTACCACTTTCTGAACAACAAAGTCACACTATACACAAACTCATTATTGTCCATGGATTTCAACAGCCAGAGAGTCCATGATAAAGAGAGAGATTAAAACGTGTACAGGAAGTCAACACTGATAAGAAATAATGAATATGTGGTTTGATGTTCAAGTTTGGTTCCACAACATGTGACTTTTCAAGAAAGCAGAAGAAATGAAGCTCAATCTCTTTTCCTTTTTGTTTTTGGCATCACCACAACAAAACAGGGAAATGGCTTAAAATTTCCTATTTGCTATGACTGGATTCAACTCATCTAACTACTCTAATACAGCAACCAAAAAATTAAGATACAAATCCATCTTCCAGAGTGCTAGCAACGTAAGATAAAGGATTGCATGTAGCTACTTGAATTGGTAACTAGGCTGTAGTGCCTTGATATAGAAGGGTTCCCATGTGTCTGTCATTAAAAAGCAGATTCTGTATAAGGAATTAACTCCTGAATTGTTACTTTTTTTTTTATTGCTATTTGTAATTTAATCTCTAGCAGATTTGCAAACCAGTTACGCTCAATTAATTTTAAACACCTACCCTGACAAACACAGCTTTAAAAGCAAAAGCTATAAAACAACTTGGTTCCAAAACAGTCATCATGAAAAACATAGGGAATAGCTTTGCTTCTTTTCACTTTTTTATTTTTTTGATGGACACAAACTGGCAAAAGGCATTTTGATGCAGAACAGCTTGGCCAGTTTTCAGCTGCTCATTAAAAAAAGCTTACTGGATTCTCAAACCAGCTACAGTGATTTTAGAGCCTCCGACTAATCAGGATCTTCAGTTTAGACCTTTAAATATTGAATAAACAAAAATGAAGAGCACTCTGTTGTAACTTGGTTTCAATGCTGGTTTCAACACATCTACCTTACACGGAGAGTAAACATGCTCTGATCTGGTAGGCTCATCGCCATAGGTTCTTAAACACTGCATCTCCTCAGGCTCTTACTTGCCAAGTTCAAAACAAAGAAAACCCCAAACCAAAAAAATGTTGTATTTTGCTCAGCATCGAGCAGTCAAAAGTTAGAAACACAAGCCATTCTGTGTCAAGTCTGTGAGGTCAGGAAGGAAAACAGCCTCCCAAGTGAAAGATTGTCTTCAGTGTCATGCCAGGAGTGGAGGGGTAATGGAGGAAGATTTAGTTTCACATGCGCAACTGCTCATGTTGGGAAGAGATAACCAGAGAGATTCAATGCTAGCATGTAGCAAAGCCAGAGTAAAGAGAATGGGAATTACACCAAGCAGTTTTACTGACACAAGTGCTGATGTCTTCAGCATTGCAGGAGGGGAGATGATTTTCCCTTGTTTTCCATATTGTCATCAGCCATTGCAGCCTCACAACTCGCTTCCCTGATGTCACATGTAACACAGCCCTTTAAAAAAGAACAAGAACATAGTAATTTAAATTCTCCTTTTTATGAATGTATTTCAGAGTCAAATCCTGATAGCATGATACGTTGCAATCTCCTGAAACCTCTCACCAATGGGCTGGAATCTCTCTAAAAGCAGAGATTATACAGGTATCTTATTTTCAGAAGCAGGTACTTCTCCAGCTTCTCTTGTCTTAGAAATGCATCCTTTGCTTAGTGGTACATAGAGTTTTAGATTTGAGATGAAAAGGCATGGGACTTCCTTGAGTTTGAAAGCCTTATCTTTCAGCTTTATAAGCAAACTGCTCATTAAGGATTTGGACTGCAGACTTAACAGCAACGATATTGACCAACAAAAACAGGCTGAAATGCCCGAGTGTATTGACAGACCCTATTTTTCTTGTTCTTGACAAATGATACGACAGTGAAATAAAGTATTAAAACAGAAACCCTGCATTTGTTTCTACTGTCAGAAGCCTGGCTGCATTCGCAAAATGACAATCTATATTGGAAACATGACCTACTGCTTAGGAACAGTTTTAGCACCTTAGATACCAAATATTTATACTTGCATACCAGTGCATCTCACAACATTTGAGATGCAAACATTCAACAGAATTTTCTGCAAGACCACTGGACATCATTCTGCTATCTGAATCAAACACTTCGTCCTAACCACAGTAGGACTTGATTTTTACCAGCAAGGTGTTAGGAAAACAAAGACTAATTTTCTGGTCTTGTTCCAGAGCCAAGGACATAGATTTCTCAAATTTCTGCTCCAAGAGAATACATACCACAGCTCAGAATGCCACATTTAAAAATCCTAACGCACAGAGCATGCAGTGCTTTAACAGACATTAGATTTTTCTGCTGCATGAGTACATGAATGCAGGCCACTCTGCCTTGAAGTTTTCTGTACAACTCATCATTGGAGCTCTAGATCTCTGCGGGACTAGTTCTGCCTTGCTCTCTCCTTCTCCATCGCACCTGGGAACACTTTAAACTGATTAGGACATTCTCTAACACACACGAATATCAGAAGTAGTTTATCAGCATCCCCAAGAGTTATACCAGATAAAATAATCAGGCATAAGATACCAAAATTCTTAAAGAACAAATCCACCTACAAAAAGCACGGTAGTTTTTTGTTTCATACTATATGCCTGAGCCACCTCTGTGATTATGGGCATTTTTCAGCTCGCTGCACACACTTGCTCTAATCTTCACTAACGTCCCAGTGTTACATACTATTCAATCATAGCAACAATCAACTTTCTAAGAAAAAGAGCAAATGACCCAACACCAACAGAAAAAACATCACTAGATATGGACTCTTATGTGAGAGCGTGACACTACTCCTGTTCATCCCACAGCATGACTGGAGAAACTTTGTTACAGGTGGTTCCTACACAGAATTTGCACATCTTGCAAAAAAATACAATGGAAAGACCTGTATTTTGGCACTTCTCATTTGGCTAGTGTACTCAAGCTCATTTCCTTCTTAAATTTACAAGTAATAACCATCAATGACCCCAGTACTATAAGACTGCACTGGTTAGAAATTCCACTGTCTCTGGTTAGCCAAGGCACAAATAAGCTACCAATTCCTTTCACCACTCCTTACTTGGGTGCTGATCTGCAGTGGGACAGTCTGGGTCCGGATCCATGCATGCACCTCTGCTAGCTCCTTCTTTTGCCCATCCGTAAACCGAGGCTGCTGCTTTCGCATGACTGCCAGCTTCTCCAGATCCTCCTTTAAAACGTCCTCTTTAATTCTGCAGGTAACAGACACCTGTGAACACAGCTGTACTAAATGAAGCAAGACAGGCACTGATTATAAGCACATTGGGAGAGTCTCTTCACCAGTATATGTGGCTGAAGTTTAGAGAGCATCAGCCACTGAAAAGTAACTATACTTTGTTAGACCTTATTTGCTTTGTAAGGCTTCTTCCAACACTGGTCCAATTGTCAGGGGTTTTTTTTGGGTGTTTGGTGTGGGTTTATTTTTTTTTTTTAAATGTGGAATCTCGTTACAAAGCATATATAAGCTACTTGCAAATAACACGTAAGTATTTTTACTCCTTTATGCATTCAAAGTACAGGACAATAACTAATCCCCTTAAACACTGCAGCAAAAAGGTTACCTGTTACTGTATTTTAACTGATGAGGGAAGTGGGGAAAAAAAAGTAGGCAAAAGGAAATAACCAGGGCTTAAAACACACAAACAGTAAATTAATATATCTTCTTGGAGTTTTGGTGGTATGTGCACCGTTTCCATGGTCTCATTTTTAATTTTACAGTTCTATGCACAATTCCAAACTACGTGACAAAAATTGTTGGATATTTTCCAACCTGTTTGGCATTTGGTAAGTCATTAGAACTTGCTCAGGTGTGTGATCCATCATCACCCAGGCTGACTCATGTTTGGATTTATGAGCTGTCCCTTTTTCTTCTGCTTCCTCATTCTTCTTTTCTTTGGAAGCTTCGGAAGAATCATTGCTGGCAAAATACTTTCTGCTTTTCCCACTACCTGCTGAGAATTACCGTGAAAAAAAAAAAAATGCACATGCCTGAGAAATCCTAGTAATTCAGCACAAAAAGTAAAAGAACACCAGTATATCCTTGCGATTTAGTTCTGTAATACAAACACAGGTACTCCCACGATTGCTCTTCGCAAATAATTACTACCTATTGAGAATTCAAAGATAAAGTGCATCCTCTTAAGTTACTCAAGTTCTCCAAAGCTCTATTTACTCTTCTCAAAATTAATTGGCTCAACTTCTCTGCTTCTGTTTCAAGAGGTTCTGCTCTAGGCAGATTTACTTTTACTCAAGAAAGATGTAAGCCAGTACCTAATGCAGAGAAAAGTGATAATGAGCAAAATGAGAGAGTGACTTACAGGTTAAAGGAATAACTTCTTAGATTCCCATTTCCAGCTACAGTGACTGAAACACACTTGGCTTCAGACACTGAAAGTTGGTGAAACTGAAAGTTGTACTAGCGATAGGACAAGAGGAAATGTCCTCAAGTTGTGCCAGGGGAGGTTTAGATTAGATATTAGGAAAAATTTCTTTACAGAGAGAGTGGTCAAGCATTGGAACAGGCTGCCCAGGGAGGTGGTGGAGTCACCATCACTGGAAGTGTTCAAAAAAATGTGTGAACATGGCATTTTGGGACATGGTTTAGTGGGCATGGTGGTGTTGGGTTAATGGTTAGACTTGATGATCTTGAAGGTCTTTTCCAACCTTAATGATTCTGTGAGAAGTAAAGACTACAGATCCTCTTACTGGGATTTCCCATTCCCATTACAGTATCTTGTGACGAATTACCAACATGTTAAGCAAGCCATCTAGCACCAAAGAACCAAACATCCAAACCTCGAACTTCCCTACCTGTCCCACAGCCAGAAGTCTTGTTGGAGCCAGAACCTAAAGAACCCAAAAAAGCTGATCCACTGCCTGATACTGCTGAACCTGTACCGGACTGGGAGTCCTCGTACAGCAAGCGGTCAGTAAATTGACTAGAAGCACAATGGCTAGCACTGTTACCACTATCTTCTGGATCATTGTCCTGGAGACAAAAATCAAAACAAACACATCCATGGAAGTTACATGTAAGTTTGAAAGAGGAAGTTCATGCATTTACTGAATTTGTCACATGTTGACTACATTCTCATATCAGTTCAATGGGTTTGGAGTTTCTAGCTCTGAAAATGAATGGTTGTCTAGAACTCAGATTAACACTCTTCATGGGTGAAATCAACAAGCATCTGGACTCTAGTTTACTGGTTTCCGCTGTAGATCCTTCCCCACTGGGTCAAGATATTGTACTGTTAAGTTTTTTCTGCTGACAAGAGAGCAGGAGTCAGTTCCTGTCACGTCCTGTTAGACGGCATGAAGCAGCTGCAAACATCAAGCAATGGTGCACTACAGGGAAAATGAGAGTATCTTCCCCTGATTCACTATGTGAAGCTCACCACTTCAGCAGCTACAGGTACACCAACTCCCCTTTCAGACCCTACCCTGCAGTTTCAGCTGATCCGGCCTTTCCAGCCCAATCTGGATTCGGGAGCCAACATTTTTTTCCTCGCCTGCAGAGCTCAGATTCCTGCCTCTGAGTTTACCGCGGAAGTTGGAGAGGCCTTTTCTATGCCCATGTATGGAAACCGACCCACACGGATCCCTGTTCTTCGTTCATTAGCTGCATCCCTGGGAGACAGAGGGAGTAATTAGAAGCATATCTTCCCTTTGTTTTGGTTCTCCACAGAGACTGTGGGACTGGGTGAAAAAGGATGTGAATTGTGCAGCACTAACCAAGTTTCACATGCATAAAAGCCCCAAACCCCAAATTCCTGCCGACAATTTAATTGAAAAGGCTGCTGCCAAAATGCTGAGCAAAGGCAGCTTGTGGCAGCCTAGACCAGAAGATCTCACATTTCTCTCATTTGCTAAGTGCCAGCACTGTACTGTTACAAGTTCCCATGGGTGCAAGTATAAACAGCTTTCTCCACCTCCTGTGCTATTTGTGCCCTGCAGTCTACGTAGCACAGCCACTGGAAAAAGCAGCACAGTCTCGTGACCCTGAAGCACAGATCATCATCACTGGTTTTGCTGACTGAACACTGTGAAGAATTTCTCCTCTACATCAAAAATTCATGTTACTTACACATTTAGCTTCTGCACGTGCTTTAACATCAGTACTAATGGAAAGCTCCATAGGTTTTGGCAGCTCTTCTTGAAGCAAATTCAGCTGAAGTGGGGAGCTGCTCCGTGAGCTACTCAGCAGTAGGGCCTGATAACGCTGGCCCTCTTGCTGGTCCTCCACAGAGGTGGCAGAAGAGGCTGGAAAGGGCTGATCCACAGAGTGTGGTGCTATTGGTGATGGAGCAGAAGGAGGTGGGGCTGGAGGTAGTGTAGTGCATGGATACGAAGAAGGGGGGTAAACATACTGAGGGCTAGGAAGAAAGACATACTGAGGCATCTGAGCATACACGGGGAAACTCTGAAAAAATACAGCCACAAACATGCCTAGGTTTGGGGGATAAAGTGCTGGGCATGACTGTGCTTCACAGCATAGCAGTGACGATGACACGGACTCAGGTTTTAATGAGGGAAGGGCAAGTTCCTCTCCTACTGAAGAGGCTGGAAAGCTAGATAGTGGATCCGAATAGATAGGAAATCCCATAGAAGGAGGGACATTCATACTGGAGGAGCTCAGATAGGATACTTCTGAGGGACAGAATGACTGTTTCTGAATGGTTCTCTTCTCACATGGAAGACTATGTCTATTTTTACTAGAAGAGCGGCTATCTGAGGACTGTCTCTGAGGTTTCTGGCGCTTGAATTTTCCATGTTTGTCTTTTTTACAGCTAGCTGGGCTCATCTGCTTTGAAGGGGAGTCTCCTAAGGAGGAAGAAAAATAGACACATTCACTGAAATGGCAGACCTAGGGAATTTAAAAAAAAAAGAGAAAAAAAAGGAAGGAAAAAAAAAGAGGAGAAGAGAAATACATCCAGATAATGGCGTGTGGCTTATTTGGAGAGCTGACTTTCCTCTGGATAATTCTTCCATACACTACAGTGATGGATTTGCTGACATATCTACAATATTCTCCTTCAGGCAATCGATTTTCTTACCGATCGTTTTGGCTTATCCCAATCAGATCTTTCACATTCCTTCAAAGGGAGGCAATAAACTACAGGGTTTATTGCAATAATAATCTGCTTTGTGAAAAGCCTAAGATAGCAACACCTAAGATGGAGCAGACCTTCTGTGTGGGCAATGCTGTTTGTCAAGCCTTGGCACTTCAAAGGAAATATTCTGTTTGCAGTCGTAGTAAGATACTTGCTAAATCATCCAAAGGAGAACCAGACTCCACTGCTAAGTTGGTCTTTGTAAGTCATCTAAGTTGTCTTTATTTCAGAAAGCTGCTGCCTACCTCGGCCACAGGAATGTCCGTTGTTACTTCTGCTCCCCTGTTGAAGGTAAGTCCGAAATGGAGATAGCAAAATCCTCTGGCGAAACTTGTCAACGTAGTTCTGCTCCTCCTTTTGAGTGTGGGCTGACAACGTCTCTTTTGTTAGCCCAACTGGCTTTAAGTCCTCAGACACCATAGTGAGACACTGAGCATTCACAGGAGGCAGCTCAATTTGTTCACTTCCAACAGTAGTATCCTCCATTGTAGTCACTTCTTTGAAGAGGGAAGAAAATAAATCAGTCTTTGCTCTGGCCTTCTGGTGCCAATTCCCACAACACCCAGAGGGTTACACAGAAAACAATCCTGCCTGAACTACTGAGCAGATACAAGCTGCAGAGGCGAGGGAGAAAACACCCATTACACTCAAATATAGTTACACTAACATCAGCTGAGCAAATTACTTTGCATGGTCTGAAAACTTCAAATTCACTTTAAAGTTATGGAGGCACTTCTTTCTTCATACTTTCTTAGTACAATAGCAGTTAAATAGTCATTTTTACGCTTCTTTCTGCATTAAAATGAAGTTAACACTGGCTCATTAGTAATTTTTATTTTAATCCTCAATGGCCAAAAGCACATTGTTGTGCTTGAGATTTATGTGATAAAGTTAAAGGGGAAAGGAAATAGTGTGCTCTGTTAAAACTAGGTTTTATTGAAATATTTTAAGAATTTCCAGGCTCAGGTTTTCTTCACAGTGTCCCTAGAAGTACCTTAATTCTATTTCGGAGTTCATATCCATGAGAACGTATCTCAAAGGGACAAAACTTTCTCACTGTGTACTTCAGTCTGGAAACATTGTGTAAATTTAAAAATCAGTGAGCCAAGTCAGTGTTTCATGAGTATGACAGTACCTGATTCAGGGTGCGGGACATGCACTATAGTGCTGCTGTAACTGCACTGGCTGGTGACAGACACCACACTTGGAGCCTTGTTGGACAGGGTCAGGTCTGCCAGAGGACCTCCCACGATGCCTGCAGTTGTCTGGTCCTTCAGTGTCTCCTCCCGATCAGTAGATATTGGAGGTTGGGAATTAACTGCTGAAAGCATAGCAGTATCTAGTGGTAAATGACAAAGCTCCTACATGGAATTTCATCCCAAGCACTATGCTCCCAATTCATCAAGTCTGACTGGTTCAGAAACAAACAGTAACTATGCAGACTATTAAATAAGACAGTCTTACATACAAATAAATGTGACATTCATACACCAGTGCAATGTCAGCACATACTAAACATGGCATAAAATGAGTGAGCAACAGAAGATTCATTTAGCAACAACAGACACTAGTTCTTTCGATGCATTCTACGTTCAAAGACTTACTATTGTAGCTTATGCTTAATTGCGAGATCTAGACAAGGTAAGCAAATATTTACCACATAACCAAAATATTTGTGCTGTTAGTGTGACAACAATTTAAGAAGTGCACATAAACTTGGAATGTACAACAGTAGCATATAAAAAATAAATCAGTTGTTGCGGTTCTATTATGATTGTCAGTATACTTTGTGGTACCTTCCAATGCCTCGACTTCCCGCTGGCTTTGCTGGACTTGCTTTTCATCTTCTGAAGATGATGACGATGTATTTGCAGAAGATTTACATTTCCTTTTCAATGCTGGAATACTGCAGCTCTCTAGATATCTGAAATAAAAGCACATCACAGGAAGCTCTCCCTGCTTTGAGTTTTTTTTCCATCTGAAGAGATAAACGTTTGAACAATCCAAACTGGACCAGGAGTTGTTAACTAGTATTTTAAATTCACTGCAGGAAGTTCTGGACACATATCTGCTTTCCAAGGAGTATTTTAAATTAAATCTATCAATTACTCTTAAAAAAAAAAAAAAAAAAAAAAAAGAAAAAAAGACAATATTATCCACTGTGCTAAAAAATACCAACACTTTATAAATTATATCAACTTTCTGTTTTATACAGATGTTCTCAAAGCATATATTAAGATGACATTGACATATTATGCCCATCTAAATTATCTTAAACTCCTATTGCACACCAATGGTGAAACTAGCAGTAGACAAACATCAACAGCTGCAAACAGAATCTTAGGACCTAAATTCTTCATTACTGTGTAGTTAAGATTGACTGAGCATTAGGATGGATTGCCCAGAGAGGCAAAAACACTTTACAAACAGTCTCAAATTTATCTCACAACTCAAACCCCAATTTAGACCAATGCAAACTGCTTGGCTATTTACCTTCCACCAATTAATCTTAAACTTATATCACTAAAATTGCTTCATAGTTTATTACCTGATAATACTATCAACACAATTGATCTGCTGATAGGAAGGAACATGCGGAGTCTTCTTTGAGTCATCATAAAATGCCTTGCCTGGTTCTTCTGTGCTATCACTTCTCAGTGTCTGAAGAAAACAGGAACCAGCGTACCTCTTCCCTAGAAAAGAAGAAATCCTCAAAGACTCCTCTCAAAAGTATCTAAACACTACCCCCACCAAGACACACAGACACTTTTTTATATATATACACACACACACATATACTGGGATACACATATATTCTACAGGAATATATGGCCTATAACAGCACAGCTCTCATTACTAAGTTATTCTGCATTTTCATCTCAATTCACATGTTTTGAGGCAGGGGAGGGAAAAGGGGAAAGAATGGCTAAACAGCAAAAAAGCCCACACAACATCTTAAGCATCTACTCAGAACAATTAGTAAACACAAAGAAAACAGCATAGAAAAAAAAAATTGTAATTAAAGTGTAAGCAAAGCTGCAATTGTCTCTCAATTTATACATCACAGAATCCAGCCTGTTATTTAACAGTTAAGTTACAACTTTTTATAGCATAGATACACTGGTCAGAGTAGTATCAACATTCACAGTGCAGTCTGCTTATCAACAAGACTAGGTGTTAATTATAATTTTCCTAGAGAGTATCACAGTGCATGTGATGCATGTGATGCATAAAATGTTTTAATACAGATTCCTATGATATTTGAGGAAGCATCCATCTTTTTCCTTGTATTTGTGCTAAGTACTAACTGCAAATAACGTGCATTAGCATAATATTAAGCACTCAATAACTAAACCACTATCAATAACTAAACCACTACTTGGGAAGAGAAGCAGTGTTTTCCAACCTATGGATTGTTTCTGAGAGTCCACATAAAATAACGAAGGGAAGACTACTATGGAAACATGTACTTGTTACAAGCAAGTCTGCATTTGCACTAGAAAATGTAAAAAAAAAAAAAAAGTCTATTAAACCTAAAAGAGACAGATATGTTCCTCCAGATCTCAGGGAGCAGTTAAAAAGTTACTGCATCTGCTGAGGTTTTTCTGGGGTGGGTTTTGGGGGTTTTTTTTGGTTAGCTAGTTTTTAAAAACACAAACAACAAACCACAAACACGCGCCCCCCCCCCAAACAAAACACTTTCCACATTTAAGCCATGCTAAAATGCTATCTTAAGTTCTTCAGCATAACACCTGCTAGCCAAACTCATGGCTATAGATCTAGAGGAGTTCACCTTAAGGATCATAATTACATTAACTTACCTCCTAGCATTTCTGAGCTCACAGCCTGTCCATTTCCATTCTGTGGCTTGTTCCTTGATGCAATATACAGCTGCTGTCCCAGATTCTTTATTCGGTTGACATCCGCACAAACTTGTTGCAATGTCATCTTGAGATATGTGAAAATGTGAAGTCAGAATAAAATGAATCAGAAGAGCCCATAGGAGACCATTAAGATGGGCTTGGGTTCTTGTATTGTCCAAACTGAAAGGGAGTAGACTGTCGGCCTAAGCCTGGTATGTATTGGTATTTGTAAATTTAATGAATCTAATTATCATGCATAATTAAACTAACTATGATAAAGCTCCAACAGCCTCAGCATTTCAATGTTTTAATACTGATGCAAGCCTTGAGCGGGGAATAAGCTGATGATTTACCCAGGAGCCTCACAAGGGAATTAGGTAACTGCAATGCTTGTTTTAGGACAGCACTGTACCCATTCTCTTCTACAGCAGTCTACACTGTACCCCTATTGCCCTTTTTAAAACAAAACAGAAAATCCCAAGCAAAGAGAAACCCCTCCACATGCATCAATCTTCTTTCTGGCTGCATGGTTCTTCCACTTTTTTCTTCAAGTCCACTGGTCGAGAAGGCTGATCTTAAGCAAGTTTTCAACTTACTTTGGTGAACTACCATAGTAGTCATCTGCTCATTTTAGTCAGCAAAATTAAGAGCAAAAACCAAAAGTCAGTGTTCTATAATTGACCAATTTAAGCACATTTATCTTGAAAAAAGCTTTATCTTCCCACTTCAGTAAAAGTCATGATGAGTAGTGCATATGTACACAGTAAAAATTCTCATTTTTAAACCCATACTTTTGTTAACTCTGCAGGCAGTGACACATTTATAGACTTACTGGTTCCTGTATTTCCTCTGCACAATTCCCATTGGAGTCACTTGAAGATGCTATGCTGATATAGTGCTCATAAGAGCCATTGCTTCCAAGGCTTCCATAACCACTGGAAACATTGCTGTGAACTGGCTGTATGAGGGGAAAAAATAGCAATTAAAAAAAAAAATCATCCTCTTAGAGAACCAGAAGACTTTGCAACATAGAACTTAAAGTAAACACAGAAAATTAAGTGAAAAGTCAGTGTTGCTCTGGGCTCTACCACTTGCTTGGGAAAAATTCTCTACCATGCTTAAAGATGTTTCAGGATGCAATTTTATCTTTCAACATAAAGACTTGGCAAATATGCCAAACAAATTTTTTTTTTTTCTAATCAGGTGGGCTACCCAGAGCCATATTTTTAAATGCTGTCACACAAGCCTGTCTCCATTTAGAACCTTCCTTTCAGACCTTTTAAAAGGTCACCCCCAGAGCAGTCTGCTAAACAGACCCAAGTTTCTTTAGCCTCTCATTCAGAAGGCCTGCCAGTGTTTTGAAATTCTTTCACCTTCCTTACCTGCAGAAGCAGCTTGTAAATTTGTCCTTGCAATTCTCTTATCTCTTTCTGAACACCACTTGTTTCTCTACTTCTTGCAGCAAAGACATCTTCATTCAGAGGGCTTCTGGAGAAGAGCCATCAAAATTTCACTATTAATTTTAATTTGATGAAGAAAAGGTAGGCTATAAACAGAGCTAGGACAGATTCTTTTTTTTAATTATCATTATTTTATTTTGACTACTTCTCTGAATCAACACAAACGGATGTCATTTGTTCCACTAGCAGCTCTGCTAGGGTACTGGAGCAGCACTATGAGAGCAGTGCTTCATGTGAAGCCCCAGAGAAGTCAGTACACCAGCATCGTGACACGAGTTAAGGTTGACAAGCATATACCCCTCTGCCTCCTTCACTCAGAAGGCAAAGTCACACCCCATAAAATCTTGAATAAAAGATCGCATTGAAAAAGCAAAAGGCCATCCCCAAAAGCCAATTCCTAGAAAACAAATCAGGTAAGGGGAAGGCAGAGAGTCATATTTCCAAACCTCTTGGAAACTAAGGAGAAACATCTGAAACACTTCTGAACACTTCTCTGGAAGTGTTCAAAAAACGTGTGGATGTGGCGCTTCAGGACATGGTTTAGGGGACATGGTGGCACTGGATTAATGGTTGGACTTGATGATCTTGAAGGTTCTTTCCAACCTTAGTGATTCTGTGAAAAATTAACTTGCACGTTCAATACTAATTGCATTTTTAAAAGAGGTTACCTTGGTAAATACTTAGATTCTGTATCAAGTGAATGTTCCACAAGAAAACAAGCCAGAAGGTGATTTTGGCTACATATCTGTCAATTATTTTTTTTTTTGTAAGCCAATCATGAATGAATATCAACTAATTATTTATTAAGGTGATCTGCTTTTTACATTGCTTTTTAGCTTTTACTCAGCTTGTCTAAAACCCATTATTTTGATTTAGACATGTCCATTGTCACAGTATTTGGAGATCAACCATGTGCAAAAACATAAGCTAAAAAAAAGCTGGCTCTGACTTTTACTTCAAAGTAATTTACTTATTTTTATACTTAATAAACAAGACTAATGCTGTTCTGAAGCAATAGGTGGCAAGACAGATGCTAGGTAGTTGTCACAGACCGCAGGAGCAACTTTATGTCTCTAGTTCAGTACTGAGACTGTTTTGTTTTGCAAAGTATTCAATAAAAAGCACTTTAATAGATCCATTCTACAACTGACTTACGTCCGGACTTTGTGTCGGCCAATGATGAACACTACTTTCCTGCTCCAAGGATTCACAAAACTGGACCAGCTGGTATCCAGTATGACATAATCCCCATTTTGTGTACAAAATCTAATAGGTAAATGTTCAAAAGGGGGTTGGCCAGCAAATTTCAGGACTGAAAAAAAGAACAACCAAAAAAATCAAGGAACAAGATTTAGTTTACATTATGACACAGTAGTGCAAGCACAAATGCTAATGACTGGGGTCCTTTAAAACTTTGGGTTTGAATTTGTTTTGATCTCACACTGGTTGCTTCAATTCATTATTTTTGTCTAGACTGCAGATCAGCCACCTGTCAAACAATATTAATAATAATAATAATGAAAGAATGTGAAAACCAGTAGAAATTCCTCTTAAAGCAACTGTACTTACTTTTTTGGTGAATAGCAATCATCAAAGGACGATCTTCTGGGTGCAAATACATCAGTATGGAGGTTCCAATTAAATCTTGAGGTAAGTAGCCCAACAAAGGCACTGCTCTGAAACGTGAAGACATTAGCACTGATTATATAGTTTTGAGTATTTACATCCTTAACCCTTTGCTTGTCAGTGAAGTCCCCATGAACAATCTACAATGACATGAACTAAGGCTACAGAACATTTCCCAGCCCATCTAATAAACCTCCAGTGCAACACAGACGTGTAAATACCAAACATATCTGTGCCTGGAGATCTAACAGATTTTCACATTGGCAGGCAGTTTTATGCTTGTCTATAAGCAAATAAAAAAAAAAGGGACCTTGAAGAAACAGGTCATAGACAAAATGACAGTCAGAAATCTGACAAGGATGCTGCGAAGTGTGTTATAAAAACACTCTTGTAGCTTTGCAGGTGACAGCATTAGTCTGGCCAAATTTATCTGACCCAGCTCAGTACAGCTGTATCTCCACACTGTGATCCCCAGAGCTTTGCATTGTATGGGTTTTCCACCGTCTGTTACCACAGGTCCCCATTGCCCTGGATAATGAAAACTGACTGTAGTTCTGTTTAATTCACATTTTAAGTCAACAAAGGAGATTATGTCCGTGGAGTTCTAGATGTTTTTCCATGACAGGACTAACATAAAACTACTTTGTTTAATTAACTATTGCCAACTGCACAGTTCAATTGCTTTACTTGAGTCTCCAGCTGCACCACCAAGGGATTTTTTTGCCACCTCTCCATACACACCCTCATAGGTCTTAAGATTCAAATCTCACCTGTCATCTATCTCAAGAAAAACACAGCCAGGGGTGTGAGTGGTGGTGAAGATTCTTTTATCCATAGGAATTCGAGGAGCTAATGGAAAAAGAAATGTTTACTGAAACAAAATATGCACTAAAAGTGAAAATCTAGCTGTTACTTTTGCTCATGACAGAGAGTTAGTGGCTCTTGAACTTTCTATTGTTCACTGCTTTCTGACCAGTAACTCAGAAATTTTTAGGTGCTACAAACTTCTCTCAAAAATAAAAAGAGTGAGGAGGTGTCAAATGCTTTGGGGTCTTGCAAAGAAGGTACAGATGCTCTGGATTCACATGCATGCACACACACAAACTGTAAGTTACACAAGTGAGACTACCCAAGCACAAGTTCTAAACAAAGGAAGCAGTCTTTCATATACTGCATTTTCCTATCGGCTTGGTTTTTTTTCATTGGAGTCTCCTGACTTGCCTTCATATCCAGAGTGAATTTTCTCAGCCAAAGCTAAGCAGCAGGATTCTGCATCCACGTGAACAGAAGTGCACACATGGACCAAGTACGGGGTGATTCGGAAGGGGTAACAACGCATTTCTTGTTCTTGATCTTTACCACCCCTGAGGAAAAGTAAAAAAAAGCGATTAACAATAATGGTGTCAAGACTCAGATACTTCACGCCAGGGCTGAGCCCTGCAGAGAGAACTTATGCTGAGCACACCGACTCGGATAACCAGAACCTCCCGAGGTCCTACGCACACCCCCTTGCGATCCAAGGCCAACGTATTCAGCAATAATGATCTCACTCCCCTTAAAACCAAGTAGGTGTTTTGCTTGTAATACCTGCATTCAGAGGCTGTTCTATAAATGCCACTACCTTAACTGTTAAGACCACCTTCTAATTCACAGTCTAAATGTATTCACAAGAACTACTCATTTGGCCTTGTGCTCTCCTTCAATTTAAACAGTTCTTCTTCTGTTTGTTGTTTATTCTGTACCATTTTTAGGGCAAGAAAAAAAAAGCTGTCTCTCTCCAGTTTTATTTCACTGACCTACGTAAGTAAGACTCCTCCAGCCTCAATTAACAAATAGTTGTTCTTTGATTGTCCTCCTCCCATGAGGCTTTGTCTTCCTAGAGCATGTGTGTGCAGTAGCAGTGCACGACATTCTAGATGAGATCTTATCCAGGGCTTTGTAACAACTGCATTAGCGACTGCCTGTTTCTATTGCAAGTGTTTTTTCATCTGTTATAATTGCAGTGTCTTACCCAGCTCTGATCGAAAGAATCGAGATCAACTTTTGGACGTTATTACTTACACTAAAAGGTACTTTCTTATTCCACACTTAGTTTTGTAAAATGTTTCTAGAGAAAAGTTAGTGTCATAAAAACTACTACTGATAGCTTCCCCTTTACAAAACAAAAAACAACTGGAAATTGGATATTAGCAGAAGTTTAACCCACAAAAAACCCCCAAACATTTTCATACTTAAGCCTAGCATGTGTTTGTGAAGAAGTCTTTTTACTCATGAAGCTCACATAATCAAAAGGATCTGCTACAGACAGGAAGCAGAGATGTATGAAAATCTGAAGAAAAGCTATTGCAAAATGTTTACGTATCCTACAAACAGTTGCCCCAACTTAAAATTGGTATCTATCCTGCTATATTTATTCCAAGAACCCTTACACAATTAAAGAGACAAAGGTGATTTCAGAGCTTGTTTTTTTTGAAACACAGATGAATGAATCAGTGATCAATTGAAAGATGGAACAAGTATTGTATCTGCTCAGAAGCAAACAGTTCTTACTGAAATCAAGAGACCACCTGAGCCTGGAACAGAACGGCACCGAAGATTACAGTCCAATCTCAAATGTTTTTTCTTTTTTTAGCATTATGATGAGCCAGGCAAAAAGCAACAAACTGCATCCACAGAGACTACAAGTAGTATCTCATGATTCAGCTCTTATACTGGGACTCAGGTGACTGAGTTTCTGTTACTGCCTCTGTCACAAACTCTACAGCAATCTTAAGCAAAACACCCTCTGCCTCCCCTCTCAAACTGTAAAAAGGGAGCATTAATTTTTTTCACAAGATCATTCTCTTCCTACACAACAGTACTAAAGGAAACCAATAGGTCCAAAAGAAACATGTACGAACAGTTTTCGTTCTATCCCCATGCAAGTTTAAGCATCACTATAGGAAAGTTATTCAAAATGTCCTTCTGGGTGCCAATATTAAACACAATCAGCCGATTTTGTAATGGAGTGCCACAAGCTCACACTGGTCAGTTGTAACAACAGAACACTGTTTCTGACCAGTACAGTACCCTTTGACCAGCCTTCACCAACATAAAACTATAATAATGTACTAAAACTATAATAATGTACTTGCCTGATCCTGCAGAAAAAGGATTTCACCTGGGCATATTCATACAGAGAAGCTAATGAGAAGAACACACATTGAAAGTCTCAGTTAATATCCTTAAAAAGGTCACACTTACCAGAACTATTTTAAACTCTGCATTCTTGCTAAACTCTTCCATTGTAAACTCTTGCTCTGACTTTCTGAGCAAGACCAAAGTCGCAAAACCTGCTCTTTATTAGCTACTGAATTAGCAGTTCGACAGCCTGCTCCCACCTCAAATGTTACCTCTCTTCTCCAGCCTGCTCACTCTTGGAGAAATGGCTGACCTGGAACTAAATTCAGAGGAAATACACATGATCTAAAAAAACCTTTCCCAGTGCATCACTGTGGAAAGGCAAAAATTCCTGGCTTTGTGAGCCAGGAATGTACCAAAAACTACACACAGCCAAGAGTTATGGGGAGAGGAAAATTCAGTAACAGTTTACAGCAAGAAAATAACAACTCCATAGGGGTGGCACTGCTCTGCTGGGCAAGCACATGACTGGCTTCCATGTTGGGAATCTCTGGCATGTTAGCGTTAGCAGCCTCCGATTGTCTCGTATCCTTTGTTAGCGAGGATTTTGGACTTCCCAGCTCTGATGCCAGAACAGCCCCATGGCTAGGTGGGCAAAAGACACAGCCTTGGCATGCGAGCTACATTTGAATTGCTCACAAATAACATTGGACTCAAAAGTCACCATTTAGGCACATCCAGCACTAAATAGCAAGTCAGCTTCAAACCTGGGTTCAGTGTGCTATGTTCACAGCAGGCTGCAAGCGGACTGCAAAGACAAAGCACCTAAGCAAGGCTGAGATGTAGATTAAACAACTTTAAGCTCACAATTAGACTTTTAGTTTCTTTTTAAAAAGCAGCAGTATTTGGAATGAGTAAGATGGTACACAAAGCAATGAAGTATCTGCCTTTTACTTACCCCAAGTAAGTGTTACACCTCTAGGAGACTAGCTAGGACTCTAGCTGCACAGCTACTCAATTTTTCAAAGTGGAAAGGGAACAAGTGCTGCCTATGTATATTGCTAGCATAAGCATTTAAAATGAATGACTATTCTCATTCTGTGAAGACAGAAAGACACAGAAGGCATTTAAGAGCATTGCCAAGTCCCACCTCTTTGACTTTCCATGTTCCAAAGTGGCAGGTGGGACTGATCAGTGTGTGTGTAGAACACACTCACATCCTGAGGGACAAGCAGCTCTACAAACCGGGAGGAGTTCAACACTTTCTTCTTACAGTTTAGAATGGATGCTGCCTGCTCAGAAATATGCACTATGCGTCCCGAAAGCAAGGAAAACACAGCCACAAATGTGTCCTGGAAAACAAACATTGTTAAAGGCAATTCTCCTCCAACACATAGTAGCAATATTGTAAGGATAAAAAAAATCAAAACAAAACCAACCACAAAATAAACAAACAAACCCCAAACCACCACACAGCACAACCTAAGACAGAGGTTAAAAAATGTGCTCTTAAGTTAGCATCCAAGTAAAGCTGTGTGAGAGCTACTACAGTCTGCAATGCTATAGTAGCTTACTCGTGATTTACAAATGCTAGTAAGATTGCAATATCAAAAATGAAACAGATTATAGTGATGCTTGCCATCGTCCAGAATGGTTGGTTATCACATTATCACACACACTTCTCCCCAGATTTCAGAGTATTCACCACAATTCCAGATACAAAAACATTCTGAGAACTTTTCAAGTAGAAGGCATTTGCAGTATATCTGATATAGCATCTAACATTACTGAATGTCAAGAAACACTCTTTTCTTTGAAGCACAGACAGAAATCATGACACATACTGCAAACCAAGACAAAAAAAGTTAAATCCAGGAGTACAAATAGAAACCAAAGTCCCTCACAACTATGGACTGATCAGCTTTGAAAACGTCCTGCTAAGTCTGTCTCAAGAGATTACTATGCTGTAAATGAATTCTCAAGTAAAATTCTTGGAGGTATTTGTTGCTTCTGGCAAAAAAAGAAGAAAAAGAAAAAAAAGTATTTCTCCGCTTTCTGCTGTTGGGTACCCTGAGTCAGCACAGATAAAAAGTAGTCTTGATCTACCTTTAAAAACATAAAGGCCTGCCTGGCTAAAACTTAAAGGCTTTTCAATTTTACACATCCTATTTCCACAAAACGACATAAGGAGACAAAATAGAGAGTGAAACAGCAAGTGATGAACTCCTTGAGTGTGCCTGAATTCCTTACAGTGTTTTTTGGAGTGTGTTCAGATGCAACTGTCACCAACTCTTCTACGCTGTAGGTCATCACATCTGTCTGAAACACTCTTCGGTCATTCAGAGCCTGGAAAAAGTCATTGTTTGCTAATTGAAAAAAAAAAAAAAAGAAAACAGGAAAAGCAAAACAAAACACAAAGAAGTCAGTAAGGAGACTATTTTGACAGTATTTCTTACAGCCCTTGTACTTTTGTCATCTTTTTTGGTGAAGTCCAAGGTGAGATGAGGAAGGTCTGTGTAGCGACAAAGGAAAAAGGAATATCGATTATACTATTGGAATGACCTATTTATGTTACAGAAAATGAGCATGAGGAAGTAGAAAGACAGAACATGACGGCAAAAGAATAATTTTAGCTACTTAATTCTGTTGGAAAACATAAGACTATTCAATCATTTTTCAGAGTGGGACAGGAATGCTGTTTTTTCAATATACACAGAAAGTTATTAGTAGGCATCTATTAGCTATAGGATTCTGAAGAAAAGAAAAGCAGTAGGCAGGTATTTCAATAGAGAAAGTAACATGATTATTTAAAAGAAACAAACCCACAGTGCTTCAGAAAGCCAGTTGTTTGCAGGATAACTGGAATGCTTTCATTTGTTTTAATGTTATTTGTTGCCAGACACGTCTATTCAAACCAAGCTGCTGTATAGCTTCTACAGTTCCAGATTTTTTTCCACACATACCTTGCACCTGTTGGACACACTGCAAAGCATAATTGAGAGCACTGATGGTACTGGGCTTGCTGGAACTCCTTTTCTCTTCAGGCAAACACCTTTTCATTTCTTGGATCATCATCATCAGATCTCTGTGGGACTGGCACCAGTTCAGCTGCTCACTGTAAAACAAAGGCTAAACTTTACCAGAGACTTCTGGTAGAGTAGCGTCTTTTCTGTCAATTAATTAAAATTATTCCCTAAATTAACATTTTAATGGGCTTGGCTGCAGAGTTACAGAATATCCAGAAATGTCCTAATGATCATTCACTATATTTCCTCATTGTACCTTTCTCATTTCTTTGCTACTTAATCTTTTCTCCTCTCCCTTCCTCCTTTCCAACTCCCAACATGTCACGGATGGCAAAGTCACATCATAACCAGTCCACTTGCTAAAGATGACTAGCAACTAAAAATAAGCTGATGTTTACTTTAGATCTTCTAAACCTCACTGGTATTAAAGTCATGAATAGATGCTGATTCTTTATGCATGTAACTCTTTCTAGCCTTGAAGTCTGCATCTGATTATAAGCACTTCAGGGAAACGTGAGGTCCTCAAAATACACCTGATGCAAAGATTTCATTTCCTCACGTGACTCGGGAGTCTTCATTATACTTTTAACAGAGTCCTTGGCCTCAACAGCTACAAAGTTCTTAACAAGCAAAATCTCCCTCTTCTTACTTTTCCTTATTTCACTGACTGAAAAAATAAGCAGTCAATATCCTCAAAACAACCGGTCCTGGGCTGCCCCCAAAACCACGTGGCCAGCAGGGCAAGGGAGGGGATTCTGCCCCTCTGCCCCACTCTGGGGAGACCCCCCTGCAGTGCTGCGTCCAGCTCTGGAGCCCTCAGCACAGGAGACACACGGACCTGCTGGAGCGGGGCCAAAGGAGGCCACAGCAACGCTCCGAGGGCTGGAACAGCTCTGCTGGGAGGACAGGCTGGGAGAGCTGGGGGGGCTCAGCCTGGAGCAGAGAAGGCTCCAGGGAGACCTTCCTGCAGCTGCCAGGGCTGAGAGGGGCTGATAAGAAAGGTGGGGACAGACTTTTTAGCAGGGCTTGTAGCGACGGGACAAGGGGTAAAAAGAGGGCAGATTTCAACTAGATAAAAGGAAGACATTTTTTATAACAAGGGTGGTAAAACCCTGGCCCAGGTTGCCCAGAGAGGTGGTAGATGCTCCATCCAAGTCACGTTGGATGGGGCTCTGAGCAACCTGCTCTAGCTCTTCAACTAGAGGACAGTGATGGGGTTGGACTAGATGGCCTGTAAAGTTCCCTTCCAACCCGAAGATTCTATGAGGTATGAACACCAGTATTTTAAATAACTTTTGTCCATTTGGCATTTTTATTAGTATCATACTCTTACTATATAAATCACTAAATAAGTTCAAGTATTGCATGTTAACTTTACGTGTTAGTTCAACATTGCATAAATAGTAGCTATTGAACTGCTTTTTTTTGTTTTAATTAAAAAAAAGAAATTAGCACATCACTGAATTACTGAACTTTTTGGAAAAATATTACTTAAGTAATTTTTGTTTTACCACTGCTAAATACAGTCTTTAGATTAAGTATATATAGAAGCCACAAAAGGGTCAATGACGCATCTGGATGAGCCAATCTAAGAATTAGGCAAACAGCTTATAAGGAACCATGCAGCAGCAATCTAATCTACATGTGAGGCCATTGTAAACATCACGGTTTGTGATTCAGGCAAGCTTCCTTGGTGTACTGAAGTAAAAGAGCTCCGAGAAGAACTCTGGATCACAGCTACACTGGGTTCTTGATTCTCATTTTAGCTCTCTGCTTAAGTTAAGCACATCAAGGAATAGGACAAGCCGTTCTACACGCTATCAAGAGTTACCTGTTAACTTTGCTTTGCCTCACGAAACTTCCAGCTGAACAGCCATGTGACTCCCGGCTGCAGAAATCAGTTCTGCTGGAGTTTGGCCCGTTAAAGCGTTTCCCGCTAGAGCTGGTTCCCGTACACATCGCGCAAAATAAGCCCGCATCCCCCCGGTGCTCTCCCTCCTGCCCCCCCGAGTCGGGAGGGCTAAAGGCCTCTTCTCGCTCGTCCGCAGCCGCGGCAGCCAGTGACCAGCCCGCGCCGCGTCCCGAGCTGCCGCGTCGGCGCTTGCCCACGTCCATCTCCGGTCCGCAGAACGCTACACGGCAGGGGCATCGACCGCCACGGCCTCGCTCCTCAGCACGTCCGGACCCTCGCCCTTCGCTAGAGGAGACGGGCCCCGGGAGCCTTCTGCGGGAAAAACACACACTGCCTCAAGGGAACGCGGTAGGAGCAAGCCCACCCCTCACTGCTGAGCCGACCGGCCGTTTCGGGTGCTTCTCGTTCTCCTGCGCTGCTCTCCAACGCGCACCCTCGCTTCTTACGGTCAGGCAGCGCCTTCGGCTCACAGAAGCAGACGCCAGCAGGGATTTCAGTTACGAGGCCTCGGCTGCTCCCGCCCCGCCGCCGCAGCCCTCCAGAAGCCGCGCCTCTCCCGCCTACCCCGGGCCCTACCTGCTCCGGGCGCAGAGGGCCGCGCCACCGCCGGTCGCCGAGCGGGCCGCCGTGAGGCGAGGAGAGGGGAGGCGCCGCACCCCCGCCCGAGCGCCGCGCGCTTACGTAACGCCAGCCGCACGCGGCGGCCCCGCTCCCACACACCTCGGCCACGTGCGGCGCGCCCCGCCCCGCCCCGCCCAGAGAGGAGGAGGCGGAAGCAAGGTCAGAACCGCTTTATTGGAGGGGACGGCGCGGGGCGGGGCCGGGCCAGCGGCTGCGGGGGGCAGGGTGATGCCGCTCCGCCCGTCACGCGTCGCCGCACGCGGCCCCCGTGCGCGCGCCTACCCCGCCGCCACGTGCGGCACCGCCCCCCCCCCCCGGAGGCGGGGTCCGCCGAGGAGCGGAACCGGCGCTTGGCGGGGCCTTCGTCTCCTCTGAGGCCGAGCGGCGCCCCACAGGCCGGCTGCGCGGGAAGGGCGCCTCCCCGCCGGAGGCAGCGCGGCGACGCCCGTGGGCGCCCAGCGTCGGCGCTGAGCAGGGGGTGCTGCTGGGAAGTACCGGGGGAAGAGCCTCGGGAGGGCAAGGCAGAGGGCAGTGTGCAGAGCCCGCCCCCCGCAACGGCACCGAGGAGGGGCAGGCAGGTGAGGAGGATAAATCCCAACACCCTCCACAGAGCCTGTGAGCCGCTACAGCACCGGCCGTGGAAACTCTAGAGCCAAATCCTCCTCACCAGCCCTGTGCCCCAGTTTATCAAGGCACTGTGCAAGTGGTGGGCTGTGCTGGTTAGTCATTTATGACAGGAGTGTCTTAAGGCAACTGGGTGAAGTTAGCTAACATTTCAGTAATCAAAATAGTTTTGCTTTAAACTGCAGTAAGTGGGCTGAAAATACAGCAGGTCTGAAGTGGAGAGGCTGAAGATGGGCACCTTCAGTTGATCGGAGTTTCTTCCTGTAACTCATGAAGACACGCTCCAGACTACAAAAAGAAGAAGAAAGTTGGACAAAGGACAGTCTCCTACAGACGCTCACTGTAACAATCCTGCATTTTAAGAATAAGATACTAGAGATAGGTAGAGGGATTTAAGAGTTTCCCAGGCTTGATTTTCCTAAATTCAGTTTTCCTTTGTGCTTGCACACCGGTATTTCTTGCACAGGACTATGGATTTGTTGCTAGCGGTTACTGCAGTGTTTGTTACTGTATTACAGCACAAACTTAAGCTTTGTCCTCCCATGATATACATGGTGTTTACATGAGAACTTAAACCAAGGACTGAATGATACGTTTCCAGCTTGCTATCCTGAGCCAACATTAGTATCATTTCACCCAGCAGCAAAGTCTCTACTTGAAAAAAGCCTACCTACTACAGCAGTGCACTTGGAACTGCCACACTGAAAAGGATTCACCTAGCAAGAAGCCGGGGCAGATGAAAAACAGTTCTCAGACACAGAAGGCATATGGTATTTCTACTTCTGCAACATGCAGCTTGAAAAAAAAAAACCAAGGTCGTTCCTGGTTTCCAAGTCCTTGCTATTTTCACTCTGCACAGGCATCTGAGATTCAGCTATTGGAGCTCCCACCGTGGTCACAGTTTGCCACTTATTGCAGGCAACGATTGTTAAAGCAGTCACTGCTATTTCAAATTAATGTTGTATATACTTTCATTTGAGTATCCTGGCTTTATTTAAACTGTACCAGTTTAAAATCAGTAAATTAACACCATAACAATTAACACCATATATTCCAACTCTGTAAGAAGTCCCCATTTTGGGGAAACTTACCAATAATGATGATGATGATAATGAGAACAACAGCTATCAATATTGCCCACATCTGTGAAAAAAGCCATACAACACTTACTACAAATCATGCAGCAGCATTCACTGGCCTTTAGGGTTCAGGAAAGCAGCCCCTGCAAGGTACTTTTGCACCATTTGGTCTAACGCAGCAAGTAAAACTTCTTCAGTAAGCAAGCTTGATTCACCATTACTGCTCAGAGATGGTAGGCTGTGCACACAGGCAAAGCAGACCAACAGGTTCCTTTCCATTGTGCCTCCATGCAAAGCCTGTCTCGGACTATACAAGCAGGAATAAAGAACTACTAAACACCCTTTCTACTCTTACCCTATACCGCATCATTCACTGTCTCTGCTGCTCACCAAAGATTCCAACCTTTGCCAACAGCTACAAGTACAGGAATCTGAATGAGCTCCTTCTGCTTTCTAATATTTCCTGCACATTAATTCAACCTATGCCTTTTTGGCCTTTTTCTTCCTGTTCCCCAAGGCCTCAGATTACTGAGGTGTTTCCCTCCGCCCATTGCCATCTTAGGCAGGGTCTTGCATCAAGCAGCACAGCTGGTAATCTAGCTTTTGGTTACTCCACCTAACCACTACACCATGTTTTTAAAAAAGGATGCTATAAATTATGCAACACTCTTTTACTTCTGCGTTTTGAAATGCCGATTGTAATAGTGTTAACTGCAATACTGTGTAATGTAAGTATAGAAGCCATGGTTACCTTACAGTTCTTCCACCAATACTTTCTTTTCAGCTTGGCTGCACTGGTCTCAAACTGGGAAGCTCCTGCTTGCAGTGCATCAGCACGGTCATCCAACTCTGACAGCTTCTGATCTCGCTCCAATACCTTGTCCACATTGACTCTCATGATGTCAACCACCTACATCAGTTTAATGCTTACAGTAAGTTATTAGTTCTATCACCCTTAGCGGAACTTAATTGCACGCAACAGATAGCAACACATGGTACTCAATGTTCTCAGAATTAGGAGCTATTGCCTTGTAGTATATCCAGTCATAAGCTTAAAAAAGACTGTGAAATTCACCTGCGGCTGGAAGCCCCTAATACTACTTTAAAGTCTCAGTAGTGCCAGTTGTGCTGTCATTCCCTTAAACCTGGGAAATAATTACTGACTCACTGCAGAAGGCTTTGAGGCACATAAACATGATAATCAACCACATGTCAAAAAATACTGTCAGTAGCCAGCCTGGCTTTTGGACTCCCCAGAAATCTGGACATGTCATATTTGGTGGTCAGCCTTCATTGCTACTAATGAGAAAAAAGCTTGTCCTCTGCAAGAACAAAGGCTTTTATCTTTACTGATACCAAATCTTCAAACACCAAGTTTGCAGCTAATGTTTGGACACCGGTAACTTCTCCCTACTCCCCCACTCTATCTGAATGGATTTCTCTGTTTGTTTTTTTTACCTTTTTAAGAGTTAAGATGACACAAGTACAATAAAGCAAGATACTATACTTCCCCTTCACATAATGAAGGAAAACCTGCTTTGGCCAAAATATCCCTTCAAGTTATATAGGTTTCCTACAGGAAAATGATTACACTACTATCAGACTAGACCTTTACCTCATCAACTTGGTGTTGAGTCTGCTGAAGACGACGATTACTGCCAGGAGCCACATTTGAGCTTCCAGAGATACTGGCTGACCTGCAGTAAAGAAAGTCATCATTATTCTGTTTAGCTTTTGATAGTTTGTGGTTTTGGTTTTCAGTGGATATGCTTAGAGTACACAAGTTATCTGACACTCCTGAAAACAGGGAACTTGTATGCTTGGAATAAATAGGGGGCAGTTTCCTACTGGAGGAGTGATGATTTAACAACTGAGAATAGGTGTAAGTCATGCAGTGTCCCAGACATCTTGCCAAAAAATTGCTTGATGTGCTAAAAGACATCAATGAAGAGAGAGCCATGGCTTCCTTATACTGTAGTTTACAGTAAGGCATGTGACAACTCCTACAATGGTTCACAAGGCTCAAACAGTCAGGAGTTTGGGCTTAGGGGTGTTCCTGTTTTCCAGTATGAACACAAATACTAAGCTTCAAGCTAGACTAGTTCACAAAAAGTTAAATACAGAAGCTTAATGGTTGTTCTAACTATGTGCTCCTCCAGTGGTTGCCTCTGTCTCTATTCTTTTGAAACAGTTGACAGGAGCAAGAGAAAGCACAAGAAGGAAAAAGCATCCAGCATAGACAACAGTTTACCTCTGGTCAGCCTTGAATTCATAACCTCAGGCAATAGAGTTCTTTCTACCAGCTATAACACCCTGCATCTTTGTAACAGATGCAAGAGCATACATCTGTACATAATTCTCATACCCCTTTCACTGCTTTACCAAGTTTTTGTTGTGCATCTCCAGAACAACCTGTACTCAGTCTGCTTTTCCACGTTTTAATTTCTTCTGCATGAGAAGCATGTACTGCTTACTGCATCCTGACATTCAAAAGAGCTGAATCCAGCCATTGGCTGCATTCATACATGTGCACATTGATTTCTAATTTACATTCAGCGAGAACAAACATACACAAGGAGCAAACCAGGAAGTCTGTGACAAAGCTCAAGAGCAGTCCTTGTGGAATACAATATAACTGCTCCTCTGTTTTGGCACTTAAGTCACTCTTTCATGCCGTTTCACTGCTGGTCCCAGACCAAAGAGTCTCGGGAATGAAACCTCTTCCCGAGCACAGAGCTTCCAAACACAACAACAAACCAGCCACCAGAAAGCGCTCCCTCAGTGTCCTGGCTGCCCGGGCAGTGCTTCCAGAGGGACGCCTGGGACCGGCGGAACTCCGCCTAGATCACCGCTGAGCCGCCAGGACAGGGCGGCCCCCGCCCGAGCAGAAGCCAGACACCCTGGCCCCCGGCCCGAGCAGCGGCGTCCCAGGTGTCGGCTACGCTCGGCCTCCCACCACCGGCCGCGCCTCGCGACCCCACGCACAGCCGCTCCCGGAGGCCCCGGCCCGCGGGCGGCACCGCCCCAGGGGCATGCAGCCGCCACCGACGGGCCGGGCCGGGCCGGGCCGGGCAGCTCGCAGTGCGCAGCGGGCCTGCCCCTGCTGCCGCCGCCACCGCCCACCTGAGCGCGGCCAGCTCGGCCGGTCCCGCCGCCGCTCCCCAGCTACCCCGCCGCGGGTGTCCCCCCGAGGCGCACCACGGCCCGCACTCACATCCTGCCGACGAGGGTCTGACCGCTGCGCTGCGAGAGCGTCCAGGCGGGTCCCGACGGGAAGTGCACGCAGCCCGGGCGGCGCCCAGGATGTGACGACAGACCCCAGGCCCCCAGCAAGGCGTTGCCCGGCGGCCACGCCCTCGGAGCGAGGGGGGGAGAGTGAGCGCGCGGTGCAGCCGGTGGGGGCGCGGGAGGGAGGTGTCTATCTCCGCCGTCTCAGGCGCCGCGGGGTTGTCACGCGCCCCACCCCCGTTTCAGCCCCACAGCGCCCTGAGGGGAGCCTGCCCCATGCAGGCAGGCGTAAACAGCGGCAATCCATGAGGGAGTTGGGGCCAGGCCGGCCGGTGAGGGCTGCGGGCGGGAACGTGGGCTTGGACCCGGCGGTGGCCGGGCCTGAGGCGCGGCCGGGCCGGGGGAGGCTTGACGAGAGGATAGCGCCACCACCGCGCCCCCGCGGCTCGCCTCCGCTGCGGTGGGTCGGTGGTGTCGCTGTGGCGGCTTTTCTGGTGTGGCGGTATCGGGGGCGGGGGGTGCCGGGACCTGGCGAGGCCTGCTGTGCCGCTGTTCTGCACAGTGTCCCTTATACCGGCCCGTGTGTGTGGGACAGGCCGTTATAGTTGATAGCGGTGCGTATGTGTAGTGCACGGGAGCGCCACCCCAGTTCTCTGCAGTAACACCCTCGGAAGTGATGCGATTACATTGCCTTACTAGCAAACACTTGGCCTGAACTGCTGGGTCCATGTGGTGATTTTGAGATACCCTCGTGCTTATACTTGTGAGAAAAGTGTGCACGCTTTTTTTAAAAATCGTATCGACATGTGCCTTTGCATCACCCGAGGGCAAGTGGAAGATGCTGAAGCTTGACGGCCTGCCTACCCTTCTTGCTGGTTGTGAAGGGCTCTTGGTGTGACCTAAGCTCAGAAGTATGCCTGGACTCTTCCCAGAGACGAACCAGAGTTATGCCTATACTGGGCATGGCTGGGATGGAGTTGATGTTTTTCATCGCAGCCTGTATGGTGCTGTCTTTTCGATTTGTAGCCAAAACAGCGCTGATAACATACTGATGTTTTGGCTGTTGCTGGCAGTGTTTGCAGGGCATCAAGGCTTCCTCTGTTTCTCATGCTGCCCCCGCAGCGAGTAGGCTGGGGGTCGGTGAGAGGCTGGAAGGGGTCATAGCTGGGACAGCTGTGCCAAACAGACCGAAGGGCTGTCCCGTGCCAGATAACATCATCCTCGGCAACAAAGCTGGGTGGGGGAGTGGTGATCTTTTCCAAGGTATCGGGCTGCTGGTGGGAGGTAGTAAGCGACTGCCTTTGCATCCCTTGTTCTTATATTTGTTCCTTTCCTTTTTTCCTTCACTTGCTAAACTGTCTTTATCTCTCCCCAGGCATTTTTTTCTCACGTTTGCTCTTCCAGTTCTTTTCCCCCATGCCACTGGGGAGAAGGGGGGAGGTAGGGGAGCGAGCAAGCAGCTGGTAGGTGCTTAGTTTCTGGCCAGGGTCAACCCACGATAATGCTAAAGCCGAACCCAGGAATTAACAGGCATATAAAATGGAAAATCGGGGAAGTATCTGTGAGCAAATCAGGGAGTGAAATGCTGATTTATTCTTATAGAGAAACATCATTAAATGTGTTCCTCTGTAGTGCAGAAGAAACTCTCGTAACAAAATCTTGTTTTCTGTTGTGGCCCTGGGTTTTGGAAGAACTTACTCGTAATAATAATAACATAGTCTTTCACAGACCAGATGGTTAATTTATTAAAGCTGTTTTTCCATGAGAGGCTAGCCTTGTGTAGTCAGATACAAAAGTTGCATTATTGAGGGTTGGTTCATGTAACTTACATACCTGTTCAGTGCAATAGTTATTAAGTCTCAATTATTAGTATTATTGTGTTACTAAGTGTGACCTCTTAGGTTTCTGCACCTGCAGGCCTCTTGAATTCTACTAAGATTCACCTCTGCCTTGTGCACGATGTAGGACTTAGCATTCTACTACTAGGTGTGCATGGTTTCTCATGAAAAGCCCAGACACCCTGACCTGAAAGTGATTGTCTGCTGAAGAGGAACTGAAAATAATTTGATCTCAGAAAAGCTAGTTGTCCACAGATGAGTATGTATCTGCCATGTTTATACTACTACATAGAACTGCTTTAAGTTGTGTTAGAAAACCTAATCAGAATTGGGGCCATCTAAGGGCTGGTGAAATATTTACAAATACATAGTATTATGTCACCTTACGTAATTTCACAAAACATGACCAAATTTGAGAAACTACAGCATATTGCCTTGAAAACTAACTTCCACCAAACCAGGCTGCTAGCTGCAGCTGGGCAGAACATGTATTTTAAGGACAAATGGAGTTTTAATGCTTTTGTGTAGTTGTAGTCATTTTGGCAAAACCTGTAATTTGAAGCTTGGATATTGTAAGTAGATGGATACCCGGTGTCTGTGGTTTTAAAACACTTTTCCCTTCTGCCCTGTTGTGGACAACACTCAAAAGTTTCTGCTTAGGGCAAGCGCCTCAGGGGAAGAAACCGAGAGGGTGGCTGGCTGGCCTGTACAGGCCCCTGCCTCGAGCTGGTAGCGCAGAAGAGTGTCATGGAGCTCTGGGCTGGCCTCTGAACTGGAGACGGACCGGCCTGGCAGTGCCATTCAGGGGAGCTGCAGAGCACCGCTGGGCAGCAGCTCTCTTCAGCAGGAGAGCCAGAAGAGTTTGCTGCCAAAGAAATAGAGTGCCACTCAAATGTGCCGCTTTACACATCAGATGAAGGTCGTACACTGGAATATAGCAGCAGAAAGGGCTATGATCCAGGGACTGTGTTGTTGCCTTTAGTGAATCCCACTGCACGCCAGGGGCTGCGCATCTGCTTGCGGGTAGGCTGTGGCCTGTTCAGATTATAACCCACAAGAAACTAGATGCTACTTACAAGCAGGTCACGTAGTAGAAGAAACATTTTTTTCATGGCTACTTCCAGTGACTAAAGGACTACATCACTCTTTTAAACTGGGGTGGAAGAGGCATGTTTAAAAAAAAAGGTGCACACTTTGTAAGGGGAAATTTTCTTTGTTTTTAATTTACAGCAGAAAGAATATAAAGCATTCAGAAAACATTTTCCATATTTTAAGGGCAATTCAAAACATTTTGCATGGTTCCAGCAGCTGAGTTCTTCAACAGATCCATTGATTCAGTGATGCTTCACATGCACGGTTACAAAAATAAAACTTACAAAAGAGAAGACATCTATACTAGTTTTACATGCAAGTCTTGGGGACCCCCCATTGGGCACCAGCTATTGTGTGGAACTGCCATAAGCGTGCAACCAGAGAGGGGGTTCATGTTATATTCTGTATTTCTTTCACACAGTATTACTGCTGTCGAATGTGTTTCACAAAGGAGCAATTCCATTATCAGAAGACAGAAGAGCTGGCTCCTGACACTTGGGAATTCCAGTTTTCCCGGAAAGCTGCACTTACTTATCTTCCGTGAAAACATAAGTTCCACAACCAAGAAAGGGTGAGCAGAATCACTGCACTGCGAGGGGAGTCTTTCTAACTCCCCAGTGATACACTGAAGGGTTATGGCCCGACACAACAAAGCACTTAGAAACTGTACTTAGCTTCAAGCATGCAAGTAGTTCTGTTGCGCCTGTGGAATTGCTTGCATGTTTAACAGCAAGTACATGCTTAAAAGTTTGGCTGAAGCAGGATCTAGATTAGTAGATACACCACCAGGCCCATGGATCTGGAAGAGTAATTTGAAATAGCTCTGTATATTACTGAATCATTTTCTGTAAAGACAGGGAGTTAAAACATTTCCACTGAGGTCACTACTCTTGTTAGGAAAAGGTCAATTCTATATTGTCACATATTGGTTAATGGGAGCAACATTTCAGTTTCAAAATGTCAGAGTTCTTCCAGTATTAATACAGAGCATTTCCAATTTGTTCCAAAGAAGATTCTTCGGCATCTCCTGTTCCGTTTTTGCGCAAGAGGAAAATTTAACGCTTAAGGTCCCAATTCCATACAGTAAATTGAGGCTATGAGGCTGCCCACAGGCAGAGTGTGAGCGCCAGGCTGTTCGTTTTTCTTTTTTCCCTTATTTTAAATTGAATCAGGTCATAAAGCAGCAGTTCAGAAATGTACAAGAGAATTCTGATAATGAGCTATAGCACATCTACTATAATTCAATGCTGGCAGTGAAAAGAAGTAATTAAAAACAGGTACAATTATAGAAAAGGCACCAAGAGCACTGACCCCAGTTTTTTTGCCACAATCTTTGTTTTTACTCTTCTTTTAAAGACACCAGTTTAAAAGCTTCTTATGTGTGAATATTTTTAGGCTTCACAACAAGCCTTGCATTTAAATTGGTGGCCGGGATCAAGCAAGAACAACTATTCCAAAACTAACAATCTCAAATTTACACCAGTCCATTCAGAAATTTTAAACTGCCATGAGCAAAACAAACACACAGGAGCAGTTTCTGATCTCAGACACACGTACATAACCCACAGTAACAACACAGACTTCAGGAGTTTCTTCCCTTACATTCCGGTGTAGTAAAGATCAGAACCTGGTTCCTGCTGTCAAGAATTTGTGACAGTTTTAAATTAGTAGTTCAATTTAAAAAAAAAAATCTAATTTCTTTGGCTCCTCACTATGTGGAAATAGCAATATACCATGACACCCCTACAAGATCAGTTTGCATCTTTTTTTAAGTTTTACTTAATTTTTTTAAATTTTTTGTGCAATTTTTATTACATTTTCTGACTTCCAGCAGGAGATATGAAAATGTGAAACATATTTTCTACTTTCGTACTATTTCTTTTTTTTTTTTTTCATTTTATGTTCATTCTAAGTGTTCTTTATTGGAGTGAGTGTATGGTGTTAAGCTAGATACGGTTTTTGTACTCTTATGATTATCTGCTCTGCAAAAGTAACTTAATTTTCTTAAGCAATATTAGCATTCACATTACTTGGCACCATTGGCAAAAAAAAAAAAAAAGACGGGGAAAAAAAAAAAAGAAGGCAGGAATAAATAAATTAAATCCAACCAAACCAAACTCCTGGTAGCCAAAATCAAATGTAAACATATCCTTTTTTTTTCTTTTTTTTTTTTTTTAAAGTAATGTTGCTCTGCCTTTTTTCCTAAGTCTAAATACAGTAGCTCTTTTTTGCCATTTAGTCATGCTTTAGCAAAAATGTTCTTCTAAAGAACATTTAAAATAAAGTTTCTTATAGTGAAATAAAGTTTTTGTTTCATTTTACAGACCATAGCCACTAATGCTTTGCTTTGTTCATTTCTTTTTGAGTTCATGCACATATCTCTTTGTTTTAATATATACAATATGTACAAACAATACATCCACACTCTTCTCGTTCATTCAGACAAAACTATACAAATAATAATTTTATCTTGCCAAGTTATTGACCCTTTGTGAATAAAATATTTAGTAATTAATCAATATATTCCCTTTCAAATATTATTTCTCATTTTCCATTTCTACCTTCTATATATACAGAAACTGCCCAGATTTTGATGAAGTAGCCAAAATAAGAAATTTACTGGCCAGAATGCAGCACCACTCTGATCTTTAGGTGGTATAAAATGTCCAGGCAACATATGTATGTGACTCTGCAAAATGACAAGAGGTTTGACAAATACTTAAGATAAAAAGCTACGTGTTTTACAAATTATTTTAAGAACTTAATTAAAATAATAGTACATGAAAGTAAGGCTAGAAAATAAAGTGCTGAATATGAGAGAAAGTACATGACGACTGATATGTTTGCAGGTTCTAGTAAAAATACCAAAAAAACTTTTTAAAACTTGCTTAAGCTGCTCTCTCCATTCCTCACGCATTACCCGTTTATCTCATATGCCACCCCCCTCTGTAAGTTCCCACGGGATGTATTAAAAACCTGCAGATTTAAAAAGTTGCATTAAGTGTGCTGTAGAGATTTAAATAAAACACAAAGGACAGAAGTGCGAAGGAAATGAGGATGGATGGACCCAATAAAGATGTACTGATCTAAGCCCCTCCACTGAGACTCTCAAAGCTTCAGTTTCTTGGAGATGACCGACAGGTGCAGGAACAGCATCCTTGTGTTGCTTGTGCATTCCCACCTTTTCTTAACAATATTTTTGGTATAATATTTGTACAGTTCCACATGTTGTTTAATACAGCCCTATATGAAAAGGATAATTAATCGCTTCTTCCTTCTTGGAGAATGAAGCAACTCACAATTTCCTCCTGGTGTCTTTTGTTTTCCCCATGATCCAACAGAAGATTGAGTTCCAAGATGTCTTGCCGAACAAATTAAAAGTTGTCCATGAAAGTGCAAATGCAATGACCAAAACATTACTGTTAAAATCCTGCAGCTGGTATTTCCAGAACTGCAGTGGGTATTTTTGTTGTTGTTGTTGCATGTCTCTGCTAAAAACAGAAAATGAAAACAGTCTGAAAAGCAATGTCACATTGCTACGGGATGCTGCTGCGTATCTTCAAGTTCCTTGGCCTTTTTCAATTCTTTCACTCTGAAAAAACAAAGAGGAGCTATATAACACTTCTATTGCAAATCTCTTTCAAGTCAGAAAAATCAAAAGGGTTCCTCACTCCGGCCTCCCGTGCAAAAGAGCCAGCTCCCAGGGAAATGATAGGAGGGTAAAACGTCCCTGACACCACAAACAGTTGGAAGCGCAAGAATGGGCTACTAGAAATCTGAGACAAACACATTTGGTAAGATAAACACTTATTTCCAGCTACTGTTTTTTCCTGGTATTTGTAACTACAGCTCAACTTTGTTCTGGTGCTGGCCTACTTAATTGCTTGGGGCTTTTGGGACTGCTTTTCATTAACTGAGTTTGCAGCTGCCTCATATTCTTGCTGTTCAGTCAAAGAGGCTTTTCAGTGTTGACCTCTTTCCTCCATCGAAGGCTGAAGCGGGGACAATTTGATGTCGTGCCCAGCACAGTACAGGAAAATCAGTCACACTTACCAAGGGAAGCTTGATGTTGATACAGAATCTCACATAAGAAGGTGTTTATATGCGAGTAGAAGAACAGGTATGGGTGTGAAGAAAGATAATTTACTTCACGCTTATTTCAGCTGCTAGCAGCTGTATCTTCTAGCATGTTGTTGGTAGCAGATTTGTGGTTTTTCTCAGCCAGCAGTGGAGGACACTGCGTGCCAAGGGAGATGAATGTATAAGGTGCAAGAGTCACTCTTCCTAGATGTGGCCTGACGCTTCAGTTCTCGACTCTTCAAAATGCATGCAATACGTTACCTCCTCTAGCACTTGTCAGCATGAGAACTAAATCATCACTGAAAGCTGAAATAATTAAAAATTAAATTAAAAGGATGAAGATAAGGGACTCATTTTGATCCCAAGTAAAACAGAATTCTGCATCAGTGCTGGAGTAGCAGCCAGTCCTCTGCTTGGGCTGACAAATTGGCTGCCTGTCAGTGAAGGCTCCCTGCAAAGGAGCCAAAACAAATCCATGGGGTCTTCCCGTGCTGCCCCTAAACCCAAGGCAGGTGCCCAGCTGAGCTTGGGACAGCTTGGCTCTGCCTTCTTTTGCAGGGAGCTCCTTTCTGCAGTGCAGTGCCTTTGCCACCTGCCTCCACATGTCTTCCCTCTGCTACTGCGAGGGGAGGACCACCTCAAAAGGAGCAGAACACAGCCTGACTTAGGGTGATTTAGCAAAGCATGTACATGCCCAACTCATAGCAAAAACCTGAAAGGACAAATACCAAAGGTATGGTACAAAGAATTGTGTCAAAGCTGTAAGCCTGTGTAACAGACTCCAACTAAGAGTGAAAGAATTTAACAAAACCTAAGTAAATATAGATAGTAGATGATGTTGGGAGAGCTAAGCAGGAGCAATGTCAGTTTGTAGCTTCTGTACATAGACTTCCACTCACACATCCTCTTTTGGCTCTTGCACCAGCCTGCTAACGTAAGGGTACGATGAAGGCTATAAACTGATCTCTATAAATAGACTTCCATTTCACTGTTTTATTAATTTCTCTGCATGTACTATTACTCAGAATCACAGTCAAAAGGGAGTTGGTTGCTTTGAACTCTTTGTTTTAGCTGATTGAAAGCTCTAGCACTTAAAGGCGTTCTCTTTATTTGTGAACTGGGGGAAACAGGAGTCAATGAATAAATCACACTAACCAATATGCAGGTCAGACCTTTGCTAATTATCTTAATTCCACCAAACTGTTTGAGAGTATCATGTATGGAAAGACAGAGGGCTCTACTAGTCCAAATGCACGTGCCATTTTCAGAGCCTGAAGACCTACAGGCATCCAAAGGACCACGGCACTCCTCTGAAATCTGAGCCCGGCAGAGGGGTGCCTCAGATGCCAAGAAGTGCTCTGATCCCCAGGCTGAGGAAGGGGCAAGGCAGAAAGCAGCACCACTGGTTCTGGATTCCTACTGAGGTAGTGCTGTGCCAAGCCTAAATGCCTGCTACAACTTTACAGAGAACTTTTCTACAGGGACGTTTTGGTTCTGTGCAAGCTAGTGTCTAAAAGACCCTGCTGACATTAGGGAACGGGGGCTTCAGCACGCCACGGAAGGCAGCAGCAAGTCTCTGCTCACCCCCAGGGGGTGATGACGTATTACAGTGCTACCTGCTGGGTAAGTCCAGATTATCTTTTCCTTATAGGAAACATAGGAGGACCGGTACAGTGAACTGAAAATGCTCACAAATGACAACATGATTGCAGTAGAAAAGGAGCCTCTCCCTTGAAATTACTACTAATATTTCTATTACTGCACCACTTAGAAGCAGAAGGTGAGGCAAGCTTGCTGCTTGTGGTGTGCCGCTGTGCACTAGGCAATTTTTAAGGCTTAGATTGACTATGTTCAAGATATCATCAATTAATGCATGATTTGCAGTGCAACTTCCAAGTGTTTTCTGTTGCACTTCAGTACTGTAATGTAAAATTAACCTGTTATTATAAATCTCTTACTGAGAACATGCACATCAGATAAGCTCGTGGCTCTTTCACTGAGACATGCTATACCTTAGTTTAGCACTTCAACATGCAAGGGCTACGCTAACAAAGCACTTTTGCTGGAAGAATGCAAGACATGCTTTGCTGCAAACTTCAACCTACCGCATGCAATATCTGTACTGGTGCAGACCTACTGAATCTGTTTAACTGGAACACACATGCCAACAGAAGTTAATTACTACAGCACTCAACATTTGCACTAGTACAGATCCTGTTCAGAAATAGGCAACACTTTCCTTGGTCAAGTGTGCTTTACATTGGTTTACAGATTTTCAGGCTTATAAAAATGTTGCCAGTGCAATAATTACTGCTGAAAAAATACAAGCACATACTAGTACAGAACTTCCCTAGAGCAAAGTCACAGACTTTGAAATTTGTCATGGGTGCATTACTGAAAGATGCTGTTTAGCATGCAATGGCTTAAAACAAACCCTGCATTTCACAGCATTTATAAACTTAAGCTTCAAGATGATGACCATCCAATTTATTAAGCTGCCCCACTTTTTTAAATTAAACTAACCTCTGTGTTCAGTATATGTAATTGTCTGTGTGTTAACATTAAAAACGGGAGTGCAGATAGGTACTACGAGTCCTTTATTTCTGTAATACGCTGCCCAGTAGGTGTGAAGACCTGCAGTCTGTGGCTGCCAGTCTCTCTTCCTCGCTCCGAAGAGCTGGCACTGGGAGGTCCCGGCAGCTGGCTCGAGGCAGCCCCACTCAGCTGTGAGAGCTGCAGCGTAGTACAGCCAGAGGGGCAGTGAAGTACCTCTAACTGCTACCAATAACTGAGCAAATCCATGGCCAGACTGACACCTGGGAAGCACTGAAGTGGTGTTGTGAATACCCTGCTGCTTCCCCAAACCAGGGCTGAACATGAAAGGCCAGAACCAGTATGCATCAAGCTACATACCAGGCCAAGGCAATCCATCTATTTTATTATTTAAAATGACTGTTCTACAAACAAACAAGCCTCTGAATTGCTTTATCAAGAGAACCTAAAACTAATTGTTTTCAAACAATTAATTCTTTATTGGATAGTCTGTACTGCAGCCTCTTTCCTGTGTCTTAAAAGTCCTTTTAGTCCTCATTTAACACTTCTTTTCTTAGTTAGTGGTATTTTGATTTGATTTTGTCACAACAATATAAAGTGTCAACACGAGTGTGGGACTGGCAATTCCTTTTCATTAATGCTCCATGTAATAAACCCTCAAAATTTTCAAACACAGTTAATAATGCACTTTGACCAGGGAAGAATTTTGGACAAAGTAGGACCCCTGAAAATAGAAATCCACCAAGTAAGCGCTGCTAGGAGAGCTTTTCAGGGAACAATATAGCATTGCCTTCATTTTTCCACTCTTTAATTCAGGTAGGCAAAGTAGCATTTGCAGTTACAAGCATTAATAAACTGCTCTAAGAAAAAGAACACTACTGTAATTTAAAGAATGGTAGAGCAGAAAGGATGTTCTTAGAGAAGATGTTTCAATCCAGTTTAGTAGACTTATAGTGAGACTCCCCCCCCACCCTCCACCCCCCAAAGTAACAGGAAAAAAAATGAGAGCACTGAGAGCAAATAATACCAGCAGGCCATGTGCTGATGGATCGTGCGCAAACCTCTCCAGAGGTCTACAGGCACTGATATGTTGGTTGGGATCACTTCTGGACATGCCTCCAGCTGCACAGGAACTGGAGGCAAGGACAGTTCACGTGACGCACGGCTGCAGAAGCCAGAGTGCATCAGAAAGGGTAACAGGCTCTAGCTGTTGCAAGACTCCAAACAAGAAGTATCATCCTACTTCAGCAGCTACTGAAACCATGCACAAAATTGCAAGGACTATGAATTTGGTTTTGCACTGACGAAGCCTTCAAAAAAAACCCTCCTCAATTACTATCTCCTCTAGACAGTAAGCGCCTCTAAGGTACAAAGTCATTCCCTCAGCAATTGCTGAAGAGCAGATGGACGGAAAAAGCACGTGCAACAGATGACCACTGATAAGGTGTCTGAATCACAGCCGTGGTGCTGACGCACAGAAAGGGGAAAAGAAGATGATTTCAACTATGAGCTTTGAACCCTGACACTCGGGAGCTATGTCCCAGTTCCCAGATTGCTCCAGCCAGACAAAGCTTCTGCCCTTCGAACCATCTTTCTTACTTGGATGCCATACAGGAGGTTGCATCATTACGTGCTGAAGCAATGTAGAAAGCAACAGCCCCAGAAGCGAGCAGCAGCTCCTCTCCCCACGCACCCTCCCCAGTCTTGTATGGGAGTGTGTCAGCAAATGAATTAGGCCTACTTAGAAGTTACAGCAAACGATGGCTTCATGGGTAAAGCGTAACACAAAGCTGCTTCATCAAATTTACTCCATAATGCCCAGCCAGGGAAATGTTTAATGAATCTGAATGCTGAAGATCAGTATAAAGGACAGGGTGCAGGAGCCAGAGAACGTTGTCTGGCAAGTTACCTGTTGCTCTGAGAGCTGAAATGGCCTGTGGGACATTTAAGAAAAGGGAGCTCTTGCCTTTTTCCAGATATCTCATTTGGGCAGCAAAACAAAGACGACAGAAAGGCCCAATAAGAATGACACCCCAGAGCATGCAGTCCGCGATTTAACACACGCATTTGAACTCCAAATACATTCAGCCCCTGCAAGAGGTAAACGAAAAAAGAAATTACTTTGAAAACTTTTTTGCAGGTACAGTGACACGTATCCCCATCTGACATTTTCTCACATTGTCCTGAACTTGAACAAACAGGACTTTTCAATTCCTTAACATTTTCCCCCATTCTCAGTCTTACTAAGAGATGTAAGAAACCAGGTACTTAAATGCAATGGCTGCTGCATAGCACATATTAAAAAACACATAAAAAAAGAAAAGTCCTAGGTGCACACAAGTGGGAAAGGGTTTGTTGCTGAAATGCCAAGAGAGGGAAGGGTATGCAGAGAACAACAAAGTATAGTAGATGTGTTTTTTTCAGGTATGGAATAAATTGTACTTACCAGAGGAACTGACTTCACGTGTTACATGCACACTCCCCAAACCAGAGAGCAGCATTTAATCAAAGCATAAGAAATGGGGTGGGGGTAAGGGGATCTATTTTTAAGTGAAAGATGCCATGAATGAATACATTCTTTATTACTCATTATCAGATAACAAGCGCACTTGTTCCGCCCCAGAAAGGACAGATCTTTTGCCATAGGCAGAAAGCGATCGGCTAGCCCAATGATGTGAAAAGACTTACTCCTTGTGATCTGCTTCAGATCATCTGTCTACCAAGAGTACGGCAGAGAGGGTCACAGTTCAAGCGACTGTGTATTTTTGTTCGTGTCCTGTATCTAGACTGTGAGCAAAGTGCTCCTTTCACAGGAGGCGACAGCGGATGGTTTAACCGATAAGCGGGGAAACATTTGTATAGCAGGCACTGTGATTAGCTGAGACCTTTCCACTGCAGCAGGTTCCCCTGAGATGAAAACTATTACTCAAAGGCAATAGTAACTGGGTATTTTATTTTCTTTCTCTAGAAAGTCAATTTTAATTTCTACCGCAGAAAGGTAGCAAGTTTTGTCTCCCATAAGTTGGCCAATAAAATCTCCCACCTCTCCCCCGTTACTGATCCTGCTGTAATGTAACCCCATAGATCCAGAAAAGTTAATGAAATCAATTTGAAAAGAGGTTTTCAAACTGAAAGATGGAAGCAAGTGCTGTGATCATTTATCTGCATACACAGACTACAAAAGCTCAGTGTCAGTGTACAGAATACATCAGATTTGTGTACTACAGACATATGTTTGCATGCATTCCTTCAGCATATATGGGTATGTCATCTTGTGCACATCAGGCGGCCCAGAAATACTTTTATTATGTGCAGGCATGCCAGCAGTGTATGCACATAGGTTGCTATTGGAATGCAAAGCAGCAAAGAGTCATTTACTGTAACAGCCTCATTTTGGCAGAACAGCAGCTAATACATTTTGTGATAGTTCACAGCTTACTTTTTCCAGATAAAACAGAGAACTCTGCGATTCCCTGATGGATCCCACATCTCTTGCCATTCAAGGCAAAACCCACAAATGCTACTAAACTTCCAGAATCTGCTTCCTGCTAATTTCTTCCGTGCTGTTAGATGCACAAAGCCTTAAAGTGCAACAGCTATTTCTCCTCCAATACTGATGACCGGCCTGTCGGCTGCACCTAGAGCAAAATCACCATACAGTATCTACAGAGCATCCCCAGCTTTGCTCAAGTGCAAGGAGCTGTGCACTAACTGCGGGCCTGGACCCTGCACTTCCTCCTCTTTACAGTCCCCTCTACTAGTGCACTGACCAGGCACACAGGTCAGTTTTAGTGTATCTCAAGACTGCAGCACCCATCTGCTCTCTTAGTAGGAATCCTAGCCTTGAATGGAAAGGCAGGATAGTGCAATTGCTTTATTCTTCTACATTCAAGTTGCATGTTGCCCATTCTTCTCAGTTTTGAATCCAACTAGCCCACTTTGGTATGCACATTTTAAGTTTAAATTATTTTTCCTATTCATGGAACAAAGGTCTTGAAACATTTCCCCTCCTGTGTGGCACGCAAAGGTTATACACAGCGCAGCTTCCAGCCTGTGCCATTCCCAGGGCTGCGGAGCGCACTGAGCAGGGGTGTTCCGCGGGCAGCCTGAGCCCACGGATACCAGCGCTGACGGAGGTGCCCGAGAGCAGGGCGCAGCAGGAACTCGGCTGGCATGCCTGCACACAGCCAGCCAAATCAGCTAAGCAGAAATTCTCCGGAGAGAAGGAAGACTGAGAAGAGAGCACAAAAACTGCAAGAATAGGAGTAGCTGAAGGCAGGCATATATTCTGAGCATATCAGCATCTAGCTGCAGACATGCATGCTAGTCCCTTTTCCTACACTGTGAGATGTGGTCCACAGCTAGCCAGACAAGACCAGGAAAGACTGGGAGACTCCCAGTTATTTCCAGGTAGTATTAAAAGAACAGGTCTCACCAGGAAGGCCCCTGCTGCAGAACGAGTCTGAGGCAGTGCAGGGAGAAAAACATTTGCTCTGTTTCATCTCTTCCTGCAGCTCCTATCTTGTACCAGCTTCTTCCAATTCTGCTGCTTTTGAAAGGGCTTCAACACCCTTGACAGGACTGTAGCACTGTGCTTTTGTTCAAAGAAAAAAGAGCGCGGATGCATTCACCATTCCGGTCAGCATGGGCCCTGCAACTCGGCCTTCTCTGTCCCACGGCCCAAAGCACGTTGGGCGGCTGCAAGGCTGGCTCTGCACTTGCACACCACAGAGTTCAAGGGTTCCTGCCGCAACAGGCACGCGCTGCGTCACAGGGGCTCCTTGCTCAAGCCCACTTTGGGGCAGGAGGAAGGAGGTCAGGACACTGCTTGCCCAGGAGGGAAGGTATGCTGTTGAGCCAGCCCCAGGCAGCTCTGCCCTGCAGCGTACTGCTCTACTGGCAACTGAATAAAATGTTGTCATTCGTCTGCAGCATTCATTACTGTCCCACAGATACGGTAACTGACCCCGAAATTAAAGATGGTTACATTTGTTAACTTTTTTGCCTATAAAAGTAGACACTTACTTTTGTCCTTACAACAGAGAAATGTTGATTTATCTAATCAGAATGACTTTTTTTCTTTTAAAGCTACTTACAGTGAATTTTACTTTTCAAAATCAAATTCTGTTTTTTCTTCAAGAGGCTTTTGAAAGCAGACACCCAACTGTAGACCAAAAATTACGAGCCCTTGTTACACACGAAGCATCAGATTAGTAAAAACAAGTCACCCAGTCAGTCCACCATTATTAGAATACAAGCTATTTTTACACAGTTCCTGAATTAACCTGTGTAATAGTAAAGCACATTACCATATGTGCTAAGACCTGGCACTATAGTTTTCCAGCTAACTTCACAGCATTGGTGTCCCTGCAATCAGGAGTAACATTTCTATTCCTCCATCAGGGCAAGATCCATGAAAGCAGCATTTAAACAATTAAGGCACATCTGGGCCTTTGTCCCCATTTCATCCAATTCTTAGTTCATTCTACTTGTAAAAAAACTTGAGGATATGCAACAAAAAATGGTGGCACAAAAGTCATAGTTTGGAAAGAAGTGTTATTAGCTATTGCTTCTTTGTTAGGCTCAACAGTTAAACAAATGATGCCTCCAGCAGGCTTAAGCCCAACTCACACTCTCACTCCTAAGTCCTAAAAATCATCTCTGCAACTCAAAGTCAGTAAAACTCTGCGATCAGCAGTTCAGTTTTCTTTTCTGAATGTGATGTGGAAGCAGGAGTCTAGGTCATCCCTCCCCCTGCCTCTCTTCCCTTGTTGAAATAGTAGTAATAAGCACACAAATGGTGCCATTTCCAGCAGCAGTTTTTGACAAAGAATAACCCACCTGTCCTACGACCTCTCAAATGCAAGATGGTACTGAGCAGTCCTGCTGACAATTCAATCACACGCCTTGAAAGCCACAGCATTCCCTGCTTGTACAGGGACCGTGACCTGCCATGAGAACGCTTCAGCATATTCCCACCCTGCTGTCGGGAAGCAAACCAGCCTGATAATGTGACTGAGCACAAAGGCAACTGGACTCTCTTCACGCCAAGAACCATACTCCCGACAGAAGCTCACTTGGCACTTACTATAACACAGTTACTTCATCTTCATTTCAGGTTTTTTGTTCTCCTTCCCACTACGTAGATTAAGAGCTGAGAGAAGCAGCTGTCAAAAAGCTGGCGCTAGTAAGGTAACCAGATGTGTAACTTACCGAAGGCCAACTTCTAGAAGATAAGCATTGGGGCTTAACCGCCTTAGGGAGTACAAAGCAGTGTGAAGAGCTCTTCTGCTTCTCTCTGTCTCAGAGAGAAACAAATACCCATCTGGAGTAGCCTGCATCCGTATTGCAGCTTCCTACGATCTAGCCTGAACACTGTTGTGGTCCCATGACAAAGGACATCATTACTCATTGAGTGTGTGTGAGCACAGACTCCGTAAAGTTCCAAAATCTACTAACAACCATTTTGGATATTGAAAAAATATCCCCCCAACAACGCCACCTAAGCATGCCCATGATGAATATACATGTCCTTTTTCACACATTCATGCATTGGTAACATCTACTGCGGAGCTCTGTCCTGTTATAAAAGCAGCAGTGTTAGTCATTGCAGTAGGGTTAGTTTATACCGGATTCTGTTTTATATAATTAATGGAGGTGAAACTTACTGGCATATCTCGGCTGCAGCCCCATGCAAGCAAGCAGAAAGCAAAAATACTTAAAATGGAAGAGAGGAACTGGCTAGCAGGCAGCTACACTCACCCTTTTGTACAGCCTATGGTCCACCAGTGGGCTTCAGATTGCAAAACAATACCAAAGAGCTATTAGCACACACATGGCAATAACCATACCTTACCAAGAGCTTCACTTCAGGGAGGAGGAGACAACACTTCTGCTTGCCTGGAGAGAAAGAACTCTTCCCACTCCTGCCTACTGGACTCCTCCTCTTTACCAGGGAAGAGCAGTCCTGTGTTTAGGTGTTTTAGGGCAGGAAGTAATAAGCAAGTAAAATAAACCCAATACTGTCGTCTCCATGGCACTTCTAGCTGCATCCTGCCTTCCCTTGCAGCGATCATCTGTTTTCTATTTCATTCCAAATGCTACTCCATAAAAACCACTGCAGATCATAATCACAGCCTAGCAATGGTATAGATACCTCTCAGAGGAGTAAAATTTTCCTAAGAATCGGAGAAAGAATAGGAAATAGGAGGTTACCTTCTCAGTGGAAGCTGACTGTCTGGACCATATATGGATTCAGCTCAGCAAACCCAAACCCACTTTGGAGCTGGCGTATTTCCTTGCAGCTCTGGATGTGTCATATCTGAGGATCACTAAGTAGATGGAGTCTTTCCACAACCATTGCATAGGCAAAGCCTCAATTCTGCCTCACACAGGACAGCATGCCAGGACACAGCTCAACTCACAGTAGGTGTAATGGAAAGTTTTAGGTTGAAAGTTAGGCAAGTGCCAGACAACAGGTCCAGGCACCACAGGAAGACAGGTGAAGCTCTCCTGGAAGACCGGGAAGCTTTTGTTTCTCATTCACGACAAACAACATTTCTATGACAAGTCATGTTGATACCATGTTATGGCTGATGCATGTTTTTTCCACTAGATTTTTGGGAATATGACAATAGATGGATAAATACATTTTTGTGGGGGTGTGTGTGTGTCCCCCCCAAGTCAAAAGGAAACAATACATGTCTGACCATCAGAATGACTGCTGATGAATGATCATTTTTGTCTCCATGACAACTGATATTCACTACTAGAGCTCCAATATCTTCTCTAAGAATACATTCAACCAACACTTAAGTTCCTTTTCTGATTTTTGTCAGTGTCTACACATCCGTTACTGAGAGAGTGCCAACCGCAGAACCTCTCCTTAACTGTCTCAAAACATCTGAAATACTGTCTGATGAGGCAACAGGTGTAAGTTCAAGGAGAGCAGAAAATGGAAGACCAACATGCCTATGCACCCTGGATCCTCAAGCTGATTCGAATCATGTTTGTGCTACTCGGCCTTTGCGCCAAAAAGCCAATAAGCAAAATAGTACAAGACCATCATTTAAACTGTTCTAAATGCTAGCTGAGAAAGCGTTCTCATAACTGGCTTGAAGTAGACTTTGATAAATTTAAAATAGGAAAGAAACAACCAACCAGACGGTGGCCAGGGGAAAGACTGAGTTAACTTTGCCTAAAGGCTACAGAATAAGCTCTTAATAAGAGTCATTTATTGGCCCAGCAACAGAATCTGCTTGTGGACAAAAACTAGGTCAAACAGTTTCTTTTTTTTTTTTTTAAGGTTGAATTTCTGAACTTTTCTGAGAATTTACTGCCTTTTCACTTAGCTCACTATCTTTACGACAAACTGCAAGTGGCTTTTACAGCCTCCTCCACCTCTACCCGCTGATAGGAATCTGCTTCAAGATCCTGTTTCTTCAACATTCCTGTGCATGCTCTCTTTTCTCTCACTCCCTCAGATCTTCCAAAAATATCTGTCATTTCTATCCCTTGTACTGACAAGGCCCAGTGGTTTAAAAAGTGGCTATAGTGCCATTTTAATGCTACAGAGCATTAAATTACATCAGATGTTAGTTGTTACAGCTTGCCCCTGGGTGATCAGGAGCTTGGATGGCTGAAATATTTATGGAGACTGGGGCTTTCTTAATTTCTAGTTTTACAGCAGCAGTGTGCTAATCTGGAACATTTCAAGAGAAGCCCATGATGGGATTCCACCAAGCAGTACTCCTGAAACAGTGCATGGGGCTGTTGGCCTAAGTACCAGTCACATCAGCAGCAGCTGTGTCCTGTGTGAGCGTTACACAGGACGCACGGTAGACTGAACAGATATAATTAGGAGACTTACACGGAGGTGGTTTTAAACTTACTTAACATCCTAAGTTGTATTACTCTAGGCTTAGAAAGAGGTAAGAAAGAGAAATCAAGCAGTGAGGAATAAATGTAATTAAGATACAGAAAAAGAAAGCTTGAAGAAGAGCAGATGAGAAGGAAGCAATTCCCTGTCTTCCACTTGGTAGCCCAGTGTACATGCACCACAAACAGGGCAGCTCAGAAAGGGGGTTGCAGAGCCAAGCTTGGGAAAGAACAAATGCAGGTGGTCTTGCCAGGATATGGCTGTGCTGGGGAAGGAATGTGGATCTCCCCCTCAGGCAGCGGATGAGGAAGCAAACGGGTCAGTCCGAGACAGCTGAGATGCTGAAGCAAGTGAAGCTGTTTTAATAAGAAGATCTGTATCATTTCCAGCATTATACTTTTCCTTTGCAGTTGTTTACACAAGAAAAAGACTTCAATCTGCTTGTCTTCAAAATCCTGTGTGGTAATAGAGCTCTAAGAACCTGATTTATGTGTTACTCTTCACTGAGTGCAAACAAGCATGGGGATCAGAGCTCTCTGTATGGTACCGGCAGCCAGGAGAGTCCGAGGGTCCATGAGATACTCCTGCAGTGGGATCCCAGGACCACAGATGCAGCCTAAGTGCACAGAGCACAAAATGTTTTGGAAAACTTTTCTTCGCAACTGCTTGCTAGAGCTTTTTGGCAAGCAGGAGGAATATGGGGAAAGAGGCCCAAACTTGTCACATTTCTGAACAGTTCTATAAACCTAGTAGGCTGGTGAATTTATGTCTCTTTCAAGCAGATTCGAAATGTGGTTTCATAATTTTGGTAGGTCTTGCTTTTCTTTTTAGGATTTGCCAATGCCAGAATGCTCCTGGTTAAAATTTGTCAATTATTAACATTAGATACACTAACACAGTTTTGAACCCTTATGCTTGCTTGGAGAAAGTGCTTGACCACGAATGTATTACCATTTTTATTTCAGAAGGAAAAGCAAGGCAGTTTTGAAAAACAGTTAACATCTTCAGTGGAAATAAGTTGCTTTTTTCTTTTGTTGCACCCTAGCCAAGAACCATGCACAAATTCCCAAGTAACCACAACTGCTAACAAAGTGCCTATGGACACAGGCAGGACTGCTCTGTTGCAGAAATTGAAGTACTGCATGGTGTGACATAAGCCAGAGGGAGCCTACCGACAACGGATCCCCCCAGCTTCCTCTTTTTATTTCCTGCCTATAAATGCCCAAGACCTAAACCCATCTCCCAGAGATGCACAGCAGCCATCACACTGCTGAAGAGAGAGATTGACTACAGGCAAAGGGAAGGGTCTCGCCTGCAAACTTCGGTGATGCAAATGAGTAGGATCTCACTCTACAAAGGAAACGAGATGATGAGAAAGAGGAAGACAAGGAGCTGAATGCAAGAAAAACTGCTGGAATCATGGGCAATTTAAGCCTTGAAGAGTCTAGGTTACTTGACAGCGGGAGATTTAACTGAGCGTGGTTGAAGTGCATAACGCATCCCGGACATTGGTGGGAAACCCAGGGCTATAGCTAGTCATTGATGTATTCTCTGGGCTTGTGTGCGAGAGTCAGCTGTAAGAGTCTCTGGCAGGTTGACCCCAGAGCCTCCATGGATGGAAACAGGCACATGGTTTCCCCAGGGACTGCCTGGATCTCAAGCAGATCTGAGATGATACAGAAGTGCTGAGCCTCTGCCTGCTTCGGTGGGACATGCTGCTCAACAAATACAAGAAAACAAACCTTTTGGTCTCTTCCACATGCCCTGCTGAGAGCAAGAAGCCACTTGTGCTTCTTCATGAACAACTGTGGCTATTTCAAGTGCATTTGGAATTGGCCTAGAAACCATACAGCCCTCTTTCTTGTCCACACATGTTACCTCCCACTGAACCTGCAAGTAAGATGCCCTTCCACAACATAAGCCACACTGACTTCCTGCAAACTGCAGCTCTGAATTCCTATGAAAAGGACCGACTCTGTTCCTAAAATCAAGTTGATTATATGCCTCTCTGCCTCTCAGAGCTCTCCTTGTTCAAACATCACTGGGCTGAACTAGACACGCCTCAAAATGCATCAGGTCTGACCGGCTCCTGAGTGGATGAAATGCATGTGTGGTGACAATGGAGGGAGCAGAGTCAGAAACATCTGAATTGACTTTTGTCTAGGCAAAGTTCCAGTTTGCAACCTAATCATATATGGGATCCTTTCATTAAAAAAATCAAAACAAATGCCCTGCATGTAGCAGAGTACTGGTATGGTAGCGCTAGCTGCCACACATGAGCACTTCGGCAAGCCTGCACAGGTTCTCACACTGGCAGGAGGTGATGTAGCTTCATGGCTGTGTCTATACTCCCAGCTTACTGAGATACGTGTGGAGTGGCTGATGTGAACTAACTTGTCTGCTGCTCTGTTGGCACATTCCACCAACCCACATTAAAAAGAACCCGTATTTGATGAGAGTTTATCCAGCGTACACCAGAAGTTGTCACATTTTGCACTTTCCCACATACCGTGAAAGCTTTGTGCAGCACTTACAAGCTGTAGCTATGATTCAGTAAGCTTTTTTCAGACTTCCTCAAGTCCAACTTTTAAAGTCATGTGCCTTGCTTTGCTCAAAGTTACCTTATTCAGTGTCTGCCTAACACACCCTGGGCTGCTTTACCATATCAGCAACAGAGCTGAACGTGATTCGCTTTCAGAAACAGTCCTAAGTTAGAGATTTCATTTTTGTCAGTACATCTTGGAAGCAGCTGGGTTTTGTTATTTGGTTAAATGATCTGTAGTGAGCTGATTCTATTATCCTTTACATTGCATTCATTACCAACACACTTGACTATTGTTGCATTGCTCTAACGAAGGGCAGATACCAAAAGATAGCGTCATACCTGTGGCGGCAGCGTCGTAAAAACCGCATAATCTTGCGAGCAGCTTGATCCTGCTTCTTGGTAAGCAGACTGCTTCTAAACACAAAAAAAACCCAACACTGAAGTGTAGGCAAAACTGGTCAAGAGTAATTATCCTATGAACCACTGTCCTTTTCGCACCAGCCTTTGTCTGCAAATTACAACACAGCCCTGATGACTGTAAAAGCAGTATATAAAGATCCTGGCAGCATCAGATATCCCAACAGCTCACCTGAGTTTCTGTTGTACAATGGTGGCTGCCCGACGGTTTTGCCTCCTCTTCCCACATTCTTTGTAGCTGCGATAGTACTGCTGGATCAGCATTGCGGCTCGTCGGCTCTGCTGAAATTTTTTCTGTTCATAGTAACTTCGGAATTTGCTCTGGATAAGAATGGCAGCTTGTGTCATCTTTTTATAAAGTGCATACTACAAAAGAAACAAAGAGAAGCTGAGGCACTCCAATAAAACCAGCAAGAAGCAGGTTCCTATGGTGAAAGACTCTTGTGCCACTAAGACATGATGAGAAGCAAATGAGTACCTACTTGCTGACTGGGAACTGTGTGAGAAAAGGGTGACAGCAAACTGGAACAACTGTGAGATCAGGTGCAGAACCTAGTCTGCATCAAGAAAGCAACTACCTGTTTTGCCACCCCTGGAATAGCCTGACAGGATTGCTTTTGTTTAACACCTAGCTAGCAGAGGCTCTACATGTACATGCTAATGACCAGATCCAGCTGTCCTATACTTATGAACAACTTTGGAACAACGAGCTGAACCCAAGTCGTGTTTACACCGCTTCATATTTGTACTGCAGTGGGTCTGCGTTACAGATAAACCAACTGACTACACTTAGAGGAATTGTTTTTTTCCCTTGCATACAGAAATCTCATTACAAAGTACAGGATGCCCACTTCTGTGCAGCCGCTGTTTGTAAAGACTCATAACAACAGTGGCAAAACACGCCCAACTAAGTGACTGTAAGGCTAAAGCAGCATGAATGACTATTCCAAAATGCTAACAAATTAACTAAAACCAAAATACACTTTTTGGTGTCTTCATTTAAAAATCTCTTTTAAATGAATTACTTTAAGAACTGAATTTGCTCTTTCCAAGTGTATTCCACTTTCCTAGGACACTTAATTTTAAACAGCTCATTTCTGGTTTCTATGCCATAGCACAATACTGCAAAAGTTTTGATTGCTCATATATCCATTTAAAGTCAAGCATTTCAAAAAGAATAACATGGGATTCTAACTCAAAAAAACCAAAACTAAACAAAACCCCAAAACCACAACTCAAGCAAGTCCTATGTTGAGCCTAAGTCATAAGCAAAGCTAAATCTCATTAAAGTCTGTAACAAGTATCCACCGAACTCGCAAATTTGCATGAGCAGTCACACAGATCCCAAATTCCCTCTAGTACTAGTATTATTTCTAGCCCCATGATTCCAAATAAAGCAGGCAAAAAACTCTCTCTCAAAAAAAAGTCTTCTTTATTCTACATCTTTTCCCTCTTAAAGCACGCAAATAGATGGCTGCTTAACAGAAACCATACGCATTCATGCATATTTTTAAAAGTCCTTTTGAAAGACAGGGCTGTAGAATAATGTATAGAAGTCGCACTCATACCTCTGAACTAACACTATGACAAGTTTTTCAGTGTTTACTGATCTTATTTTGAAAGTTTTAACACTTTGAAAATGTAAGTGTCTATTGTTCCTGGATATTTTATCAGCTACAACTTTACCAGATAGATGAGACTCAGAAATAGCAGCCACTGCCCTGTATAGGGTAATGTCCTAACATATCTCAACGTAAGTTTTCCTGTCTATCAGGGAAAAAAAAAAAAACAACAAAACAACAAACAAAGCAAACACCCCCTCCCCCTCCACATCACCCCAAAGCAAAAAACCCTCCAATATCATCACAGACCACCATTTACCAAATTTCACTTTTTGGAATTGAAGCAGTCATTAGGTGCAGTTATATTTTGTCATTATTGATTTCCATTGGGTTTTTTTTGTTTATTTTTAACATTTTTAATTAAATGGATCAGATTGTGGTTTTAAATTAGCTATTTTAAATAACTCCACTCATGGGCCGTTCATGGTTTTCCTTCCAATTTTTAGCCCAGGTGGAACTCCTGTGGCTGAGTTACAAACCCCTGAACAGAAGGGTTCAAATACGAAGCCATGATGTGAGCTATGACTTCAAGTCTAGTCATAAGCCTGTGCTGATCTAAGCAATAGAGTAACATAATAGAAGAATAAGGCATGTGAAAGAGAAAACACCAGACGCTGGATAGACTAGACCCCAATATGTTTGTGTTCAACTCTAAGACCCACTTAACTGATTAGCTACTCCCTCTCCTCCTCTTTTTCCCCTCCAGCTGGGAAGAGGATAAACTGAGAAGTCACCTAACCTCCCTGAAGTGGTAAGCCTCAGCTAGTACAGCAGCCCCAGAAAGCTCAGCTCACCTGCGCTGATAGGACAGTGCTTTGACTGATACAAAACCATGGTGCAGGAGGAAGCTGTGGATGGAAAATTACCCTGAGGAAATGTTCTCTCCAGGAAGAGTATGCCTTGCCTCCTGGGTAGCTTTGAGAGAAGGTCAGCTGATTCTAGTATCTGATGAGAGCAAGATGTTGCACAGCTGGGAAATCCACCTTTACAGTAGAAAATTATTGGCCATGAACAATTTAAGACTGGCATCAAGAGTCATGCCTCCAGTATGAGCAGCAACGTACATAAGACTGTGGTCTTAGTGCACAGGTTTTCAAAGATGAATGCTTAAAATACTTTGGCAGGCAGAATGCAGAGGACATTGGCTGCACAGGTGGGTTAAATGTTCTCCCCGAATGCCAAGGCAAAGATCACTCACTGACAGCTAATCAGCAGCAACAAAGGAAAACCTGTCCTCTGGAAACTGGCTTCAAAACATTCCACACACCTCAGCTCATCACTGCTTATATAAGTACCTGTAGAAGCAGCAGATTTTTTTTTTTCTTTCTTTTTTTTAAGTTGTACCACTGCATTGATATGCTGTGGCATGGCAGCCCCAGCGTATCTCCCATAAAGTTTGGTTTGTCAGTGATTTCTCAACCACAGGCATTTATTAGTGGATACTATTAAAACACTTCTCTAAATGCCAGGTTCTCCTGGTTTATATTGAATGTGAAAGTTAGTGACCCACGGGGAACTGTTTCCAAAATAGTGTTTGTATTTGTATTACCTTCAAGGCTATCCAAGTAAGCTTAGGAAGAAACAGAAAAATATAGTTAATGTTAGTTCTGCAAATAAAGAATGAAAACGAAAACAAAAACCAAACCATCTTCTTTCAAAAAGAAGCGATTCCAGGATCCAAGACATAGCAGTTTGTCAAGCAGTTTTTGAAAGGAATTAAGCTTCCCTATCATAGGAAGCATCACTCCAGAATGACAGCCATGTGACAGGTTGAATGTGATTCATGATGCAGTCACCTAACACTAGAAAGGCTTCCCAGATAAATATTTTTGAAGGTTGTAAAAGAGCACAGGCATCTTGCCTTTCACTTTATGTAACATGCTGCCAGGCATCAGACAGCTTGAGTCTAGCTGGGTATAGTGAAAAGAGGGATGTGGGCTCTAGCCCCCACAAAAAACCCAAACACAAAACCCACCCAACCAAAACCAAAAAGGAAAAAGAAAAAAAAAGTATCTTCTTTTTCTGGGGTTGAGAACTCAGCCTAAAAGCATGTTTCCGACTAGAGTCTGGATAACAGTCTCAGTCCTGGAACAACTTGAATCAAGCTAAAACATGTGACTTCCCATAGTTTAAAAGTTTAGTATGTGCAAAATAAAACAACCTGTTTTTCATCTTCGCCTTTATCAAAGGCAAAACCAACTTCAATTTCACAATGAAATTTGGCAAGCAACTAGTCAGAGGATAGTCTCACCAGGCTATAGCATGCATAAAGGCCAATATGGAATACATCATTGCCCTCTATCTCATAGCAAAAATGCAGGTATCATCACAAACAAAATCCTTTCAAGGATTCCCTCCAAAATTAAGATTCAGGACACGAATTAGCTTCCCTTTTCAATTTTGCCTGAGCAGGGTATTTCGTTACTGCATGCCAATGAGCATACAAGAACAACAGTGGGATAATTCCCATTACAAAGGGCTGTGTTCATGGCACACACATGTGTTTCATAAACTTTCACTTCCTTGATTACCTGTTTGTATTTTCGGTAGCAACGCTGAATAACAGCGGCAGCCACCTCTTGTTGTTCCCGGAGAGGACGACCCTACGTGGAGAAGGAAAGAAGCAGTAAGTAGTCAGAGTGCACCAAAAAACAGGACAGACGATATTAAGTAGCTCACAGCAGCTTGCAGGGCACCTACTTCTACATCTCTCCTACCAGTGCCACCTGGTCCAATTCAGGTCTAGGCATTTCCTGGAGATAACTCTACTGTCAATTCATGTAAGGGACAAACCCTCAGAATTATCTTTCCACCAAGCAAGCAACTAACCAGGACCTCTGGGGTATATTTTGAGGAGATGCTTTGTGAGTGCTGTTCCGGCACAAAAGGCATGCTATGGCATGGCATGCTCTCTCCAGTATGGCAGCTGCTGGGTAAACATCAACAAGCACATGCTAGGAGCACTGAAAAGGTTATGACAGAAACTGTATTTTTGTCCCAGGACTGTGTATTACCCACATTTTGTTTTGTAACAAATTATACTCTCTCACATCTAACAAGGAAGACATTGGACATTTTGGCCACATACCTTGTATTTCCTGAACACTGTCTGGACGAGTTTGGCAGCTTCATAGAGTTCTCTCTGCTCATGATCAGACAGAGTTAACTGTGCAAACTCATTTTCTACCTTCTCGCTGGTGGATGCACTTAGAAATTCAGACCAGTCTGCTGCCGAGGGAAGGCTGGGTTTCTCAAAAGCTATTTCACTGATTGGTGAGCCTGCAGGGCTCAAGCTGGTGTTCGAAGAAGGGGTCAGGGGTTCACTATACAGACTTCTGAAATACCAATCACAGTAGGAGTTATTGGCTCACAAAGCACCTGGGCTGGCATCACAGATAAGGACTACGACATTTCTGAGTTCAAGGCAGAAGCTCTTGCTCCCCTCCCTCTCTCCAAGCAACATCCCCCATTCCTGAGCCTGTCCGTACTGCATTGCGCAGACTTGGCACTGGAATAGAAGTCGCAAGTCAGACCCTGTGGCCACTTCCCCCTCCTTCCTCCTGCTGCATGCACTCCATTCTTCCATCAACATGTAGCTGTACTGGCAATGGTACATGTTGCCACGAGAGCGTGGCTGGGCTTGGAACACCAACATTGAGGCCCACTGAGAAACAGCATCTGCGGACTAAAGAATCAGTGCGTGCTGCTCAGCACTGAGACCACTCAAAAACCCAGAGCAGCTTCACAGCTCTTACTGACCTTATCTGTGCAGCGCTCGGCAGATGATCGACATCAGCAAGGTAACTGGCCAGCCAGCTCATTGTGGTGCTCATGGCAGCACTGTCCGTTCTCTCCACCAGCGGTGACGCCATTGGCACAAAATTCTCCCGCTTGATCCTGTCAGGCGTTGCTTCAATAATGTGCTCTGCAAGTGTCATCATGTTCACCTGGGAAGGGGAAGAGGAGAGCAAACTTTTGCTGCCTGCTAGCAGGAGCCTTGTGCTTGCACCTTACAGCCCAGCTTTAGACAGACTGCCCCATTTTTCCCAAACTTGTGGTAGCTGGAGTCTACTGTTTGTCTCAGCATTGGAGAGAAATTCATTAAGCAATACTCATTTGCTTTTCTGTCTCTTCTGACAAAGCACTGCAGGGTTTTCTATTCCCCAGACCTCTTTTTCATTGAATGTCCAGGGAGCCTAAGACATCTGGTGAAAGGTTTAATGTCACTGGACCTTTGCTGTACACTACTGATAGCTGTCACGACTATCTCATTCCCAAAGGAAAAGTGATCTTGCTACTCTTTCACTGAGATGTGCAGTAGAGCATGACAGAACAGTAAAGGCACATCAAGAGAAGTTAAAACCCTCGGGACCACAGCTTTGTCAGGAATCCTTCTGAACCACATCCCTCCCCATCTGCCAAGGTTCACAGAAAGTTTTAATAGAGAGAACTGAAAGCAGTTCTTGTTTTGCAAAGACCTGCTTCATCCATGTTACGACAGCAAGATAAGACTATTTAGAGATGCCAAGGCAGTGCATGCAGGCTGTGCTCCCATTACTCTTTTCACTAAGAAGACCAAACACAGTATGTTTCCCCCAGTGACTACTATTCATCTGTATGTCCTGCTTCTGTTGTGTTTTTATTTCCTCTATTCCATACCTGGTGGGATTTTTCCTTCCCCAAGCCCACTGTCTCTCCCCTTCTCCTTGCCCTTTAAAGTGCAGCAGCTTGGCCTGCAACCACAGCATTGCCTCTCTTAAGTGACCTTGTCTTCACAGGACTGCTTCCCAGTTCCCGAAGGACTATGGGGCCACCTTAGTCTCATTTACTGATGTGACCAGGAGGGTCTGCTTTCTCCTTTTTCCTTGCAAAATTGCAAACAATCTTGTGCATTCTGTACACTGTTGAGGTGTACACCAGTGCATGACCCTAAATGCCAACCATCAGCCTTTGTGTCTGGGTTGAAAGGATACCCTTTGAAACTGGAAGAAAGTATACATTGACCGTATGACCACCTCCTTTCACAAAGCACAATTCGGAGTCTCTAAAGGCCTCCACAGAAGTTTCTCACAGTTAGGCTCCTCTGTGCAGCCACCATGTTCTCTGGGCTGCTGATCTTGGTGCTACGGGTATGTTTACCTGCAAGTCATCCATGTGGTGTAAGCAGTCCTCATCCCCTGCGTTGTCCCTATAGGACAAGAGCTCTGCATCCACCATCTCCCTGTCAGCCATCATCAGCACATTCATCTGCTCTCGCTGGCGTAGCCGATGGGCTACAGTGTCCTTCCCCAGTACAGCTCCCTTCTCGCTCTCCGCCACCTGCACTGCAGACACACCAATATAAACGTCTTTTGGGTTCCATTTGATGCCTGCTTGGCTGCCAGAGCCCCGGTACCCAGTAACTTCCGGGATGTGCTGGGAGAGCTCCCGGCCATAGTCCCTTATCCCTTCACTGGGGCTGATTGTCTCAGTGGCAGATTGCTTGGAGCTGGAGTTCTGCTTCCTGATGCTCGGCTGTTCCAGGCTCAGCGCAGTGGAAAGCAGTTTCTCTTGCCGGGCTTGAAAATATTCAGGGCTCAGCTTATGTTTTTTGGGTGCAGGGTAATCTTTCTGAGTCTCACTACTGTAGTAACTGGAAGGTTCTGATCTTGGTCGTCTCAGCTCTGGAAACAAACACATCAATGGTCAAAACAAAACACACAACCCATGATTGCCTAACCCATGAAGAGCTTCTGACACAGACCTACAGGCAGAAGTTTGTGCCATGCTCTGGGACACCTGATGGCGTGTACAAAGAGAGTAACTATCACCCAGGGAGGATATGACCTCAACCACTCTTAAGATACACGTGTCTTTCTAAAGCAGGCATTCACTCCTCTTCCCGATACTTATGCAAGTGCATGGAGCACATGACAGAGAGACCACAAGAAAATAATTAAGCACGGACAGCAGGGCTACAGATGGCATCTGCCGCGCGAGTGAGCTCTTTGCCCCCAGGTTTTCACATGTCAAGTGTCAGTAAAACAGTGCATGCCCTCAGGGCTGTTTTACCTGTGTTTGTACTGGAAATCACAGTGACTCCCTTCTGAGGCTCCTGAGAGGCAATAAGCTCACTGTGCCACTGGGGCACCCAGTTCTCTGTGCTGGAGTCTGTGCTTGAGGGGCACTGAATCCTGGTGTTTTGCCCCAGCTGAGTTTGCTCATCTCGCTGTAGCTGCTCCAAGCACTCCGCCAACTTCACGTGGCCCCGAGACCGGGCAATGGCCAGTGGCAGTCTCCCAAGGGAGTCAGGAATAGAGATGGCTCGGCGGTCCCACTTGTACAGCACAACGGCTGCATCCATGTGGCCCAGGGCACATGCCCACATCTAAAAAAGAAAAGACAATTGACACATAGGGCAACCTGCCTTCTCCTTCCTTTCTCACTAATGCAGTGGAGTCTGGTCCCCAGCTCACAGAAAAATGACTCTCATAAGCAAAACCATAACATACTTGAACCTCAGCAACTGGGAGTTCTTTCCTGACAAAAGGCCATTACAGAGGATTAGATGCATGCTATTCTCTACTATGACAGAGAAACCTCCATCTGCCAAATGAATCAGTCTGACAGTTTCTTTTTAGTCATAAACATTTTTTGGGGTTGGTAAAAACACTGGCATCACTGCAGGGACAGAACAGCCTCATATGCAAAGGAATCTCTGAGATCAGACACAGCAGACAAGACTAAAGGTTGGGAACAGTAAAATCAACACTCTGCTGTTGTAAACTGGCAGTTCTGGTTCCACCTGCTTTGGCTTTTTGCTTGTCTAAGTTTTCAGTCATGACTTTGTGATTTCAATGACCAAGATATTGTAATGACTTTACAACCTCTACAGTCAATCACTCAAAGAAAACAACTTGAAATAAGGTGTGTAAAGTCCCTTCCCCAGCACGACAGCGGAGACTAGATTTTGGGTAAAACACAAACCAGAATCACCTATCTGATCTATTCCCTTTCCTCATATTACTCAATGACAAGGTTTTTTCTATGTGGCCTCTCTCAGCAAAATGCCAGGAAGCTGATAGTGCCATATCTTACCATTTACACAGCAAGGATGCACCATTTACACACCAATCATGGGACAAATCCCATGACTGTAGCGCGGCTATCGATGGCTACAGGCTGTTCAGAAGGGACAGGTGAGGAAGGAAGGGCGGAGGCGTTGCCCTATATGTCAAGAAATGGATAGAGTGTGAAGAGCTGTCTCTGAGGAATAACCATGAGCAGGTCAAAAGCTTACGGGTAAGAATCAGGGACTGAAGCAGCAAAGGGAACTTTGTGGTTGGTGTCTACCACAGGCTGCCCAAGCAAGGGGAGTCTACTGATGAAGCCTTCTCTCTCCTGCTATGGGAGGCATCGTGCTTGCAGGCTCTTGTCCTGCTGGGGGACTTCAACCACCCTGATATCTGCTGCAGAAGTAGCACAGTGAGCTGCAGGCAATCCAGGAGACTCCTGGAATGCACAAAGGATAACTTCCTGTGCCAGGTAACAGACAACCCTACCAGAGGGGATGCCATACTGGACCTGCTGCTCACCAACACATGCGAGCTAACTGGTGACATCAAGATTGGAGGCAGCCTGGGCTGCAGTGATCATGCATTGGTGCAGTTCACAGTCCTGAGATATATGGGGCAGGGGAAGAGTAAAGTCTTTTTTGCTTTTAGGAAAGCAAAATTCCAGCTCTTCAGGGAGTTGGTCAATAGGACGCCCTGGGAAACTGCCCTCAGGGACAAGGGAGCAGAACAGAGCTGGCAGATCTTTAAGGATGCTTTCTGTAGAGCACAAGAGCTCTCGATCCCCAGATGTAAGAAATCAGGGAAGGAAGGCAATAGGCCAACATGGCTGAGTGGAGACCTGATAGGCAAACTAAAGGGCAAGAAGGAAATGCACAGGCAGTAGAAGCAGGGACAGGTATCCTGGGATGAGTACATGGACACTGCCCAGTTGTCTAGGGGTGAGGTCAGGAGGGCCAAGGCATGGCTGGAGCTGAACTTGGCAAGGGATGCAAAGAATAGTAAAGAGGGTTTCTATAGGTATTGTCAGCCAAAAAAGAAAGGTCAAAGAAAGCGCACCCCCCTTGATGAGCAAGACTGACAGACTGGTAACAAGGGATGAGGAGAAGGTTGAGGTACTCAATGACTTCTTTACCTCAGCCTTCACTTGCAGTCTCTCTCCCCACACTGCTCGAAGGGATGGAGTAGAGGAGGAAGGTCCCTCCTGTAAGAGAAGATAAGGTTCGAGACCACCCAAAGAACCTGAACATGCACAAGTCTATGGGACCTGTCGAGACATGTCCCAGAGTCCTGAAGGAATTGGCTGATGTCATTGCCAAGCCACTCTCCGTGGCAGTCAGGTAAAGTCCCTGGTGACTGGAAAAGGGGAAACACTGCACCCATTTTTAACAAAGGTAGCAAGGAGGACCCTAGGAACTACCAAACTGTCAGCCTTACCTCTGTGCCTGGGAAGATCATGGAGCAGATCCTCCCAGAAGCTACGCTAAGGCACATGCAGCACAGGAAGGTGATTTGAGACAGCCAGCATGGCTTCACCAAAGGCAAGTCCTGCCTGACCAACCTAGTGGCCTTCTAGGATGGAGTGACTGCAGCAGTGGACAAGGGAAGAGCTACCGACGTTGTCTATCTGGACTGCTGTAAGGCCTTTGACACGGTCCCCCACAACATCCTCCTCTCTAAATTGGAGAGATACAGCTTTGATGGGTGGACAAATCAAATTATTTGGTGGATAAGGAATTGGTTGGATGGTTGCATCTAGAGGGTAGTGGTCAACAGCTCAGTGTCCAGATGGAGATCGGCAATGAGTAGTGTCCCTCAAAGGTCCGTATTGGCACCCGTACTCTTTAATATCTTCATCAATGACACAGACAAGTGGGATCAAGGGAATCCTCAGCAAGTTTGCAGACAACACCAAGCTGAGTGGTGTGGCTGACATGCCTGAGGGATGGGATGCCACCCAGAGGGACATGGATAAGCCCGAGGAATGGGCCTGCATGAACCTCATGAGGTTCAACAAGGCCAAGTGCAGGGTCCTGAAGCTGGATCAGGGCAACCCCCAGTATCAATACAGGCTGAGGGGATGAAGGGGTTGAGAGCAATCCTGCTGAGAAGGACTCAAGGGTACTAGTGGATGAAAAGCTGGACGTGAGCTGGCAATGTGTGCTCGCAGCCCAGAAAGCAAACAGTATCCTGGGCTGGCCCCAAAGCCGCGTGGCCACCAGGTCACGGGACAGGATTCTGCCCCTCTGCTCTGCCCTGGTGAGACACCCCCTGCAGTTCTGTGTCCAGCTCTGGAACCCTCAGCACAGGACAGACACAGACCTGTTGGAGCAGGGCCAGAGGAGGCCACAAAGATGCTCAGAGGGATGGAACACCTCTGCTGTGAAGAAAGTCTGAGACAGTTGGGGTTGTTCAGCCTGCAGAAGAGAAGGCTCCAGGGAGACTGTATTGCAGCCTGCCAGGACACCAGGACTTAAAGGGGGCTTCTAAGAAAGACTGGGACAGACTTTTTTGCAGAACTTGTAGCGACAGGTAATGATTTTAAAGTAAAAGAGGACAGATTTCAACTAGATCTAAGCAAGAAATTTTTCACAAGAAGGGTAGTGAAACCCTGGCCCAGGTTGCCCAGAGAAGTAGTAGATGCCCCATCCCTGGAAACATTCCAGGTCAGGTTGGACAGGGCTCTCTGAGCAACCTGCTCTACTTGAAGATGTCCTGGCTTATGCAAGTGGGGTTGGACTAGATGGCCTTTAAAGGTCCCTTCCAACCCAAAGATCCTATGTTTCTAAGAAACATCTACTCTTCAAAGCATGAAACATATTAAGAAAATAACACATGAGGAAGAACATCACTGGGTCCTCAGACTCTCTCAGAAGTTTCAGTCTCTGTTCTTACCAGAGGAGTGCAGGAGAAATGATCCACATTCAAAGGGTCAACTTCCAGCTCCAGATCAATGCTGTCTGCATGTTTGGTGCTGCAGAGGAAACAACAGAACTAATGACACTCTGTAGCCATGTTAGGATCATTGCCTAAATGCACAGCTTTACCCAACGCACCATACCACAAAGAAGTAGCCACACATATGCCCATGACACACATATTTACTACAGATGGTGCCCCCACCAGAGACTTTAAAAGCATGATACATCCAGTGATTGGACTCGCTCTCTCAAGAGACACATCCTGTCAGATCAGGGAACAGGAACAAGTTCAGGGACTTGGCTGTTTGTAAGGGGCAACCAGAAATCTGAACCAAGCAGGTCTTACATACGCTTCTGCCATGCCTGTATTGACACCCAAGAGTCCAACGGGCTGGGTCTTACCGCCATTTGATGAGGGTCTGGATCAGTGTAGCATAGCCCTGGGCAGCGGCTAGGTGGAGCAGTGTCATTCCTCGGAAAGTCTTTGAATGGATCAAGTGTTTGGACTTTGCCCAGCAAGCACGACTCATCATCTTCTCGCACACCACCACCACGCGGCTCTCAAAGCAGCTGCCCAGTGTCCCAGTCCCAGAAACGCACTGAAACACCACACACATCCCAGTTTAACCACTGAGGAGAGCTGCAACCTGCCCTGAGCAGGTAGCCTTCCACTTTTAGAAGTACTGAGACAGTGGCAAATGTGAGTGAAAGCCAATTGCTGTTAGACGCCCACAAACCAGACTTCTTGTTTAGGAAAAATGATAATCCTTTCCAACCCCCACAAAAACAAACCCTGATAAGAAAGCATAAAGCTGTTCGTACCTGCACCTGTGTTCCTCCGTTCCCACTCCCATTGCTCCCACCTCCTACTCCTTGTTTGTGCTGCTGGGAGCCTGTCATTTCAGCCATTCTCCTCTCCATCTGCTCAAGTCGCTCCAATATTGACATCCTGAACTGGTTATCTAGGTTGGAGAAAGCCAAAGTAAGGGCATTTCCGCAGAAAGAAAGGTCAGGTTTTCTGAGCAGCCTACTACAAAAACTATCCTGGAAGTCACACAGGAGATTTGCTCTGCTTGACAAGGCACAGGGACACTTGCCCTGCAGCAGCCTAGCTCTTCAAGTTCCTGCAGCAGCCCTTTGACTGCAATGACAGAGAACTTCCTTAAAGAAAACAGACAGGAAAATGAAAAACACAGGCAGAAGATGGACCCCTTCCCCTGCAATTCTAGCTGTATTCACACAATAAAGGACTGGGGTAATGCAATTTCTTCGAAAACACAAGTAAACCCTAGGCAAGTATAATCATTCAGACAGCATTTCAGTAGGATTGTATCTGTAAAAATACTCTCTATTTTAGAGTCAATCCTCCTAAGTTACAAGTCATGAATTCAGCTTGGCTCGTCTCCTGAAACCATGCAATAATGGTACCTAGAAGAAAAAGACTCCTTTGCTTCCTTCACTCCTTAGAAAAAGGAGCCTTTAAGAAGGCACTTGCTCTTTCCTTAACAGGAAAAAGAAAACCCACTTGCTCTTTCCTTTCTTGGAAAACAGCTTCAGCCAAGTGCCAGAAACAGAACTACCAGAAATCACAGACTATGGGCATTGATAATCCAGTAACATCATTCTGAAAAGCAGTACAACTCTTGAGCCTTCTGGTCTCTGCAGAAGTCTAAAGGCTGTATTTCTTATTTTCTCCTCCTTGCATTGTAACCTAGAACTATGATACAGCTCCTAATGCTGGAGTAGTGGAGCAGGGAGATTTAGATAGGTTAATAGGACATAGCTAAACCTGATGCTGTAGAGACCAACTCGAGCAATCTTTTTGTGTTTAGGGCCAATCAGTGCAGCTCGAGCGGCTGCAAACACAGAGGGCTCTTTCTGTCTTGTGACCCATACGGGAGAAGCTCCATGCAGCTCATGTGAAGCTGGGCAGGCTAATTTTGTGGATAGAGAACACTTAATGAATCTTGCTATCACGCTAACAGCATATATAATAAATTGTGGGGAAAAAGACAACCCTCATCCTGTTTGGTTTCATGCATCCATGGAGATGATGTGGTGGTGCAGAGCACTGATAACCCCAGAACAAAGCCCACTGACAGTAATAGGAATTTGTGCATCAAAATGAACAAGCTGTGATTGAGTTTTAAAAGAGAAAGTCTTCTTCAAGTGACCTGGTTACATGCAGAGTCTTCCCTGGAAGGTTGCAGGAGTACTTGTATGCTACACTTCACAACGCACAAGTCTCACTAGAGGGTATTGGAGAGAGAGAGATCTCTCTGCTGTACTGCACTGAAGACCACACTGCAGACCACTGATAAGAGAGAGCTCAGGTCCACTGGCTAAAGACATCCCCTTCTCCCTAAGAGGCTGTCGTAGTTTGACAGTAGACAAGCGCTCCACTCCCTTCTGGCCAGCTTCAACAGGTTGTAATGCAGCATCCCACCCTCTAATCTCATTTCAGAGGTGAGCTCACTACAGTCTTTTCTCGTCTAGTCCAAAACTCTGTTACTTATTATTAGTGTCTTATTAATAATTCAGCTATCCTGTCAATTCCAAACCCTCTGGGAAAGTGACTGACAGTTACAAGAGAAAATGTTCATAAGGCAGATGTGGTCTCAGGGTCCTGTCTCTGAACTGTGGTCAGCACACAGCAGCAACACCACAAGTTGTGTTCTCCCAGCAAGTCTTTGTTCTGGGAGTGCTGCAGTGTGCTGCAGTGCAGTCCATGTCGCTGTCTCCTCCTTCCCCATTGCCAGGCGGAGCACGTACACTGCAGAGACTGACAGAGACCTGGCACCACAGAGCCATCCCCTCTCACCATAGGCCTGTGTCAAACAGACCTACTACAACTCAGGCACCAGGAAAAGGGGCCACGTTTGCCACGCAGGTTAACAGCTCCGTCCCGCACATTTAATGCCACTCTTTCTAGTTGGGTGGCCAGCACTTGCATTTTATTAGAGCTAAGAGTAGCAACACACACCAGGTATTATAGCTGAGCCTTCAACCTTGCATAGACAAAAGTAGTTGTTTTTTTGTTTTGGGGTTTTTTTTTAAAGAAAAAGAAATTTAGCTTGAACCAGTGTTACAGAAAAATGAGCCCAGGGCTGCAAGATACTGGGGATTTGCTCCTGTCAAACGAGAATAATTATTCTGTACAGCCAGAAACAGCAGGAGAAAATTATTCCAGTGAGATGCAGAAGTACTCTGTGCAGATTACTATTCCTCCCCCTCCCGCCTTTTTTTTCATGCTGAAACCATTGTGGAAAAGAAATGGAGAGCCCCATGTTTGTGTCCATTTTCCAGGCTCTGTGAACTCTAATGACCAGAGCCTCCACCTTTCCTGATACTGAGCTAATGACACCAAGCACCTCCTGGCACTTTATGTTGGAGGACTGAAGTTACTAAAAGGAAGTCTGTCATCACCACTGTCCCCAGATGGGAATGCCAAAACAAAGAAAGAAAAGCAGGGAGCTTCTCTTGAGAAACAGAATCTGAAACAGCATCTAGTGCTCTCACATATTGCTATTTGGACACCTGGACAGTGCTCTCAGGAAGTGTTTAGGGCAGAACTACCTGATTTTCCGTAGCAGAAGCTATCTGTTTGACTTAACAAGAGTCTGAAGGACAGATATTATAAACTCATCACAGTCTTAAACCTGTAACCTTCTGTATCTTACCAAGTCAACAGTGTTTTTCATAGGTGGTTGTAAATCGCTGCTTAGTCCACAGGCAGGTCAGAAATATGCTGCTGTTAGTAAAATGGGAGGTGGAAACATACATTCCAGAGCACCAGCAAGGAGTGAAGGGAGCCCTTTCCATGCCTAGCAGAGACTGACGACATTTACCCAGCAGCAGGCCGCACCCTCGGATTAGAAAGCCCCAGAGAGCAAATAAGGTAAGTGGGGCGGTAGAGCATGGAAAGTATCTCTATGCTGCCCATTTTCCATGTGATTAAATTTGCTACCTCAGCAGCTAGAACAAAGGCACAACTGATGGCAATTTCAAAATTATTAATGTATAGTGTTTCCATAATAAATTCTGTGGTATCAAGTACACCAAAGAATTCCTTTCAAAAGCAACTGATCACTTGCAGTGCGCGCACTGCACTAGTCTACCAAAAAAAAAGAAAATTAAAAAAAGGAGGGGTGGGGAGGGAGAGGGCATAAGAGCAGGAAAGGGAAGACGGCACCTAGCTATGCTGCAAGAGCTGGTACATTCTTAACAAATCAAGGACACCTAAGCACAGCAGAACAGCCAAAGGGAAGGACACCTTCCCCCAAGGCTGCCCCCGGACACAGCAGTAAGATGAAAGGGTCCCCTTCTTCCACAGGGAGGCCTGGACGCACGCCGGATTAAGGGTATTTGGACCACTGCCAGCACAGCTCACACACTGCTAGTAAGCCAACAGACGCCTTGCCTGGGCTGCAGCGAGAACAACAGACGTCACTGCTTGTGTGGAAGATCCCCGAGTCATTTAACCTCCCAAACAGCACGCTTCCTTGGACCAGGGCCAGGGAACCTGCTTGCTTTCAGTTAGGCTCACAAAAGTAAACCACATACAAATACTGATACCTACACACTCTCCTTTTGGCACACTCTTGCAGCATCTCTCAGGATCATTTTAAAAATCAATTGTCCTCAGGCAGGTGAACTTCCAAACTATTTTACCAGGCTGCACTAGTCCTACCCAGTTAAAATTAAGTTACAAAGAATAAAGATGATCTTGTACCTTGAAAACTTAAGATTTTGCAGGGGCCTAATTAAAGGTTAAGTCTTTAAGTGACCTCCGAGGAATGAATACTCTGTAACTCCCAAGCTTGCCAGTTTGTATCAAAACAAAATGTATGATAATGTATCAAGAACATTATAACTTCTATATTCTCAGTAATAGGACTTGGCCAGCTTCATCCCTAAGGACAAAAGCATCATGTTGAAAATAAAGGTACAACTTATGCCACAGAAACTGGCATGAAAACATTTAGCAGGCAATGAAGTTACAGGAATACAGTTTCCATGTTCTTGTCTTTTACATTCAACAGAGGATCTCATGACAAGTATCCATCTCACAGTGCACTGGAAGAGCTCTACAGCAAGAGCTTTTCTCCTTATAAGAGAGCTTATAAGCTTTTCTTCTACTATATTATACAGGAAATCTAAACATCTCCAGCCCAGCAGAAGATATCTTGCACTGGAAGCACCATAACTCTTGCCAAAGGCAGCAAAGATGCACATGGATACAAACATATCCACATATTTAAGGTTTTACCCAAGGACTCTGCTTTTGATGATCAAATTTCAGATTTTTTGTGAGTCAAAAAATTAAACTTGCAAATTTTTCCATTCCTTGACGTTTTCCATTACACATTAATGTGAAGAAATGCTACAATATTCTTTAAGAAACCACACAGAAGGTTTCTGAAGCTGTTCTTCAAGGCTGCCTCCAGGAAGGTGATGAAAACAACTGCATTTCTGTATCTCCAAGACACCTCATAAATTCACAGAAAACATTCTGAACATTGTATCTTTTCTGGAAATTATTATTCTTCAAATGTAACAATAAAAATGCAACATCAAAATTACTTCTCACCACCATTCCCTCGCATAGCAGGAAGAGGTGGTGGCTTTAAGCCCTAAGGGCCTGTTTTGTGAGCAGACCAAGCCCCGGCAAGGCAGCACAGCCTGGTCTCACAGAGCTTTTCCACCAGCAGCTGCTTTCATCCGCTGGGAGCTCTAAAGCTTTTGGGATCTGATGGAGCTACATGCATCCACTCGCTAGCGCTTCACCCCTCTTGCTCTGCACCTTCTGTGAAACTCTGCAAGCCCCAAGCGCGCTCCTGAGTCACATGTTAATTTAGGGAACTGTTCCATCACAGACAAAGCCATTTTCACTTCTGTTGCCCTCAGCCCTTCATAGGGGAGCAAGAAGCCATCCCATGGATTCAAAACCAATGATGGTATTTATTTGCTGGATCCAGTCCTTCTGAGAAACCCAGTTGTTCCAGTGTCATGTCAGGGCTGGGCTGCTCCACAGCCCCGGCAGCCAGAGAGGAGCCTGACTGTCCCAGCAGGGAGGTACTGGAAAGAGCTGCTTGGTCAGGTTTTGACCCGAACTAAGAAATCGGTTTGAATCTCATACTCATTTCTCTAAAACATGAACTGTCATTTGAGCACAGAATGAGCTTCTTTTTAATTTGTATTCAGAGGGTGCCTGGTCCTGATTACAGTAACAATAGCAAATTATGGACAAACTATTTTTAAAGATGCAAAACTATTCTGGTACAAGTCTTTTAAGGATGCATGGGTATTTACATCCGTTAGCATTTTACATAGCTACAGCGTGTACACTTGCACAGTTATGCCCAGCACACAAGCTTTCACCTGAGACTGCAGAAGCACCTGCCCTGTGAAGCCTGCAAAAGCTTGTGACAACCCCTGCTGTGTGCGCCCTATATTAAAAGAGTAGCTAAAAAACAGCACTTGCAAACATTGTTCAAGCTTTTTCCATGCAAGGAGGCAATGAGGTTGCTACCAGAAACCTTTGCAATTATACAATTGGGACAGTTGCTGCAGAACTACCAAAAGACGCTCTACCACTCCCTCATTCAGCCATGTTGTCCCGCCAGCAAGAGACAAGACACTCAAGACTTCAGTAAGAATAAGGGTGGAGTCCCCACCCTAAATGGCATAGAAAAACAAGGACCGAATAGGAGGACCAAAAGGGGGAAAGGCCTGTGCTGCAAAGCTCAGTTAATAGCACAGCGCTTCACCTGCCCCTGGCGACAGCCCACCCCTCTGCATGGTCCTCCTCATCTTCTGACCCAAAAATCTCTTCCAAAGACACTGTATTATTTCTCTTTTTGAGTCATGCAAGTAGTGTTCCTGATGGGTGGGCACCAGCTCAAACTGTTGCCTCCTGCTCACCCTTTATTACAAAATGTAGTAAAGCCACATGTTGGCAGATATCGAGTCTCGGATCTTGCACTTTGTGTGGTACCTAAAACGCCACTATGGTCCTGCTATGGAGCTAAGAGGACATCAACATACAGCGGTGAGTGACAAGACCTCCTTTGCTTAACAAGGCCAGTTTAAGAAATTAGCAGAGAGCACAGCTTTTCTCTGCACACTGCTTAACTGGACAAGTAAAGATCCCAAAGAATCTCCTCCTTCATTGTTTTGCCAAGCAAGCCTCAACTAGCAAGAAACTGTCTGTAGCACTCATGACGTGGCAGCGCAGCCAGAACTATTACAGAGGAAATACTGCTTTGCACTGATGAAAACTAAGTCATCAGTTCTTAATGTATCACTTCCATTTTTGTGTGGGTTTTTTTTGTTGTTTTTGTTTGTTTGTTTTAAAAAAACACAGTCACCTCAAGGTCTGGGTTTTTTTGCCACACTGCACAACATAAACAACAGACAGCATTTGACCAGAAAGACTAAAGAATGAGCGTGCATGATCTCCTGCACATTCCACTGGGGCAGTATATGCCCAGGATACAATTGCTTCCCCACAGACTTCTAACCACTGAACTAATGGTGCTGCACGAGACCTGCATCTGCACGTGTTTCCAAGAACTGCGCTTAAATACTCACGAGGCAGGAAGCCACTCTGAGGGCACTAGCTTCTCAGCACGTGCAGTTTCTTTAATGGCAGTTTCTGTGTTACAACATTCACTGTATGAACGCACACAGACTGAATTTAGCAAGTGCGATAGCTGAGTGCTGTAAAAAACCCATGCAGCGCAAAGACTTTTTCCTGTTTTGCAGAGCAAGTCAGGCACACCATATTCTCTCATCCAATGCAAGCTGTGGGTGGGGATGGAAGCAGTCTAAGGACATCACTCCTGAGTGCCACTGCTCTGTTCCTATTTTACAAATCATCTTCCACTTGCCTATAAAATCTTGCTCAATTCTTCTATATGGTAAAAATCCTGAATGCCTTCCATGTCGCAGTATCAGTTTGGTCTAGTTTAGTGCTTATATTTCTGAGGTGTCATCATTGCAGGAACACATATTTCTGACATGAAGCTGCGGTAGCTTCCTCAATGTATCTTACAAAAAGCTCTGTTTAGCAGTAAGCTATTACAGGTCTTCATCTCTACCAGCAAATGAAAGCACTTAAAATTTTTACTTAATGTTCTAAGACGAATGTGTATCTGTGCTAGTGAGGCAAGCCACTTCCAAGCCTTTTGATTAGTGAGAAATGCCATGACTACTGAGGTGCAAGTCAAGGAAAACACTGTATTTACAGCCTGAGCAACAGCTGAAGGAAGTCCATGCTTTCTCAGAAGAAATAAACACTACTGGCCATGGGCAGAAACAATGAAGTCATCCAGACTTGCACATACAGGCATGGTGATTGATTTTAAGCCATTAATCTACCTGCCAGGGCAAGACATCTTACTGGCAACACTCTTCCCATAGTTTTTCCCAATGCTGTCTGACTTTAGCTATTATTCCCATGCCATCTGGGACTACTCTGTTCCTCTCTATCAGCTCCAGCAGCCAGTCATCCCTCAAAAGATGGTACTTCCCCGTACTTTTCTTTATCATGCCACTACTGGGTAAGAGGAGAACGGAGGTGGCTCAGACTGACTTCTTCCCCAAGTGGCAGTCTCTATACCAAAAGCAACAAAGCACTTGCTGCCCTTTTTTTCAGACTTCTTTTCCCAAGAGCTTAGGGATGGCAAGGTTTTCACACTATCCAGGAACAGCTACTTCATCAAACCAGGGAAGGATTTAGAGACGTGTACTTGATGCATTTTAGAGGCAGGGCAGACTGCTAAAGATGTTACCTCTTGTGATATTTAGTAATCTGTATAAAAACAGTTGGCTGCCTAAGGTCACTCTCTGCATCTCAGGTCAGAAATTGGCTGTGCTTTCCCACAGGTGCCAACACTATAAGAGATGTTGTGCTTTTGGACGTATGCAGAGAGCAACAGCCTAGGAGGACATGCTGCGCTGCTGCTCACCCACACAGTGCAACCCACTGCTCACGGAGACTCTCTCCTCCATGGGTTACAGGCTAAAGGAGCTATAAAGAGGAAAAAAAACACCTCACGGAGCACTATACAGTGTGTGTACTACAGTACTGTAAGTACAGTAAAAATTCTGACCCAAGTTTCCTCTCATAAAAATTGAAAACACAAGAAACAAAATATTCACCCAGAAATCATGGGCTGATGAGCAGAATGATATAAAATGGTCTCTATTTGCTGCAAAATTAGATAAAGAGGAACTGCTGCAAGCTACAGACCTGTGAAAGGTCAGCAAAAGATCCTGAGATCTCCTTCACTGGAAGCTTTCAAAAAGTCAGACATCCATCACGTTTACACCATCTCTAACCTGGGAGTGGCCTACACAGTCTTCTGAATTCCCCTTCCTACTCCTATGTTTTAGTGAAGCGCCCTGCAAAACAAGTTTTGCAATAACTTGGCAGGGAGCAGGCGTGTGCTTCAAGCATCCCTAAATCCCCCAGTGAAGGTTTGGGCTACTGACCTCATCCTACACCATACTAACTCAGGATACGATATTGTGAGCTAGAGGTGTTAAGGAAGCTACCCGTCCTTCTGCATGCGCGATGCTACAACGAAAGTGTTGTCACAGCTCTGAGCCTGCATGGTAATATCACCCTGGAAGGGCTGGGGACCAACAAGGGAAGATGAGTAGATGGAAGTGCGACCATGTCCCACAGCTGGGGCACTGGGAAAAGGAGGAGGAGGAACGATGAGCTTAAAAAGGCGCGCATGCACATTCTTAAGTACAGCAGAGCAATGGACAGCAGAGAAGCACACAGATTTAAACCCAAACAAATACTGCACGACATCACCCTGTAACACTTACTGGAAGCAGTACTTTGTCACATCTGCACCTCCACCTGCAAAGGGTGGGGGTCCCAGACCCCTCCGTGGTACCTCTACCTGCTTCCAGGTAAATAAACAGACAACATCTGGCACCAGAGGACTGACCTGGGAGTCTACAGAGGCGTCAGTGGAGGCTCCAGCCAGCATCTGGTGCAGACCCCGCAGCAGGGGCGGACAGAGCAGGCTCCCCCCCAGACCTGGCTGTCGTCTTTCGCATTCTCGCAGCCCGCGGGAGCTCCTCCGTCTTAGCGCAGCGCCGGCGAGAGCCTCAGCTGTGCATTCTCCGCACCCCCGCGACCGCGGCGCACGGGCTAGTGCTCGCCGGCATGTTTCGCGGGCGGCGGAGTCCCGCTGTCCGCAATGGAAGACGGCGCCCAGCGAGGTTCAGCGGCCGGGAGCATGGCACTGCACACGCCTGCGCGGATGCTGGCGCCGAGGGGCAGCGAGGCAGCACCGAAGGGCTCCGGTCAGCAGCCGGCTCGGCAGTCGCTGGTCCTGCATTGGGGAGCTGGCGCGAGTCTTTCTGCGCGGAGAGGGGCCACACCTCTCCCGCCAGGGGCGAACGGCCGCCCAAAACCGCCTCAGAGCTCCGGACGGCGCCGCAGCTGCCGCCCGCTCTACCGGCACGCCGCGCGTTGGAGCCTGTAGACGAGCCCGCGACAGCCGCTGCGGGAGCGGACGGCCAACAACGGCGCCGGTGTGCCAGGCGGCGGGTCACGCGAGGGGCTGGGAGCCGGCCGGGCGGTGGCCCCGGTTACTCCGGGCGCGCCCAAGGGCCCATCGCCGTGCCCGACACGCTCTCGTACCCGCAGGTACCGGAGGCGCCGGTACCCGTCTCGGGGCGCCCGGACAGCGGCACTTCACCGGGCTCAGGGCGCCTGGAGCGGGGGTGGTGGTGTGTGCAGCTCCGAGACCTCGCCGCCGGGCGCTTCGGCTCCGGCTGCCTCGGCAGGGAGCGGGAGCGCTGAGTCCCGCCGCCGCCCTCAGCCCACTCCGGGGCCCCCCGGCGCCGCCATAGCGGGATACCGGCGCCGTCCGACAGCCTCCCCGTCCCACGCTCAGCGGCGGCCCGGCGCGGGTGGTGGCAGGAGGCTGCGGCCGCCGCCTTCCATTGTCTGCGGCGGCGCGACCGGGCGGGCCCCGCCCCGCTCCCCGCCGCCGGCGGCCGCCGGGCCCCGCCCCGGGCGATGACGTCACCGGCCCCCACTGGGGGCCGCCTCCGTGTTTACAGCGCGCGCCGCGGCGGCGTCTTCCGCGCGGCGCCCGGGGCTGGCGGGCTCGCCTCGTTGGCCCGGGAGCTGGCGGCGAGCGAGCATGTGCGCGGCCGGCCTTCCCCGGCTCCCCGGCCTCAGAAAACGTGCGCTTACACGGCGCGCTCCGGTGAGCCAGCGCGATCCAGGGCCGGGTTGTGAAACGCCTGTGTCACCTTCAAGCAACCAGGCTCTCACGTGCAGTTCTCCTCATCTCGCTTCATACAAAACAATTATGCTTTTACTAATTGCCCTAGTAGAGGGTTAACACCTGGCAAAGCCCCAGAGAACGTCTGTGCCATTACTTGACACAAAAAGGAACTGCAGACCCCAGCACAGGCCCGCCCAAGCAGTGGGGCACATTTGGGCATCAGCCTGACAACACACACAGGGCTTGCCAGAGGAATCGGATGTCTGACATGAAGTCGGGCAGGCTCAAAAGACAACGTATCCAGAGCAGAAAAACACTCCTCACCCCAACAGCCAAAATAGAAAATCTTCTGGGAAACACAACCAAAACAATAGAAGACAGGCTTCCTGCAATAACTGCAGCAGAGCACAAGTCTCAACAGGAATACAACCAAAGCAGACAAAGCCTCCACACTGACTGGGAGTCAGTAAAGAGGTGAGGAGGATGAATAGAAACATTTGAAGTTTACAGTGTAGTTCCTAGCAAGGAACAAGGTTATCCCTGTCCCGTACATGCACGCTCCTGCATCCCGGTGAGCTGTAACACAGTACAAAACATTCATCCCCCCTCCTGAAGAGTACCCAAACACAAAATCTTCTGTGGTAAAATCCAAGCTGTAAAGTTAAACACACAGTCACATCTACCCAGATGGAAAGAGGAGTGATAAACAGTGCTACTGTTATGGACACGGACTTTTCTCTACCGAAAGTCTCTTACAGCTGCGAAACAACATTTCTAAGGACCTGACCGATACTGAACACATCTCTCGTACAAGACTGTGTTGGTGGCATCTCATCACATCTGCATGCTAGAAAGGGCAGATATCCACCATCTTGCATGCTTATCATCACATTACAGAAATCACATACCTGTCAAACTGTGAAATGCCACAAGCAGCACGCACACACCGTGCTGTCTCAGGTAACTCGAAAGTATGTGATCCCATCCACCTCCTGTGTGCTAAAATGAGAGTTTGCGTGCCACAGGTATGGCCATGTCATGCCAACATAAGCGAGCCATCAAACCCCCCCAGTCTTTTTTATGTTTTCCAGCTAGGAAAGACAGACAAACCTTAAACTGAGAATCCAACAGTAGCTGAAAGGCTGCCTATTACGCTCTCTTGCATCTTAACAGTCACACCCTTGTCCATCCCATACAAACTTGACTTGTCAGCTCACATGCTGCCTGCCCATATTTTTAAAGTTCTGTTTGGGCTCCCTATGGCAGCTCTTACTCCTTCCCAACTTCTTTCCTTGCAGATGTGTAAATGTAATGCCAAGGAGCACTCGTACCAGTCTCCCTGGAATTTCTGATCATGTCCCACGCCAAGGAAACGTCATCTCTACAGACACTTTTTGAAAGCAGCAAAGGCTTCAGTGGAAAGAAAATATACATATTTTCCATGGGAAGTCTGTACTAAAAAGCCTTTCTAATTTGTTACGCATCTGTCACTAGAAGATCTCTGTCCTTCAGTTCAGAGGGTGTTTCATTCGGTTTTTGTTTTTCTTACTTAAGAGAACCTCTCTACAGACAATGAATGAAAAGTGAGGTCAAATGGCTATAGAAGAGCACGATTTCTGAAAAATGTCAGTTTTATAGAGAAAAAAGAAGAGGCTGACAAGTTTATCAGAGATCAGGATCACATGGGAGTGCTTCCTTTATGAGAAGAAGAAAGGCTTTCTTTGAAAAGAAAGCCTATCCTAATTAACTAGAAAAAAAAGCAAGAACATCAGCAGCTGGTGTCCATTGTCCATTTGTAAAAGATCTAACTCATCCATGGGGTAAAACAAGGAAAACTCAGAATAAAAGAAGGGTGGCTCCCTATAGTTTGGTACAGGATGCACTATACTTTGTAGCACAGCATAGACACTTAAAAAGGAAGAAGCCCTTCAGAGGATGGCCACCCAACGTGCTGCCCCTTGAAACTCCTTCTCTGCACATTCCTGCACTTGGCTTGAGACAGTCCTATAAACAGGAGGCATGGAAGAATATGGTCTCACAACACTTCCCAGTTGTTTGTAGTACTGCTCCCTGAGCCCAATGGCCAATATTTGCTCTGTGCTCAAAAAGGTGGGATTTTATCCTTGACCCAAGCTCACCACTTCCAAGAGTGGCAATTACTATAAACCAGGAAATTATTCAATGATTTCCCAGTTTTTCTCAGGGAAACACAATTCCCATTGTTTCACTCAAAATGCCCTCCTGTTCATTTTATATCTCTCAGACCCTGATCCCTACAGGCACTGCTTAAATGCTCCCTGAATAATCATAAGAATTACCTGCTTTTAAGAAAACTTAAACCAGAAGTTGCTGTAAGCGCTTATAAGAGGGAAGCGCAATCCATCGTACCACTGCTGCTCTCTGCTAGTGCAGTAGCCAGGTGGAAGCAGATGCTGCTGCAACGCTGCGCAGGCACACGCGTGGATCTCGTGGCATTCCTCTGTGACAGAAGTTACAGCAATGTCCCCCAGCAAGCCATGTGTCTGCTCTGAGCCTGCACCAAGAACTACTCAGCATGCAAAACAGCTTATGCTGACTTCTTCCTGCTGGTCACTGTGGAACTCTGGTTTTGCATGCCTGGTTTCAGGTGCTTCTTTACTAACCCATCTTTGTTGAAATCTGGAGACTTCTACAGAGGTATGATTCCAAGTGTGCCTACTATCTTAGCATTAACTGGGAACCATCCATACCTAAGAGCAGCAATTTTATGTACATATCTACTTTATTTATTGGCTTTGTTTACACCATATCCTTTCATGATTGAACTACTACTGTCTGCCCTTTTACGCCTGGAGCTGTGCTACAGCCTGTGTAGCATAGCCTATTACTGCATCAACAACTGCACAAGTCCTACAACTGGACAGTAAATTCTTAAGAGGAGCTTGCAGAGAAATTGAAGCCTCTGCTCTGTAAGCTGAGCATGGTCAGGCAGCTAAATACTTGCCTCCTTAAGAAAGAAACAGAGGCTAACTGTTTTCAGGTATCTGCAGAACTGAACAAAGGCAGCAGATTAATTTTTGTCTTAATGTAACTGAAAATATACAGTTCACATATAGGATGTCTTTGTCTTTATTTTAAAGAGATCTGTGGAAGACAATTGTTTATCTAAACTTATGGAAGATGGAAATTGCTTATTCTTTTACTATGCTGTCCCTGGGGTACGGTTGACTGTTAACCCTGCCTCTCTTGCAGTGGTCATACTTGCCGGAATCATTAACTGTGTTTTAATAGCGTAGTGCAAAGGAACTCAAGGTGTTCCACTGAGTTGATTAAAAAGAATTTTAAAATTCTAGTCAATATTTTGGGACTACAAATATTCCTTGAAATCCTTCCTTCAAGACTACATAACAGGCAGTAGGGCAACGATTTGAAGAAGGGCAATTAAAGTAAACAGAGAAAACAGAGATTTGGTGCTGAACATATTCTATTGATAAAATCAACTCACATTAGCTTATACCTTAGCTAGCTACGCTAACGTTTGCTCTTTAAGAATAAACAGAAAGACGTTGCTGGTTCTTTAAACAAGAGTTTAATTTGCTCCCTTTGGAGCACTGTGCATCAAGGCAGAAGCTTCTGATAAGTCATGGTTAGTATAATTATTCAGTCTTTTTCCCTGAAGGGCCTCTGCAATGCAGTGGTCCTTTTACTTTTTTTTTCTCCCCTCGCTGTTAGCAATGCCCTAGTTTGTTCACTGCTGCAGTCCCCCTCCCTTCCACCATCACTACATCGTAACAATCTCTAATTGAGAGCTTGCCCGCTAACCAGGAGCTCCCATACAAACTGCAGGAACACCAGAGGCAGCACTCAGAGTCACCTTCTGCAGCTCCTCCAAATTCACCAGCACCAAGGGAATTGTCAAACAAGGGTTTTAAAACCTATCCACTTTGCATGCCACACTGGAGAGACTGCCAACAGCTGAATATCAATCTCCATCACATCAGTATTGGCGGTACTTCACATGCAATGTGCAGCCTCAGTAGCAGATGAAAAGCACCTGCAGACTCTTGTAATACTCAGAAGTCAAGGAAACTCAATTTTGATGCTGAACATAAGACTATGTGCACTTCCTCTTTAAGAGCTATTTCCATTTCTGTTTGCAAGTATGCCTCTACAGCCAAGTCACAAACCTCTCTCTACTCCTGCAATAACCACAGTGATCAGTCTCCATTACACTTAGTGTCTACAAATGTTGGAAGTGGTGCTACCCTGACTTCCTTGAAACGTCCCCCTCATATGTGGCATGAGAAATAGAGCAGCTACAGGTCAGACAGCGGAGACAAACTAAATGTTTGTATTCTGTGACATTAGAGGGAGGGGGAGAGCCAGGGAAGGATGTGTCAGTCTGCTGTTAATATTAACAGATAACCTTGAACAGCTGAAGATGTAAGTACTGTGCCACTGAAATTATGGCTGATGCTACTTTGAAGGAAATTCTATTTTCTTATTGTTTCCCCTGCAATTGTCTCCAAAAGCATCAGCTCACACTCTGTACACGTACACACACCGCTCTGCCTGAATCCAGCTAGAAATGGCTTCTGCTCATCTGTCCCTGGCGCTCATGTTTTACAGATGAACTGCGGATGCTCTAATCATCAGTGCCAGGGTGCTCAGATTTGACCCATGTCACTAGTCCCTAGGCTCACAGCTGCTAACGGTATGGAGAAAATTTCTAATGAATGCTTTGATGAAGAAAGCTTTTCCTGGCAGGACTACCCAGACAGAACAAGGCAGCCCACCAAAAACCTTTCACCAACCACCACCTGCCTACACCAACATGTAGCCAGCCTGAATTAAGCTTGAAACTGTTCAATATTTCCAGCTAAAGTAAAAAAGTTCTAAGTATTTTCCATGTCCATCAAAGATATAAAATAGCAGCAACAACATAGTAACACATGCTTCAAATCTTCGTAATGATAGCAGTATTTTAAAGGCATTAAACTGGTATCAAAAGTAATATCCTTGGCAGATTTCCCAGATTGTGTGTTGTATTACAGTTACCATGTTTGCAGCTGACAGACAAAGTGTCTGGTTAGGATGAGGTTAATATACTGATGCAGTTTGTTCCTCAGTCAATTAAGTCACTGTTTCTCTTGCCTTCAGTATGGCCCTGTGCAACCAACTACTCCTGTGACTTCTTTTGTGTAATGCTTTGTAACATTAATTTTAGTTTCTTAGCTATGAAATCTCTGAAGACTAAAGATCTGACCTTACCATATTTGTCTCCTGTATTTAGCAGCAAAAATAGACACTTAGCAAACGGGTCACCAGCCAGGAGTGTTGGGACTTTGCTAAGATCGCACAAAATGCAGTGCCCCAGCAGCTGGCTCTCTCTGAGGAAGAAAGGTGAAAGCAGTATTACTGGTCCTTTACCAGCATGTCATACAAACCGGCTCTTTCCCTGCACCTTCTTGGTCTGAGTTGGAAGCTGCATCTCTCTAGCGATCACACTCAGGAAGGGAAATGAACATTTCAGGCTCCTAAGTTCCTCTGCTTCCTTCCCACCTCATCCTTTATGAAAATGCATTTTGGGGGCATAGGGTTACCAGGTAAACATGAACCTAAAACTTGCATGCACAGAGTTGCCATACAAATCCAGAGCCTGTGTTCCCATCCTTCAGTGTGACATATTTAGGTATCAGAGATCTGTTCTGATCAATCATGGATTCTTCTGCCAACTGCTTGGCTAAGAGCTAACACTATTGGGGTGTACATCTATTCCCTGCAAGGCACAAGGGATGATCTTATGAGTCTAAAAAGGCTGAGAGTAGCTGTTATGTCCCAGAGCACGCCTGGCTTGCCATTAGCACAGACTGCTCTGGCACTGAGACTCTCAAGTGTTTGACAGAATCTCTACCTGCCCCGTTTGGTAACTCCTAGGTAACATGGTGGGATGCAGACATTATAGCAGTTGCTGACTGTAAAGTCCCCTCATTCCTCAAATTATCTCACCATCTACTCACTTTCCGCTTATGTAAATACACATTTTTCTAGACAAGCTCAAGTTTCAGAGTTCTCAGGGAAGACAACTGCAGGGTAGATGCTCCTCTCCTGCTAAGGACTGGGGAAACAGTTTCCATGTTTTGGGGAAACAATCAGCTTTCTATTCAGACAAAGAAAACACTCCTTTGTCTCCTTCCCATCAAATGCAGCCACTTTTTTTTCACATCAAAAGAACTAGGAAGAAATTTCAGCAAGATGTCTTTGATTAATTGTGCAACAGACCTTCCCCACAGCACAAACTCACCCCTCTACATCCCTCCCCCATGCCAGGAGCTGCTCCTTTCATTCACAGTCCTACCATTCTTTGTTAAAAGAGTATCACATGCTTCTTACCATCCAAGGACAGCCAGTCATGCTGGGAGGAAGGCAGGGTTGGCAGAGCTCTGGCTTTATATTCAAACACCACAGAATTGGAGATGATCTGATTGTTGAAGGCAACTTGCAAAGTCACAAGCCCAGTGTCATGAGCTGAAAGGAAAGAGCATGTGGTAAGACAGAGACACCCCTGCAGAAATGCACAGCTAAGTACTATCCTATGGATCTCCCCATGTGCTAAGCGGCAGGCTGAGAGCAGATGCAATGAGAGGAGAGGGGGTGTTTGACAATATTTTTGTGACCGGATGACTGAAGAGTCCAAAATGCCAATCTGTATTTTCAAACATGAAGGGTGTAAGCTTAAGAGTCATATAATGGGTTGTTTTGGCAGGAGGTAAAAAAATCACACATATTCCTAAAGATTAACCAGCCTCACTGCATTTCCAGCAGGAAGCTGGGGCCTAACAATGAAGTGAAGTTATTCTGCATACACTTAAAGTCATACATTGAGGGCCAGCACTACTGAAAAATCTCTGCAGGGACGTGGGAGGTATTCTCATCCGGTACCAAGGTCAAAGGGCAGAATCTAGTGTCAGATTATCAGAGTCAGCAGAGGAGCGAGTGCACCCCCTGAATAACAGCTACTCTTTAATCTGCTATTTCAAAACTAAAGAAATGCTTAGAGTTATTTTAAATTATTTCAAATAGTTATTTTAAAGCTAATTCAGAGCTTCTAAACAGTACTTGTTGTGATGTATCAAGATCCTAAATTGCTGTTCTCACACTAAACAAGTCAAAGAAAAACCTTCTCAATGTTTATGCACTACCTTTCACAATGAGTCCATGAGTTTAATCAAGACATGTACACCACACTATTAGGCTAAGAACTTGCTCTGAAACCATCAGCTCTAGGAGAGAGGTGTCCTTACCTGGGCAGTAGCAGCGCAGTACCCCTGGCTGAATTAAAGATGCAGGCACTGAGATCTGATCAAACAGACAGCTGTAATTATTGCTGGCTTCCTGCCATGGACCAGTAATTAGGACTTTTACTCCTCCCTGTAAAGAAAAGAGGGTGGAAAAAAAAGCATTACAGAAGAACCCATCCCCAGAGAGGACCATGCACCGAAATGGCTGAATGGCAAACAGCATCACGAGGGCTAACAGAAGTGCCAAGCTCGCACAGATCCCTGGCACCAGTCAACACCGATGCCCCAGTCTCCCACCGCTATGGGAGAAATGCAAATCGTATTCCATAGCAGAGCATCTTTGTTTCTCTTCACTTGCTCTATTGCCCACTCACGTCCTGTGCTTTGCCAGTGTGACCCTCGCTGCAGACTGCCCGCCTTTCCTTTGGTCCCTTGCCAGCTCCGAGATCAGTGATGGTGAACCTTCTCAATGCTGCAAGCTAGACATCCCTCCCACTAGGCAGCTCCTGGTAACTTCTAGGTGCTCCATCCCCACCTCGTGCCCGCCATCGCCTCCTCGCTGCTGCCTGCACAGGCTCCAGGCTTGTCTCCTCACCATTGAAAAGCGCCACAGGTCTATCACAGCAAGCGTGCTGCACACTCGCCATCATCGCCCTGACCCTGCCGATACGGATAGGACAGAAAAGGCGACACATCACAGTCACAGTTGGAAGCATGAGAGGAGCTGGACCATGGATCCAACAGACCGTGACGTAGGATGGCCTCAGCTAAAAAAAGCAATTGCACAACTTGTGCTTTTTGGTACTGGGAACTTGGGTTAAATAAGGAAGCACGATGGCAGTGGGTGACCCAGAACAGGGCTGTGTTTGCAGAGAGGTCCTTTGACCACAGCTCTGGCACCCTGGGCCAAAAGCGTCCCAGACCTTGCCCCTTCCTTCCCCTCTCAAGGCTCGGTCAGGCTCACGTGCTGAAGACGAGGACCACTCCAGGGAGGTCTTCAGCGTCTGCCTCTCCTGCTGGCGCAGAAACGCACCGGCCTCATCCACGCTCAGACTTGCGGGAGCAGGACCGGGTCCCCACGCCTCCTCCCGGGACAGCGGAGGCCCAGCCGGGAGCGGGGGCACCCGGGGCCACCCCAGAGGCGCCGGGCCTCCGCAGCTGCGCTCGGGTGCGGCCGGGAGAGGGGCCTTCTCCCGGCCGGGCACCGCAGCCGCTCGACCACCCTCCGCCGGCAGCGGGGAGGCCCGGCTACTGCCGCGGGGCGCCCCGGCCCCAGCCCTCCCCTTCGCCGCGGCCGTGCTGCCCTCGGGCGGCCGCCGGCGGGAGCGCGGCCTACCCATCCGCGGGAGGCGGATCCACCGCGGCCGGCGGCCTCGCAGCCCCCGCCAGAGCCAGGACGCGGCTCCCGCTGCGGCGGACGGCCGTAGCGCCCCGGGAAGCCAAGTCACTCCGGTGCCAGGCCAGCAGTGCTGGGGCCCCAGCACCTCCTCCACCGGGGCAGAATCCCTTTGGAGATAAGCGCGCTCCTCTGGACGGCTTGACTGACCCTTTCTGAGTGCACATGAGCAGCAAATACCGTTCAGGAAATAAAGCAAACGAATAGCTGGGGTATTGTTCTAAGCTGCTTGCAAATCAAAACCTGAAGCTGCAGGTATGAATCCACGCAACCAGAGAGCAATCCTGGACCTGCGTTGGTTTTGGAAAATGTTCTGGTGGGCCTGTGCAGATGGATTAGGCCTTGTGGTCTGTATGAAACAGAAATAAAACAAGCTCTGCCAGCAGGAGTGGAACGATTCATTAGTGTAGCAATGGATAACAACAAAAAAAAAAAGGTTTCCATGGTAGCAGCAAAAAAGAAAGATTTGCACCAGAAACGCTGGAGGTTTGCTGTTAGGTTTTTTTTGTGGTTTTTTGGGACCCTCTATGCAAGCAAGAGTCAGACTGACTGTCCAGACAACAGGTACTGCAGAAGCCGCGTCTGTAGCCCAACATAGCCACATGCTCCTGAAATACTGTGCTTCTTGCAAACAAAGCCTAACTGGGTTCAGTTGCTAACAGGCCATCACTGCATTGTTGTTCCATGTTAAACAGTCAGTTAGATAACACTAGTAGTGACCACCACAGTGCTGACACTGCAGCTTGTATTATACTCCAGAGAAGCAAGACTAGCACATTCAGACCCAGTTTTCCACCCAGACTGAGAGAAGGTAGAGTGGTAGATAATCAGCGACCACCTTGTGTCTCAGAAAGGACTCCAGATTTGGCAGCTGGCAGAGGTGAGGCATCTCCTGCCCTAGACTGTCCCAGATTTCCCTGTCCGCTGGCGGCCACGCAAACGGTGGCTGAGGCCATAACGAGTGGCAGGTTGCCTTCAGCTGCCCATCATGCCTGAGCCTGCACCACCACCAGGCCAGGATGAACTTGTCTGGAGAGAGAGCAACTAAGTGGAGGGCAGAAACTCCTGAAGGAGGCTTTTCATCAGTGCCCATCAGCCACTCCCACATGCTGGCAACCTCAGTTTCTTTCCATCTGCAGAGTAAACGCCCGCGTTTTCACGCCAAGTCCCAAGTGGCAGAGTATGTGAACTCTTAGAGCTGCTGAATACCAACTCATCACCTGCTCCTGTAACACCGTGGTCCTGGAGCTGTCCCAGCTGAAGGTTAAGCCACCTCATCTGCTTATTAACTGCATATTTCTGCTGCCTTGTCCACGAGCAAGCTTGCCATCCAGTGGTGTCAGATGCACACTTACTGGGGGTGGCATCACAGGACTGATGATCAGATAGCGCTAGTCAATGGGAACAGGGAGCTCTTTTCCTGAGCAGTTATTACACACCTCCCTAAGGTAACAGATACAACAGTGCTCCAAGGCTGGGCTTATAAAATCACAAAGGACCATTCTTTTTATTCAAAACCACCTGCCTCTCCATTACTGGCTCAAAACTGCCCCTTTCCTCCAGCCTTCCTTCACCGCAGGAAAGTCTGTGCTGCTGACACTTTTAACTTGTGGCGCACGCGACCCATTTTGGATAGTCTGTGGGATGGAGGTACATGCTGAACTCATTAAGGCAACACAGGTCAGGAATTATTCTACTAAGAACATCAGAGTCAGATTTAAGGATCAGCTCCAGTCTGCAAACTCTGTTGCTCTAACCTGCCTAGGTAGCACCATGAAGCCATCACGTGGTAAATACTCTGCTTTTCAATGAAACAAAACATTTCTGTTTGGATGCTTCCTAAGTGAAGAAAGGGCCCTGTCAGGGTAACGAAGTGCTTAATTAAAAGTACACTCAGACATGCAAATGGCTTTGGATGCTCTAAGATAAATATTTCAAAAGCCTTGTCAAAGCTTTAACAAAACAGTTCTTGGGAGCCCTTATTAACAAAGCAATGAAAGATAAGGCAGTAAACGTTAATGAGTAAAAGCCCTAGACTTACCTCAGGGTAAGACCATTCTGGTGAATAATCTGTCACCATGAACAAGCGTCCACTCTGCTGTAGCAACCCCAAAGTGCCTTGTGCTGCAGCTGCTGAGACCACCTCAGCCACATGCATGTACGCCATCGTGCTGGCTCCGTTCTCTGTGCTGCTGAGCTGCATGTTGTTTTGCTGAGGACTGCAGCAAGGAATACACATTTCAGCCTGGTTGTACGTCGCTCTGTTACTGTCTTCAGGCTGAGACAGTCCGGCACTGTCACTTGACACCAGCTGGTGTCCATAGAGAGCATTGCTCCCACCTTCTACCGATATGAAATCGTTAATTAGATCAGAAAACTGGTTGCTGAAGGAGATGTCAAAGTGGTCCAAGTTAAGCTCCATGTTGGAGGAGTTATTTAAGCTGGGATGGGCCACAGGATAGAGTCCTTGTACCATGTTTCCTTGGAGAATAGGGAGATTGTTCCCATTCCTGATACCCCCATTGGCCTCAGGCTGCAAGTAGTGTTCTGTGCTGCAGGCTTGAAGATCCCCTGATTTAAGTAGATTTTCATTCCCTTCTGCCTGCTGGGAGGTCTCCATGGGAACTTCAGCTTCTGCAGTCATAGCCTGGAAGTTTGCTTGGAACTGCATAAGCTGGAGAGATGAGGTGGACTCTATTCTGGTTTCCACTGTGCCGTTACAGTTGGAAGTAGTTTGGGAAGAGGACTCTGTTTTCACACTGGGGATTCCTAACGTGTTCACAAACGAGCCACTTGTGTCATTCAAATTGTTATGAGTGTTTTGCTCGAGGGGAAGAGGTTTGCTGGCATCCTGCAGAAAGAAGCTTGGGGAAGGGGTCTGATGAACGTGAGGGCTCTGGACGGTCTGATTGAAGCTGGAAGAATAGTCCTTGTTGGAGTCAATGGCACTGAAGTCCATCTGCTCCAGGGTGGTACTTGGGCTCAGACCACCTCCAGATGGAAGCAAGCCTGAACCAGTAGTGAGGGTGAGAGTGTTAGATGCAGAAGTGGAAGAAAATGCTTCTTTGGACATCTGTTGCTCGAAAGATGTGTCCTCAGTTTTAATTTCTTTTGTGAGGGTTGTATTGAAGTTGAAGCTACGTTCCGTTGTGGGTGACTGCCTTATGTTGGTACTGATGCTATCACTTTTCATACCTCCTCCACCATAAGTCTGCCCTTGCTTGGGATTGTTAAGAAAACAGTCTGGGTCAAAATTCATGGTGGTTTCTGGAATTTTTCTATTTCCATCTAAAGTTGTAGAGAGCACAAGTTCCTCGGAGACAGTGCTGGGTAGCATCGACAAGCTCTCTGAACTGCCAGTTGTTGGAAAAGCAAATTTATGCCCATCTGAACTCACAGCAAGTACCAGTCCTTGTGCAGCTGCATCTGAGGACAGAAGGTGTTGATTTGGGCCGGAGGTGGGTGACATGGTATACACAGCTTCACTGGTGACTTCTGACATAAATACGGTGGCACTTTGTGACAAGCTTCCCATAACCGATGCTACAGCCATGCTGGACACACCAGTGACGGCCGGGCTATCCGCCATATCTGGGTCGCTATTTAACCCACTGCTGATGGACACAGGAGAATTCTGGGTTGTGTCAGGGACCTCCACCTGGTTGGTGGAAGAAACCTCAGTGCTGTTTTGGTGGAGCAACACCGGTTTCGCCACTTTGCCGTTCCTCTTCTCTCGGCTGGAGGCCTTGCCATGACTGTGCTCATTCTTGCCTTCAGAGACATCGTTATTTTGTACCTCTGAATGAGCGCTGTACCCACCTGTCCTTGGTTCGACCTTTGGTGATATAATGCGATGTTTGGCACTGTTACACTTGTGATGCACACTGCTTCCTGCCCCTGTGCCAGAAAACAACAACATTTGCCATTCAGTAAATACAGAATTAAGATGATGCTAGTTGCATATCTTATGGCTGTAGCAAAGAAGAGCTGTGCTCATGCACACGTGTGTGAGAGATAGGGAGAGCACACATACGAGACAGCAAGAGACACCTCGGAAATAAAATTCCTTTCTTGCCAGCACCAGATTGACAGTTCCCTCTCTGCCTAATGGGTGTGCAATGACAGCAACCTCAAAACAGGCACAGGTGCACCCTTCCCCTCACCCCACACAGCACCTACCCCCTTCCTCCCTGCCCCATTGGACAACAACTTAGAAGGAGAGGAATTGACATCTGTGACAAGTTTCAGGGTTATTTAAACGTGTCTGATCTCAGCGCAAAGTCTGCAAAGCGAGGGCTGTTGCTGTCAGCTGCAGCAGAGGGTTTCTGCCTTGTAGGCCCTGCTTCATCTGCATCACGGACAAGACCTCAGCCTCCTGCGACACAGATGCGTGGCTCGTCACGCCAGCTGATGTCAGGTGGTTTGACAACCGCTCTTGTGGCTTGGATGCTGACCGGTAATCTGGAGGCGACAGATGCCATATCATGCTCCTGTCCCTGGCATCACCCTGCCACCTAGATTGCAACCCTTATCTTCTTGTCATCATTGTCTCTATTACAGCTGCCAATCAAATTATTAAAGCAGTACATTAGCCAGCACAAAGCAAGCTTTCCCTCCCATAAGGACAACAATGCATTTCTCTTGTTCTAAGCTGTTCACATGCTGACAGAGAAACATTTTCTGCTTTGAGAGGTTGCACGCAGAGCGCACAATTAGTATCAGAGCGGCTGAAGAACGCTCAAGCAAAGGTCACCAGGAGACAACCCTCCATGGAGTTCAGCCAGCTGGCACCTTTACTGGCCTGACAGAAGATGAACATCACCCAAGTTCCTGGAAGCTTGGAAATCAGGTAGGATGAAGTAAACAATTCTGTCTGCAGAGGCATCTTGGCCACAAACTCTGGTGCAGGGACTGCTTTTGTTGTTTAAAGAAGAACAGCCCATGAATTTTTGATGTTGCTTTCCTTAATTGATTCATTTTCCCTAGAACGAGGTAAGAACATTAATTATGGTACTGTGTAATGACTAAAGGGGGAAAGAAACTTCCTCCTTCTAGCTAATGGCTACAATTATAAATGCCACCTTCTGGGTAACATAAAGAAAGGGTCCATGTAGCTTCCGCAATTTGCTAAATCTTCTGTTCTTTGCCCTTGAAGGGGAACTTCTCTATTATGTGCTCAAGATTTGAATCAGGTCACTTAAAGTAGTTCAGGACAGTGCTTTTGAGACTAAATGCAATATTAAATCTCTCTATTCTCCTAGGCAGAGAGATGAACAGGAACAAGGGAGAGCCTTTCAGGCTGCTGGATGACAGTAAGGAACCAGGAATGTATGTGTCAATGTGCAAGCCATTACAAAACAAAGCGATACTGTTATGTTAAAAAGCATGCGGCAGACTTAGCACATGACAAAACATCAAAGGGAAGAATAAAAGGACTCATGTTCAGATCTGCAAGCCTAGATCAAATGCTGAGCCCTAAGGGTTGCATTTTAATCCAAACCCAGGTATTTCAGAGGTCATCATTCTTACTTAAATCTTGATTGCATAATGCAACTTCCCCAAAAAAAGAAAAAAAAATAAACCCTTTGAAGCACTGACAGCTTTCCTTTATAAATTTTGCTAAAGACTAATTAATGTGTCACATATTTTACTTGACCAAAGTACTAGGAAGGGGTGGCTATGAAGTAGATGAGTTGGAAGAGTGAATCACTCAGCTTCCGACTCTCTCTATAAAATGTTAATACCAAGGATGCTGATTCTTGCTGCTGTAGTCTCACTCAAAACAAAGTCATCTTTAACAGGAAAGAAAACTCCTGTATTTTCATGATACCTAAATAAAACCTGTCTTATCCCAGTGACACCTTGCAATTAACCCCCTAAGCCCATTTTCTTCAGCAAAGTGGGCTGCAGGGCAAGGAGTTCAGAGGGTAAAGTCGGAAGAACATCACATTTTGAGGCTTTGGCAAAAAAAATTTGAGCATGTAGAAGAATATGTCTTTCTGAGCAGGTCATGCACAGACAGCATTTATTAGAACCTGCACATTGCAAAGTGTTGACATTTTTTCCAGAAGTTCCAGCTGCATCTTTTTATACTCTTCATGACTTCTTCTGTCACCTCGGAATTCAGCATGTCTTAATGTTTCACAATACAGCATTTTTAGCACTTCAGTACTACAAATGCTGCTCCAAGCCTACATTAAGCTGCGACCATTTTGTGCCCTCTCAAGTTGCTCACCCAAGGTACCAGTGCAGAGACAGTTGTGTGTCCGAGGCTGCGGTTTGGTCTGGTGACTATCGAGTATCTGTTGCACAAGCTGTTCCACCGAGAACCCTGAACTGCTGTTTCCATTGCTGCATGTCCACTTAATGCCATGAACTGCAAAGAGAAGAGTAAAACTTCCCATCAGAGACTTCAAAAACACACCAGAAACCATCAAAAGCCACTCTAAAAGATGACCAAAAACCCATTCCTGCTGCTTTTTTGTCAAAACTGGAAGAGACCTATAAAAAGGAACAGTAATAGTTATTGTTTCACTATTCTTTACTCTCTGGTATCCATAGGCTTCCAAATGCAATTCGTGGATTAGCTACATACAAAAGGAAAAAACCTCAGTAGAATACCTTTCTCTATTTCAGTTTGCCATTAATGGTGGCGCTCTAAGCTGAAAAATCGTAAGGGGTAAATGAATAGGCACATAACCTTCATTAAAAACCTGAAAGCAACAAAATACTTCTGTTTCGTTGAAGTAAAAGAATACAATTCCAAGGAGCATTTTGGAATCTTTTTCTGTCTAATATGAAAACAAAATTAGTTAGTTTTATAATAAAGTCAGCAGCCAAAAATACGCCAGTCTAATAGCAAATACAAATCTCTTGCCAGGTCTTCATTGTCAGATCCTGGTTGGCAGCAGTGAAGACTGACTCATTTTTTGGAGTCACTAACAGACACTGTGTGAGTTCCTCCTCAGATTTGGATAACTTTTTAGTAATTTGGGAAAGTGGACAGGAGGATGATGTTGCAGAACACGTTCCTTTTCTTGGGTACTCTCTTGGCCTGTGAGTTATTTAAATAAGAATGCTAAACCGCATGCACATAAATTATTTGAATAAAGGCTCCCTCTCAGAACTTTTTAGAGGCAGAATTTCACATAACAGCGATATTCTCAACCTGCCTTATAATGGAAATAGCATTTGTAAGATATTTTCTCCATAATAACTGACTCAAAGCATCTTCTGTCTCCTTTAACATCTGTCTAAGCAATTTATGTGTGCATATTATTCATTTATCCTTTCCGTGCACTAGAGCTCCCTTGCAGATTTTGGAAAGTGCTGGTTGGTGGCAACATCATTTCCAAGATGTCCCCATGCCTGGCAGCTCAGGCCTGAAGAGCTGCTTCGTTTCAAGGGCATCTTTGCCATACTCTAGCAAAGCAGGTTCCTTGCACATCATATTCTAAAATCCGTAACCAGAATATACCTAAATCAAAGTTAAAAGTCCCACGGACTCCAGCTTTGTAGGAATAAGCTCTAAATACACAGATCCCTGCGTGGTGAAGGTCCTCAGTGTGAGGTCATGAAATGCTGGCAACAGCGTGTCAGGCTGATAATCACTACACAGCCAGAAGTACCTGCAGACTCTTGAGCAACAAGCTATAAGCTGCTTCGTGTAAGAAGCTCAGAAGCAAATAAGGACACGTTTATGACAGCTAATGACTGTTGTCAAAGAGGCAGGATATCGTGTGACTCTCCTGTTCTCCTCTTTGCTGCTGCTTATTGAGTATGTCCTAAGCAGCCAGTGGATCATGCTCTGTGAAGCAGTTCTGTTGCTTTTTTTATCACCTGTTGCTGTGTTGCCTCATCACCCACTGACATTACTTTGCCTAACAGCATCTCATCTTGGTCTAGTGTTATATTACAGAACTTGCATTTTTATTGGCTGGGCAAGGTAACTTGCAGGAATATTGTAAATAAGGTTTACAAGTATTCTTCCTCATATCGCTATTTAAAGTGCTGCAGTTAGTTTAGTAACGAGGCCCTCTATGCTTGCCTGACAACCATGTTTATTGTTATCACACCCAACAGATTTTCCTTTCTAGTACCTTCACAATTTTGAATTTCCTCTTAACACTCAGTATCTATTATTATGTCTAAGTTTAAGTTTATATATGCTTGCCCCTTCAGTACCTCCACTCACATTCATTTTATTATTCTAGGTACATTATTCTGTCACATGGAACGTTATGCCTAAGCGATGTTCAAATAGCAGTTCTGCAGAAAATACACTGACAGCAAGATTAAAATGCAGTAATGCATTCTGAATACTTTTGGTTATACTATACGAAGTTACTGAACTGTAATTATTATTGAGAAACTTCGCATTAAGTTATTTCTGGTTACTTCAGAAATGCCTTGCTAAAAGGAGCGAGCTCACATACATGTTTCTAGGTATAGGAAGTCCTCTTCACAGCAGTATGTCAGAGTTCTCTCCCTCCTGCTGCTAAACCCCCTGGTGAGCAGCGTATTACAGGAGGCAAGTCTGGTAAGTGAATCCCCGTCTCATGGTTTGTGTATTCATGGTGATGGTTCTTAAGGCTGAATCAAGCTGTCAGGTGGAAGCTAAGAAATACCAAACAGCTTTATAGCCGGACACATATAGCACCATGCCTATTATTTTCAGGTCCTTAGTATAAGAAAGTCCCATCATGGATCTATTGCTGCTGAGGAAAGGTCCTTCTCCTCCCTTGCTCCAGCTGATCCTAAAGGGCTCTGGCTCCAACTTCTGTCCACGTGATGCTACTTTTTTTAGTATTTACACTCCCCATATGTTATGAAGGTCATAAAATAAATAGCCAGTGAAGGGTGACAGATTGCAGAAAAAGAATGTCTGGATGCTTAATGCAAATTATCCACTATCTTGGCACATCCAACATACAGATTTTCTCCCTTCCCCTTTTAAAGAAAAACTCTTGTGAGCTGGCAATTTGATAGTACTGAATACCAAATACTATCAAGATGGCTTTTACCATGTCACGCTTGGCTTCCTGACACATAATGAATCAGCAGGAAGAGAGATTTCTATAGGGAAGAAAGTGCATTATGAAAGGAAGGTTAATAAAAAGCATACACACACACTCCTCCCATTTCTTAGTAGTTCAAAAAGTGAAACCACTGTAGAACTATGTTTAAATATAGTGATAATGCAGGAACACAAAAAAAAAAAAAAGGAAAGAAGACTGAAGCTTATCAGAAATTCTGGGAAGTATTTTAATCTGGATTTCTGTTCAGACTCCTCCTGCATTTCCTTATAACTTAAAATAAAAGCTGTGAACTGCTCCAACACTTTCCTTTACAGTGATACCACAAACAGGTCTAAAAGCTGCTGCATTACAGCAGTGACATATTCCTTGCCACACACCCTCTGCACGGCGCCTGTAGCATTGAGGCAGTGGAACCGGGGAGAATTTCTGGTATTTCACTGGGTGCTTGAGGAGAAATGAGGCTGGAGGAAGGTCCACAATTCAGAGTGCTAATGCTGCTCCTAGCAGAAATGCCTTCAACCTCTTTTTGTGAGAACAGGCTCACACCTTTCTTCTCTTTCTTCCCTTGTCAAGGCAAGACAATAAAAATGACCTTCCAGTATTGGCCCAGCATCCCCTGGTTCATTAGCACTGTCAAGACTTTGTCTGACCATCATGAGCAACGAAATGAAAAATTATCTAGATTACCAGTAAGAAGGCAGCTCAGAAGCCGAAGGAAACTTATGACACAGAAAAATAAGATTATCCACGTTTCTTACAATGCCCTGGCTATTTCTGCCTTCTGCTGCTGGTACTCAGTCCTCCACAATTACCAGGTCTGCAGTCCTTCAGTCTTGCAGGTATCTGCCTCCTCCCATCCCCTCAAGCCTACCTTGCTGTCTCACCTTCACTCTAAACTGAACACCATCAATGGCTAAGACCCTAGCCATTTCCCTCTTTGTGGTTTCCTCCACCCTAAGCAAAATTTGTCCCTAAAATACCTTCCCACATTTAGATCTGATCATCTCACCCTTTCCAAATGCTCTTAGACATTCCTCTCTGCCACTTCATCCACTTCACACTTCCTGTTTCTATTCCAAAGCTCTTGCTCTTCTGTATCCTGTACAAACAACACAGCTTACGCACATACGTACGCTACATAATGAAGTCATGCTCTATACCCTACACGTGCTGCTCCTTTGCCCCATTTTGACAGGTAAGGGCCAGTCTTTTGGTTTTTTGAGTAACAACGATGACATCTCCCACACAAAACAGGTAAGTTGTATAGACTGACAGAGTTGGAATATTTAGAATAATCAAGGTCAGGTTTCTGCTTGCTTCTGCCTCTTGATCTATCTCGGACAGCCTGCTGCAAATCCTTGCGTCAAGAGTCCTGCCCTCAGCAGCTACTGACCTACACAAAACACTTCAAAAATTCTACATACGCTGGCCATAGCACGGGCGGGTCCTTTGTCCTACCGCCCTGCTGATGGGAACAAAAGCCTGCCTTGCTTCCTACATCCTGCTCCACCAACTGTTGACACCAGGAGGCTGTTTCCATGGCAATGGTCAATTGGAAATGGCAGCCTTGTCCCTTCGATTTTTGCTGCGCTGCTATTGACAGAAGGCCTTGCTCCTATTTCTCGGTTTGGCTAGAGGAGATTTCCATTAGATTTATCCTTTCATATGCAGACGCCCCCACACAATTCAGCTTTGATTTTCCAGCCCTCGGCTTCCACTCATTATTGGTTACGAAGGAAAGACTTCCTGAGCCTCGCTGCCGGGGGTGCAAGCGGAGGAAGATCACCTTACACATTCGCCATTTCTTCACGACACCTCCTGAATTTTAATGTCTTTGTGAGGACTTGTACAGACGCTTCACTCTTAGCCGTTCTTTAAGCCTTTCTTCCAAAGTGAGACCTTTCCTTGAAGGTTTGCTCAGATGCAACCGCATCCTTCACAGCAAGTGGGAAGCGCATATGGTTCAATTACCCTCAGAGAGGGCCAGTGGAACACAGCTCTTCTTGAAGCTGCTTGGAGTGACACCTCTGTGACTTTTATTTACAGCTAAAGCAATTTTTACTTACAGACACCTGAAGTTCAAGGCTGCTCACACATGAAAGCGCAGTGCCACAGCTAACTCTCTCAAACCCTTCTCCTAAGCCATCTACACGGTACTCACCTATAATAAAAAGCAGATCACGCTAGGAGCTCTTGCCTTTGACGATGTTAAGCAGGACAAAGCTGCTACTGCTGGGCCGGTGCCTTCCGCAAGACTCGAAATTTCCAATGCGATTGGCCAAGTTCCGGAATTGTGCATAAAAGCGCGGCGGTGCCGTATTTCGGTGGAGTTAGTACCGACAGCTCGACGGAGCCGACGGTCCCACGCCTCGGGCAGCTCGGAGGAAGCGGGCCCTGCTGCGGCTCCTCGCCCGCGCGCGCCCGCCCGCTGCCCCCACGCCGGCTGCCCGGCAGCGAGCTCCGCCCGCCCGCCCGCGCCTCGCGGGCTCCGCCGCCCTGCCGGGAACGGCGCCCGGCCGCCAGGTGGCGCCAGCGGATAAGGAACGGGCGCGCGCGGCCCCGCGCGGCAGGGGCGCAAGGAGGCCGCGCACCGGGCTCCCGCCGGGCGGGTTTGTGTGGTGTTTGTGTAGGGTTTTCCAGCCCCCCCCCCCAAAAAACTTGCTGGGCGATTTTTGGGGAAAAAAAGTCCCTCATGAGCACGGCACAGGAGGGAGTCCAGCTCTTCCGCTGGGCTGCCAGCAGCACCACCCCGCACACGTCTTTCGACCACCCAACCAGACCTATGGTGAACCCGGGGAGCGTGGAGACACCTGAACCACACAGTTACTATTATTTTTTAACATCGGGGTGGAATTGCCAGGAAAAGAGGACCGCCACCTCAGCAGATGCTCTAGTATTGAGTCTGAGAGTCACTACAGCTGAATGGTAAGAGGGGAGATAAAATACTAAGGAAGAATGGAAAATAAAGGCTGGTGCAGCCGTGGCAACCTCAGAGAGGTTCTACAACTGCTGCACCTGGTTTAATATCCAGCTTTTAGGGGGACAGGAAACTCTTTGGTTTAGCTTTCCTCAAGTTAAATGGCCATTACTGCTAACAGTCTGGTTCATACTGGATTACCATCAACACTCGCTTCAGCTGGCGGAGTTCTTTCACCGCCACATCTCCAAACGGCCGTTGAAAGACGCCCAAAGCACCCAGTGAAAAACGGTTGCTGACTTTGCTCTTTTGGCAAAGTGGAACTTTCTACAGTGGGTAAAACTCACCTGCAGGGAAACCACATTTCCTGAGGAGCGGCCCATATAGGCATGGGAACAAGCTCCTCTGGGCACAGAGGCCACCATAGATCCAAGAGGTAGAGGAAAGGTGCAATTCTTGCATGTGACCCACATTTAGGGCAGTGCACTTAGAATTGTAGAATCATTAAGGTTGGAAAAGACCTTTAAGATCATCAAGTCCAAATGTCAACCCAGCCTCACCATGCTCCACTTGCAGCAACAAAGGGGTTAAGAGATGCATCACGGTGAGAACATGAGAAATCGAGCAGATGGCTGATACTGGCTATGCAGCCGATGTGATCGGGAGGTATTCAAAGTCCGAGGGGCTATCTAACACCTACTATTGTATTCCCTTGTTAATAAAAGTCCGCAGCCAACTATAGTAACATGTAAGTACTATTCCAGCAAAACTGGAATCCAGCAAAACATTACTAAACCCAAACTCTTTTAAAGATTCTAAGTCACTTTTTACATGGAGGTCTGCTGGAACTAAGCTGACAAGCTTCCATTTCCACTGAGGGTCACTTTGTAGCTCTAACAAACTGCTTGGGGTATGGTAGAAGTCACCCCATGTAGCACTTTTGTACAACCGATCTTTCAAGATTAACTATAAAAAAACCCCTTTAAACACAATACTGAAACTGAATATAAATTTAAGTCCAGATCAAAATACCCAACAGCTCAATTCTTCAAACCATATTAATGCTGATTACTGCTACTGAAACTTCATTCTGGGCTACAAGTGTTTAATGCCCTCTCCAGTCATGACAACACATGGGTGCAGTCTCAGGTCACCTCCAAGAGCCCCAGATCATTTCACTTATGCAGACAGAGGAGAGAGAATTGGTGACTCCTGGAAGAGGCAAGAGCTGCCTATGCCCAAACATATTAAGTCTGATGGGTGCCACACAAACTCCCCAGTTTCCCCAGCTGTGGCTGCATACCGGCGGCATGAGCAGAAGCAATCAGTTTCCAGGCAGCAGAGGAATGAAACAAGCTTTTTTCCAAAAGAAAGATAGCTCTTAATTATAGCGGACCTGAAACAAGGATTGCAACGCAGCACCAGCTGTGAGCTTGTAACTCATACTTTGCCAGCTGAGGGATGAGAAAGCCAAAAGGGGATGAGTTGGAGAAACCCCCAACATGAGCTGGCCCACAATTTGCTGATCATATGGAGTTTATATACAGAATTCTGCTGTGCTGGATTCTGCCACTGCATTTTGCTTTTACCACCAGATGCCTCTAAGGACATCTGCTAATCTGTTCAGAGAAATCTCAAAGCAAGACTACAATGGGGCACAAGAGGGGGTAAAAACTGAAAGCAACACCAAGTTGAGGCCCATTCTTCATACCAGTCATCCTGAAATGACTTAGAGGTGACTCAGCCAACCTTCCTGCAGAACTTTTATGTATTATCGCTATTCATTTTGTGATATTCATTTCTCATTCGTTGGAGATGTTGAAAAAAACCCCATTTTCAGAGCATCTGCAGTAAGTATTTACCTTTCAAGGATGGGTTCTCTTCAGTCTCTTAATTAGTGCACAGAGCAGCAACGTTAGAACAAGTTAATAGTGTTTCCATAAAACTCTCAGAACTGTATGGCCGCTCCAAAAAGGTATTTTTTTTTAATCCATAACCACCAGTGCAAGCACAGTCACAGCATTAGGAAAAGACACCTCTAAAGCCAGTCAAGAAGCTCTGGGTTTGCAGAGATCTTCAAGACCAGGACAAGAAGAGGCACCTCTCAGCAGCCCAGACCTCAGCACACTGCTCCACTCATGGAGGTGATGCAGTGTGGTACCAGGAGCCTGTGCTTGTCCCAGATGCCTGCTGCATCAATCACAGAATCTTGGGGTTGGAAGGGACATTTAAAGGCCATCTAACCCAACCCCCTGCAGTGAGCAGGGACATCTTCAACCAGATCAGGTTGCTCAGAGCCCCGTCCAACCTGACCTAGAATGTTTCCAGGGATGGGGCATCGACCACCTCTCTGGACAACCTGGGCCAGGGTTTTACCACCTTTTACCACCCTCGTTGTGAAAAATGTCTTCCTTATATCTAGTCTAAGTCCAGCCTCTGTTAGTTTAAAACCGTTACCCCTTGTCCTATCGCTACAGGTCCTGCTAAAAAGTCTGAACACTTGCTGAAGCCTGGACTGACTTTGTGATGATGCAGCAGGGAAGGAAGAGAGAGCCGAGTGAATTATGGATTCAAGAAACGTGAGCATCCTCCAGGCTCATCCCAGTCAGGGTCTCTCTGCATTTCAGGAAAAACAGTTTGATGTATTTGTCTGGCTTGGACTCTCAGACCGATGCCTCTCTCCCTGCCAGCCATCTGCCACATCACTTTTAGTTCTCCAGGCACACACAGCCAAGAGAACATGCTCCCAGCCTTTGACTGCCACACCACTGACTCTCTATCCTCCATTCCGATATAAAAAGCTTTAATACCTGACAGGTCAAAAGCTTTACTAACTGACTGCAGGTCCAGGCTGAGTAGGCCTTGAACAAACAGCCCTTGTTCTCAACAAGTCAAGAACTGGACGCTGCCACTAGCCTCTGACCAGGAAGAGGCATTTTCCCCAAAGGTAGCATCAGCTTCTCCTTCTAATTCTGAACGGCATCAATGGTCTGGAACAGGAGGCAAAAGCCTCCCTGCAGGTACAGCATTTGGCCTCAGACCTCCATGCACACCCTGGCTGCATCATCACTAACTTGTCTTAAACATGAAATTCTTATGAAAAATAGCAACCAAGAAAACGAAAGGATTGACAAAAACCTCACAGAGCTTCCAGGTCCAGAGGAACAAAACTAGATGAACTGCAACATGGAACAGGTGAAAGGGTGAGACTGTCACTTCACCAGCGACACCACGCACAATGCTTTCATTAAGTCATTGACAAATCTGCTTTAGGGCAGAAAAATTTGGAAATGTCAGGCAATCAAACTGCGAAGTCTGTGAAAGAATGTGATTAACGCAAAAATGTAATGCAACTAATGTGCTTGGCTCCAGAATTTCATGGCACACCCAATACTAGAACCAAATCTGATGGCTTCTTGGCAAGCAGTGCCCCTCTGTGTTCACCAAACACGGTTATCCCTGTCCTCTTTGTTTTCTAGGTCTGATCAGAATCTAAAGCTTTTATTTTAGCTATGTTTCTAAGGATGCTTCTTCCAGGATATGTACCCATAAACAGAGACATGTGTACACATATATACTCTGAATAATTGTGCAGAATTTCACTCTTCCCTCCTGAGACACAAAAGAACAAAGTGTTATTAAATTTACGGCGAGTTCATTGTAGTTTTCACATAATTTTCTTGATGCACTGCAGATTTTTTAGCAGGCTGCCACCTCCTCTCCTGCTTAATGTTAAGGTGCCTGTCCAGTCTCAGCCACACCTTCAACATCTTAGATTTCTGTCTAAGATTATCGGTCCCAGGGGCAATAGTCTGTTTAGCAAATGTGTCTTTTTCTCTCTTCTCTTCTGCTTGTCTTCTGCCCTCCAACTTGGCGTGGAAAAAGAATACATGGGCCTGCAGAACTCCGGCTGCAACAAAGGAGCGGTGCCAATTCAGATTACTAATGTTGCAGTCAGCGTGAGATTGATCTTTCACTGATGGTCGAGACGCATCAGAACGTACTTCATGGCTGTGACCTCTAACTACAGAAAGCCAGATATGACACCAGCATCTGACTGGGGGTAGGGGTGAGGGAGAAAAGCAGACCTGGTATTTGTTGACTCAGATGCAAGCACCTAGATTTGGAGTTGTGGTTCCCACAGTTAGTTTCCTCTTGCTTACAGACCCGTGTTATGCCCAAACTTCCTTTCATTGCAAAAAGATGTTTGTGGAACATTGGAACATATTCTCTGGAGGAAGATGTACAATATAACTGTGATGTGAAAGAAAACAGGGTGGATGCAGAGAACTCCAGAGAGCTGCCCGTTTCCAGAGCAAGCTTCCCCATCATCCTGCACATCTCAGCAGCCTTCTCTTTAGGCTGGAAAGTTTAGAACAGTAGTAAATGATACCCACGCTGAAACAGTCGGCTCCACAGAGTCCATAGGTAAAGAGCAGCAACACATTCTGCTCTGGCACTGAGCCACATGAACACGGAGTGCCCTTGGGGGAAACCTACCTGCCAATGTGGCAAAGGCTTTTTGCAACAGAGTAGGTGCCTACAAATGGTGCATGAAAATGCAAGACCACAGGTACAATTTTTTTCCCAGTGTGTGGAGGGGACTTTTTTTGGAATATGACCTTTTTGGAGGCAGCTGGGGCAGCTCTCACACTACACATCCCAGAAGTGTTGAATATTGGGAAGAAAGAAAGTGCATGCAGATGCAAGTTGAGTTTGACAGTGACAAATGACTCCTTCGTGGGAAAGGCTGGTAGCAGTAAGACATTGTACTCTAAATTAACCCTTTGTAAAGCAAAAGAGCAGAAAAGCCTCCAGGTACTCACACATCGGCTTGAGCTGTCCAATGAGTTCCTCTTTTGTCCACTTTGCCCATTCCTTCTTGTCTGTGTTTATTGAGCACAAGATGGGGCCACACGGTTTCCCGCAGTCCTCGATGGCAGGGACGTTCAGGTAGTGCACCAACACGATGTCTGGATTCTGCGGGGAGAGCAGACCAAAAGTTACATCGTTGTGCCCCTCCCCCCATTCAGGGCTCTCTGCATTTGCCTTCCTAATTAAAACTACAACAGAAAGCATCATAATTAGATGCCAGTATGTACCAGATTTCCCCGAGATCAGAGCTGCTCTTTAAAAGAGGTGGCAAAAGACAACACACAACAGAGCTCGCACGCAGCTTCCCCCACCCCTCGAGTGCCCTTTGCTTGCAACTCTCCTGCTTCCCTTGTGTCCTCAGGGTGAATCTTTTTTTCCAACCCATACAACACCAAATACTTGCAAGAGTCCTGCAAACAGCAGTCACGACAAACACCAGGTAATTTGCTTTAAGGGGCCTGTGATCTGGTTGATCCAACACTTCAATTAGTTCCGGTCCACATCGGGGTATTTCAAATACATGGAAATTCACCCGAGAACATCAGTAACGGCCACGCTTTCTGCACGGCAGCAGGAAGAGGGAGGGAAGAGCAAAGGAGGCTCACAAACAGTATTACAGGGTGCCCCAAGAACAGGCTCTTGTCAGACAAGCCCAAAATTTCTTGTCTTTTGAAGATCTTGCAGCTTTACGATGAAAACAGTGAGCAGCAGAAAGTCGGGACTGGAAGAGACTGTGTCCTTTGCAGAACTGCTGCAGAACAACCGCAAGGCGCTCGCTCCTGCAGGGCCGTTTAACGCACCCCTCTCCCCCCGTGCACCTTCTCACTCAGGCTGAGAGAGGGGATGCAACACCGCCTTGACGCACTGCAGCGCCGTCCCACTGACACAGGCGTTTCAAGCAGGGAGCTGAGCAGCGTGTTACCACCCTGTGAGTAAATGAATCATCTTAACAGCAGCAACAGAAACAACTCCGCTAGTTTCCCAACAGCATCCCAGGGAGATTGTACAATAGATAATAACAAGACTGAGAAGCTGATTTCTTTCCCTTAAGTCATTTACTCCTAAGTTCACAAACTTTAATGACTGCTTTGGAATTATTTATAAAAATAAATAGGATAATGGTGTAATTAAAACTCTAATGTTTCATTAGTGCTGCTAGAGCCCTGTTCGGAGTGGGAGAGGGGACGCAAGCCACCATTCGTTTGCAAAGGCTGTGCTAATGGGAGCACACACTTACGAAACCCGCAGAGCACTGGAGCGGTATGTGGGCCCGCACCATGGAAAGCCCAGCAGAAAGAAAACTTCTGACGGGCAAAACACAGCACCGAGGCCAGGCGTGGTGCGCTGGGCAGCTGCACCTGCAGCCAGCCCAGGGCCCGAGCAAGGCAGCGCTCGGCGCTGCCGGGTGCGGGGGTGACCGTGTGCCCTGCACGCGGGGAGCACCCTGGACATCCCCGAGATAAGGGGGCAGCTAGTTGCATCTCCCAGCTCCCCAAAGCTGGCCAAGACAGTGCTGGCAGCTGAAAGGCCACCCCTTCACGTGGTGACCACGTACAGCAGCATGGCATGCACAGCAGCCCCACAGAGCCCTCCCTCCCTCTGCATCCCCTCGCATGCTGGTACCCAGCAGGGCTCCAGCCACCAGATGCGTCCCTGTCTGGAAGAGAGGCTCTCTTTAGAAGTTAAGAAGACAGGCAAGCAGAAACTTGCATTTCCCCCTCCCCCCGACATTGATGAAAACTGCAAGCAAGGGATTTTTCAGTGAAGGTTCTGCTAGATTGCAGTAACACCGGCCGCAAGAACTTGGTAAAGAGTTGCATCGCACAGGGAAGAGGCAAGGTAACCTAGTCAGAAACTGCTAACAACTTATTTCAGAGCAGTTTTGGAAGTGCTAAAGCAAAGAAAACCATTGGCTCTTCTGTTCCCAAGGTTCTCCTGGAGACAAACAATTGGACCTTTCATGTTTGATTTTTGCATGTTGAAAATCTTCCGTTTCACAGGGCACATCTGCCCTAGACAAGACAGCCAGAGAAGGCCACATTAAAACACCATATCCTCTCTTGCCAAGCTGTCACCACACAAGACGGAGCCAGGTTTTCTTTTCAGCCTTCCTGTTTTACCCTTTAAAGGCGATGGAGGTGACAGCCAGGGCTCCCGGGGAATTAACAGGGTGGCTGAGCCGCTTCCAACACAAGCGGATGGCGCCGCTCAGGACTAGGGAGGCGATGAAGGGCAGGTCTGAAACGCTCCGGTCCTCATGCATAATTCAGAAAAGGTGCAGATGATAAAAATTACTACCTATACACCCAAATAGTCTCCATCAGCTAATTTAATGTAATTAGCGATTTAGATTATGAAGTAAAGAGTAATATGCTTCAGAGATTTTGCGTAAAGACACCTCTTAGCTCTCAGAGAAGTTTCAAAGAAGAGGGCAAGGACACGCTGCTGCCACGGCGCTGGCCGACTCGGCAGTTCTATAGACGCTTCTCCCTTTGTTTCAGATAAACTGTATTCTTCAGAGCCTGATAGTGCCTGTTTGTCACCAGGCAAGTCAGGACAACAGGGCTTCCTGGCTTCATTGCTGCAAGAAGCAAGTGGACCTCAGCAGTGGGCTGGCACTTTTTATATATGAAATATATAGTATCATATATTATACTTTTGATATATAAAAGCATAAAATAAACACAAAACCAACAGGTTTGTTTGTAGGTCTACATCTAAAAGTTGACCCCAGATTGGCAAGCCTCATGAATGCCAAATCTACCTCGTAAACTGAAACAAATTTTGACACAAATTAAAAGAATACTCACTCTCTCTTTGTGGAGACCTACCAGCAGGACAAGAGAGATGTGAAAGACTAAAAAAAGAATTACAAACGTAGCTTCCAGGCGGGAAACATGCCGGGAGAGCGGACATGCCATGGCAGAAGGCCCTCCCCCGGGTGGCAGGGAGGTCCTACGGGGAGCCCTGGACTGGGCTGCGGACAGCTCTGGCATCGTGCCTGGCGGAAAGCCGCCGTGATTCCAATGCCCAGAGCCTGTGCAGAGCTGCTCTGCTTCCCGCGCATCCGCGTCAGAGTTGCTGCCATCTGTCCCTGACCGGGCCAAGGCTCCTCGGCATGCTGCACCAGAGGCATCCAGTCCACCTCCTCAGCACAGTCGTCTTAGGGTGGTGGAGGAATGCGTTCCAGTGCCCCCAGCGCTGTAGGGTAAGCAGGAGACAGCGCAAGAAGTGGTTAAGAAAAAAAAAACAAAACACAAAACCCCACACAAAAAAGCTGTTGGTTTTGATAAAGAAAAATGCAGCTGCAGCATCTGTCCGACTCTTGTTTGCAGCTTCATCGGCACTAAGTGGTCAATAAATCAGACTGGCACGGCGTTACGTTTCTTCCATGGCTTAACCATTAATCTAGTGCCAATTCTCATGAAAAATGAAGGAGAAAAACTATGCGATAGCGAAAGTGTATACATTATCCAGAAAGTAATAATAGCACGTAATGGTGCTGCAGACCTCCCTCCCAGCATGACTGCTGGAGCAGCGATGCAGCCTCCCTCTGCTACCCACTACATGCTATTTAAATTAACCAAGTAAATCAGCTATTGTTTGTTCCACCAGCTCACTCCATGTTTATATTTTTCACATTAGCAGAAACACAAAGCTGAAACAAGCTGGGCTGCTCCAGCTCCCCAACTTCAGCAGGCAGGGAGGGCAGAAATGCAAAGAAAAGCACGGTCAGCCAGCTCGGACGAAGGAATGGCAGGTACCACCACCACTCCAAGCTGGCAGAGCTGTGAGGGAAACCATCCTCTCATTTCAGCAACCGCCTTCTGCTTGCTCGTTACTGCCCAAAGTCAGTCCCCCATGCAAGAGGAGCTCTCCCTTCTTAGGCAGGGCAGAATAATCACAAAAAAACCCCCCTCTCCCTTCTCGCTGTCCCCATCCCAAAGAATGGTTTTTGTTTTGTTTTTTTTTAACGCAAAAACCAAAAGCCATTTCTGGCCATCTTTCAGCTGCTCAGCAATGGCAATCAGCTCAAGGCTAAATCTCACTAGCAGGGGCTTCCAAATCACCGATGACCACAGCTGACAATATTTTATTTGGAAAAATACCTCTGAGCTGCAAGTTTTGCATTTGTAGTCCCCGCTGGAAGGATGAAAGGAAATAAATCATCCTCAGGGATGATAAGCATTGGCGAATTTAATCCCAGCCACCCTGCAAGGAAATTACCCCCAAATACAACCCTGGGCCCCAGGAGCAATAGCCATTAGCTCCGCTGCTCTGTGCAGCCCGTCGCCCCAGCTTGTACTGGATACCCGTGTTATTTCCGTTATGTTGAACTGTCGAACAAAGTACTATGCATTATTAAAAACATGGAAGGTGAAACTAGCCTTTTCCAGCCCTAATGGCTAAACCACAAAACAAGGGGGCAGAAGGAGCAGAGGAGCATAGCAGGCGGATGCAGAGGCGGCTCCCGTGCCCTCTCCCTCCCCTTTCACCCCCAAAGTTATAAAAGGGTTTTTTCTTTTCTGACAGCTATTTATTCATGAGGTTTACTTGGTATTCCTCAAACCATCCAAAAGGTTGAAAAGGAATCTCAGCTTCCTGGGAATATAATTAACATCTATCACTGTGGGGTGACTGGATTAATACATCTAAGAGATTACCACCCAGAAAAAGAGAATACAGAAATGTTTCCATAGTTTTGAGAGGCTGCTGTGATGCTTCAGCACCCACTGGTAACTCGAGACAGGTACCAGGAATGTCCGGGTATCATCTATATGTGATCTAAAAACAAACCAAGGAATAAAACCTGATGATAGACGCTGCTATCAATAGTAGAAGAGTCTACCTGGCAGGTTCCCCCTATATTCTTAGTGGTTTGAGAGCAGGGCCTGAGATACCTGAAGTACAATGCACAAATACGCAACACAAATAATGGGATTTTTTTTTTTTCCCCCTTTCCAGAGACTAAATGCTAGCTTTGGACAATATTACTGGTTTGAATCCCAGCAATTTCTTTATCCTTGAACTAATTTCTAATTGAGGTCATACTACAGAAGGCAACCTGGCAGCTGACGTGTTAGAATGTATTCATCTTTCACAGTAACAGTGAAAACCAAAGAAATCGTACATTGGACTTTAAATACACAAGCCATTGCCTTAAGTCATCTTGAGCTGGGCATGCTTAATTAGGGAGAACATGACAATTAGCAGACACATAGCACAGCCCCGGCACCCGAGAGTTGAAGCACCGGAGCACCTGGAAGAAAGGGGGACCCCAGAGCCAGATGCAAGAGCAGAACTTGTGCTGCAGAGTTTTTTGCTGGGAAATCCATTTTAGCCCGTGCAGCTCTTTGAATTAACCTTATACCTTGTGCCTCCAGCTGCATGAAAGAGCCAATGGAACTTGCATCCCTTCAAAAGCTTCCTGAGGAGGAGAAGACACCTGGGGTCAGCCAGGCAGAGACATATAGACATGCACATATGGTTTTAAACCTGGTTAAATCAGCATCCTGACATGCACCAGCTCAGGAGCAGTTGCTAAATGTCCTCATCCTTGTGTGGGCACAAGAGTGGCAGGTCCCTTCCAGGGCGGTGGCTGTCCCCTTCCCCGCTACTATCGCTGCATCCTGGCCATGCCTAGAACCACAGGATTTACACCCTATGGATACCACAGGTGTCCTCAAAGGTCAGCCAGCCCACAGCTCCAAAACAGAGTAATTTTCCCAGTTTTTCAGCCCAAAGCCTTTTGAGGTTCTTTTTGTTTATTTAAATTCACTAATTTTTGAGACAGGAGACTGGCAACAGGCTGATACGGCTCCACCTACTGCAAACAAGGGAGCGACAAATCATGAAGGGCTCATAATGCTAAAAAATGATTTAGACCCTCATGTAATTATAATAGAGATTTCCTGCAATTGTTTCAAAGGGAATTGAAATTTAGTAGAGTTGTATTCTGTGTAATGTGCTCCCCAGTTCCTCTTCAATACCTTGATAAGGGAAGATAAAGTGTAATCAGGAAAGAAATTGCACTCTGTTCTACATTTCATGTCTCAAAAGAATGACTAGGAGGTACAGAGCCACCACAGGGCAGGGTCTGGAGTAGAAAAATACAGGTTTTCCTTTTGTTATTTTCTTTTTTAATCCTTCTTTAGTTTCTTCCTCCTCTGACTGCTCCTGGCATCCCCTGATAACCTGCCTGTTTCTCCCAAGAACAAACCATGCCCGTCCCATCCCTACTACGCCAGTGACACAGGCATGTTCCCATTGCTCCTCAGGAGCGCTGCTTTCGGGTCCCCAAGAGCCAGCCTGCAGAGAGCATCCTTGGCCGAAACACTGATTTGTCCTCCACATGCTGGCAGCGACACCCAAATACAAACAGGAGCGAGAGCCCCATCCTAAGCACCTTCTCCTTGAGCCTTGTGGAAGCATCACCAGCAGATCTCCAGCAGAGCTGAACACAATGTCGGGAGACGGCGGTAAGGGAGCGGAAGCTGTCCTGAAGTCTTTTTCTCCCCCTCAAAAGAAAGGTCCAGGGTGGTGTTCAGGATTTACCAGTATGAGTGGTTTGGTTTGAATTGCCCCAAGACAATCCCAGAAACCAGGAGAGTCCTGTCCAGGAAAAAGTCAGGAGATCTCCGAATAAGCTTTTCTTTGTAGGTGAGCCCAGCAGCAATCCCGTGGGGTTATGAACAGCACATGGATCAGCCTGGTCATCATCAGGCACCATTGCAATAGTGCAAGCAGCAAAGCAAGAGTTTTAATATAGAAAAAATACCAAATACTTACTAATACATCATCAAATGTGATATATTTGAAGGTATTTTATATACCACTCAATACTACCTCTCAATACCCCTGGGGATCCTGTTTAATATGCATTTTGAAAGACACAGAAAAATACAGTGCTGTAATTTCTGGCCTCCAAATTTCCAAAAAGAAATTGATTTCCAAAAAGAAACTCTGAAGAGTTGCTTATTATCTTTCAGAGCAATGCCTCTTCTGCTATTGTAAGATATAACAGAAGGACAGTACCGCACAACTAGAAGCATGTGGCAAAATAAAACAAAAAGCACTTCTTTTTTCTCATGCAGGTATTCTTCTGGACAATGGAAATTTCTTTTCATCTGTGTCACTGCTCCCAGCTGGAAGCTTTAACTTACACAGGCAGCTGACAGGGAACAAGATAATTCAGCCATGAGCTCGGACTGTTGCTTATCTAGAAACACCCAGTGGAGCTGGTGGTGCTGGTGCAGAAGTCCCATGTCCGGGCGCAGCAGGGAAGTCTCCTGGCCTGATGATTGCTCTGGAGCAACGAACCCAGCAGAGGCCACGAGAGCGTTCGCCTGGGAAGGGCTGAGGAGACTCGAGCCTTCGGCACGCAGACGCTCACAGCGTTGGCAGGACCTGCATGGAGGCACCAAGCAGCGCACACCCCCCTGCTGCGCCTGCCACCACAGCACGGCTCAGCTCCAGCCCGCGAAGCGCCTTCCTGGAGAGCGGCGGCGCGCTCCAGACTTCAAACCACAGAGCAAGGCAGAGGAGCTGAAGGAGCAAAAGCTGCTCTTGCCCCTTTCAAAACCATGGCTTTTACTGTTTTCCACTCAGTCCTTTACAACTGTACATCTGGATTCGTGAAAGGGCAGCCGAGACATCAACAGCCATTGAACGGGCATTCACAGGAGGTGCCTGTGCAGCTGTGTGAGCGAGTTTAATAGCCTTCTAAGGCGATGCCATTGCTCACGTACAAACACGAAACCACGAAAAAAAGCACGCAGAGAGAACTTACAGATAGCAGCTTGCCCTACTCAGCTTGCTTAGGGATATTCTTAACACGCACCCCGCTCATGAAAACCACATCATAGCAGCAACGGATCCATTTAACCCAGCCGCTGCATCTAGTATCAACTGCCTTTTGAGGGAGACAAATTTGCCATGGAAATCGTCAAAGCATCTCCTCCTCCTTTCTGCCACTTGCTCTCTCCAGCTGTCCAAGGTTTTGCAAAAGCCTTGGGGATCTCCAAAGAATAGCCCCCAGGGCAAAGCAAAGGCTTCCTTGGGCTTGAATTCCTATGAGGTACTCTTCCTGACAAACGAGGCTTATTACAGACATACAAATTTCTTGCTGTACTGTGCATATACTGCTACTCCAACTCTCCGCCTTTGAAGACTGACACTTAACAACGCCTCTATGCTTTCTTACATTAAACCTGCATATTGCAACCATTGGCAGACTAGCATAATTTCTTCTGCATGGAAAGTGGTGCAGAAGAGACAAATCGGAGCCACCTTACATTTCAAAACGTCCTACACTTGAATCGTGCTTCTCGTTTTCAGAACATCTCAAAGAATTTGCTAACCGGTACGGACAAAGTTATATACTGGGATTATTCGATTTAATAGCAAACCGAGCTCTTCCCAGGGCAGGACAAAGCAAATACTTGCTAGCACACGAAGTCTCAGTAAGGAACCTCACAGCCACAAGAGCAGAGTCTTGCCCTGCAGTTGCATTAGTAGTTCAGAACCACATTCCGCCATCCACGCAAACATGAGCAAAGCCACATCAAATCAGGACACAAACATAAATATCGAGGTATGGAAAACAATGGTGCCAGCCTCTCTACAGACTGTGACTCTGGAAAAGTTTTGCTACTGCACTCAGCCTATTTTTCCTCAACAAGCGAGAGACAGATCCCTCGGCTGACATTTGTGAGGACCTTTTATTTTCTTCATTCTGAAGTACAGAATATCCTCTCCCTCTCTCTGTTTTTATCACAACCTTTACGTGGGAATTCTGTCATTGCATTTCAAACGGGCTCAGACAGAGCTAAGCTCAAAACACTTCCATCCTCGTCACCTTCCAGAAATGCCAGCATTATAAAGTGTGCCCCAAGTGGCTTCTATCCCTTCCCAGCTCGCCCAAGCCAGAGATGCAACAATAGCTGGTCTGAAATAAGAAGCAATTTTAATTTCAAAGCTCCACTGACATTCACCAAGTGCTTTCAAAGTTTGTATCAACAGAATGCACCGCTTCAAATTCTGGTTTGAATGCAGATGGTGCAAGTTTTTTCTTTCGTGCTGATGGCCTAGTTTGCCTCAATAACACTATTAACTTTTAAATATTAATGCATTTCTGTGAACTAAGAACAGTTCAATGTGTACCTGAAGACACCTCACTTTTTATTTTTTTCCACTGGTATTGTTATAGGCAGGACAAGTCATAGGAAGCTGACATTTCCAAATACCAAACGAGAAAACCCCAGGAGAACATACCCAGAGCTCGCAATAAGCTTGCCCTCCAGAGATGTGCTGTCCCTCGGCGCCGCTCCTAAAGCTTCATCAAGCTCCAAGCTATTTTTGCATGTATGCAAATGCGTTAAAATAATTTTGAAGCTGATTGCCCCTCAAGAGCGGCATATACTCCCCGCAGCAGTGGCACGTGAGCGTCAGTGTACGGGAGCTGAGGATGTAGGACTCAAGATGGCCCCGGGGGTCTGCACATGCACGAGACAGACAAGACCAGCAGTTCGGCCTTTCACAGGGCGCTGTGGACCCCCGGCCCCATGCAACCCCCTGCACACACACCAACCAGAAGAGGAGCTTTCTGCGGCGTTGGAGCTGGTGGCAGCTCCCGCAGCGTCCCGGGGGCAGAGCCGGGCCGAGCAGCCGTCTGGGCCCGTTCTGCCGCGGCTTCCCGCTGCCAGCCGCCACGCGGCCAGGAGGACGCGGGAGTCTCCACCACCTCACGCTGTGCCCGACGACTCCCCGTACAGCGGTGCTCTGCTGTTACGTGACTACCTGTTATTTCTGGCTGGCACCTGCGTCGGGTGAACGGCTTGACAAGCCCGAGGGGAAAGCGCTGCCCCTCGCCGCGCACGCCACTCCTTCCCCCAGCAGGACACGGCGCACGCCGGCCCTCGCCCCTTCCCATGGACCTGCACAAGCACAGCGACTGCAGAGACACGGGGCTCCAGGTGCCTGGAAAGGATACAAGCACGACCGTGATGCCTGCCTGGAGGAGTAGGAGATAAACGCTCTTTCATGTTCCACGCAGCCTATATGGTACATGGTAAGCCAACAAGTCCTTTTTATTTTCATTCTTTGCTCTTGCTCTGAGGGCTTTGTCATTTACAGGTTCTTTAAATTTGTTACTTTTGATATCAGTGACTGGTAATACAATTCCCAGAGGAAGAACATCAATAATGTTCAAAACACTTTCTTAATGTTGGCTTTGATAGTCCTGCAACATTTTTGTTCCTATGGCATAGCCCTTATGACACCGCTGTATAGCATATAGGTTATTCATTGAAGGTTTTGGTGCGCCTGAATAACATTTCCAGACAAGAATAACTCCCGGTGCCAGGGAATCCAAAGTTCTCCTCCTGTGGTACGTATTTTGGAGTCCAACTGTACTTCGCTCAGAGATGCGGGAGTCCAAATTGAAGATGCACCAGGAGGCCAGCAACACTGGGGCTGTGACTGGGAGGCGGAGATGGGCAGGTACCAGGGATACAACATGGCAGTTTGGCAAAGACATGCAGGACTCCTCCATTCTCTCCACAGTTGCTCAGTTGCTGGCTTTTACTCATTAGGCATGGTGTCCTAAAAAGGACTCACAGCAGCCAGCTGGGAACTGATGCAGCACTTCAGACTGGAAACATCAAATCCTACGGCAGAGTATCAGACTTTAATTTCTTCTGATTTGCAAGAAAAAAAAATTATTAGACACCCTTCTTTCTTCTTCACTACCACTCAGAAGCCTCAAATTTCCCCAGACAGAGGGGATTAACAAACAGAGATTAGTATCTAAGAGTGCCTGCTGTAGGCTGTGAGAGACCAAACCCAGCTCTCCAGGCCTCCTGTATATGTGTTTCTAGACTCCCAAGTGGATGCCTTGAAATCTTAAAAGGAAACGTGAACCCCACCAGTGCTGCTGTGCGGCTCAGAGGGGCTTCTCTGACCTGCTGATGAGAGCAGCGATCTCCTTACCAGAGCTCTCCAAGGGCTCCAAGTCCTTTCTAGCCATCTAGGTATTCAGGTTTCTTTTAGGGAGGTCTTCGTGTACCATCTGACAATTGGATTTTTGTTTCTCTATTTCACATAAGAGAGCAAACACAGAACCACTCCCAGGACAAACAGCTCTGGTTAGCACCAACGCGACTCTGAATTCAAAGGACACATGTCCTCCTGGCTCCTTTTTGCCCAAAGCAGTCAGTCTCTCCCAGGTATCTCTTTCATACATTGAGAAGAGAATGGTAAAGTGGGTAGTGAGCCCATCCTGCCTCAAGCTCCCGAGGTAGACCAAGCAACCTGGCTGCTAACTAGAGATGTTATTATTAGCGATGAGCAAAGGGGTGCTACAACCTGGCTAAAGCAAAGTAAATTGCTCTTCAGCCTAATCCATCAGTCTCAAACCCCCTGCGTGGGAGCAGCCTGGTAATTTCCTAGCAGATGACAGGGCACCGATAACCTCAAACGCTGTGTTATTGAAGCAGAAGGTGAGCTTTGTTTAGCCCTTGGGCTCAGGCTGAGCAGATGACGGATGCCAATGCTACAACCAATTAGATTTTTTAAGTAGCGAGAGCAAATTTATCAGTTGAGTATTTGAAGACTTCTTTGGTAACTCTATGGCTTTTCCTTTGGAGATTTCCCCCAATCTTTTTATTTCACAGTATGTTCTAATAAAAATAGTGAAGTTCTGGCAATGCCTTCTAAAGAATATAACAAATAGCCACACATTTGCCAGTATATGAAGAAGTTTGGTTGTTTTTTTTTTTTAAGTTTACTCACCAAAAGTGTCAATGAAGTGGAGATATTTTATAAACTGAGCACTGCTGCCTGTGGTGTACACTCACCTTAGCAAGAGAAAAGAACACACCATGCCAACAACACTGTACGCTTTACAAAGTATGAAAAGGCAGGGAAGTTGCTAAATTTCAATAACAGGCAGAGACTACTACACATGGCAAGTCATTATTCATTTTACCCATCAGCTACTTCAGCCAGCTATGTACACTGGTATCTTCTGAGACATCCCAAAAAAGCAGCAGTAGTCGGAACATCCAGTGCTAGACATGGGAATAATTAAAGTTTAACACAAGTAATTTTAGTTTGTAAATGCTAGGGAAAGCAAGTGCAGATCAAAGGGTTTTTTCCAGCTTAGGCACCAATGCATCTGAAGTAGCATTTAAGAAATAGGTAACTCCGAGGAATGAACAGCTTATGAAAGAGCCCTTGAAACCCCAGAAACAGCAATATTCTCCACTATCCAGACCTTCCAAACATACTGCCTTTTTTTTTTCCTGGCTGCACAGAAGATGGAAGAGGAATAGAGACCCTCGCGTCTTACTGTTCTTTAAAAAACAATAGACCAGTTTTTCTTTTTCAGCTTGCTCATCTCACATCTTTAACTTCAGCATCAGACAGCGTTCCTCACATACTTACAACCCGTTCAATAGTATGAAGAGGTATTAGAACAGAATGCTATTATTAGTATTATCAATTAGTATTAATATCTAGGAACATCACGCCCTGCAGGTATGGGACACAAGAGAAAGAAAAAAGCGTGCTTTGGTGCTGCAGCAACGAAAATTGGAAAGTTGCTGCTTCTTCCCCCACGGCTGCGTTGGCCCCGGGGCCGTCAGCAAAGCCCCCCCAACCAGGTCAGGGCTCCGATCACGGGTGTGCATCCTGCCAGCAGCAACTGCTGCAGGTCATCAGGTGCGAGCGGCTACAGCAAGTTTCTGTCCATTTACCAACCATGTACATAGGTCACTTTTCACCACGCAACGCCTCAAAAACAGACAAAAGCAAGAGAATTGATCCGAGCGTCAGTTGTCAAGTGTGCGACAGTACCGCAGGTAAGACCGAGAGGAACGCTGGCACTCTTCCACACCTACCCCCTGGCCGTTACACTCAGGGGAGAGCGTATTTTTCCTGTTGTTCCATCTCCTGCTCCCTTTCACTGGGACGAGTTCTAGTCCCCTTGTACCAGTTCAACTCCACTACACTGCAGTTTAAAGATACAAGTACATCTCTTACATTAAGGGACAGAATTCATCAAAAGGCCTTTAGAAAAATTACCTTCATAGCATGATCTACCTTGAGCAAGTGTACACTTTGCCAGAAAACGCCAATATTTAGCATATTAGTATTTGTACATATCCTGCATAGGTTTTCTGCCTGGAAAACGGTTTTCTTTTGCTGGCAAAGGCTGCCTTTTTGAGTCAGAGACCCTGCCCAGATGCCTCCTATTTGTTGCTAGATACGAGCGTCTTTACTCATCCAGCCTCAGATCATTACTCTCCAATACCGCCAGAATGGAGACTTGGTGCTGACTCGGCAACAGCATGATTTGGGGTGACTGCAGTCGTGCCTCCTTGCTAACAGCTCAACGGGAAAGATTTTCGTCTTGACAGACACAGGAGCGGTGGCTGCTTTCTGCCGTTCACCAGGAACGTTTCCATTGCCATCAGGAGTGTTCCTCTCGCCTGCCACGGCTGCAGAGTGCAAGGACCAGCAGAAACGTCAGCTACAGCAGTAATTCAAGTCACCAGGATTCCCCATGTTGTTGCCTACTCGTTCTCAGAAGAACACGCATCAGAAGCGGCAAACGCCCTGCACAGGAGCGGCCGCTCTCGCCCTGCCTGCTAGGCTCGAACACCAGCACCACCGGTACCCACCGCCCCCGCGAAGGGGCTGTGCTGCCACCGCCATCCCGCCCCGCCGCACACAGCGACAGACGCCGGGCAGCAGCAAAGCCAAGGGGATTCCGTTCTCGTTACGTATGCAAAAGCTGATCGCGTTATTCCTGAACACTGGGACTGGAGAAGCTGCCCAGCCCAAGGCTCCTGAAGGCACCGTGACACTGAAGCATGAGGAGACCATGTCCTGCTCTGCCAGCCTGAAGGGCAAATATTTCGTGCGCTACGTGCTGTCTGCCTGCCACATCAGGGAGCATTAAAGAAACCTGTAAAGGAATACGTGATGAAACTACAAGCAGCACAACCAGCGTGGGTGATTGCACAGATTCCCTGCAGAGTCTGTTTGGCTCTGACTTGGGAGAGCACCCTGAGGAACGCAGCATCCCGCTCTTCAGGCATAGAATGTTTAATGACAACAAGCCATGCAGCACAGCCAGAGGAGATCCTCCATCACAGCTACTTTGAATTTTGTCTCCTCCAGGTTTCCTGATATTTTGGCACTATGTCAGAAATGTTTCTCCTGGCTCAGTACTGCAAGAACTCTCACAAAAATCTTCCCTCCCAACTTGCACACACAATTTGGAAGTGACCAAAACAACTACCACGTCTAAGGAAATTAAAGTCAGGTTGTCACTGTGCCAAAAAAACCAAGTACCTCCCTACCACACAAAAAGCTGTGAGGTTCCAACCAGGGTTTTCTAGTACGGCAGCTAGAAGTCCATACACCCCTGTAGTTCAGTGATGTGGGGACAGCAACAGAAGCAGACCTCAAAACTTGAAGCCAAGTTCCCAGTAATACTGCAAACTCCCTGCTAAGTTCACCGTGTCATCAAGTCATTCTTTTTTATAGATAGAGACACAAGGAAAAAATGAAATCTAAAAAGCATTGTCAACTTGAATGATTTTCCAGGTTCTTGTCACTAAACAACCATCATCCCTCAGAGCATAAGAAAGGCAATAAAACCAATAGAACTAATAAAGGAAAACTGTGTAGAGCTTGACAGATCTGGCTGTCCCTGGCATGTGACAGCCTATTTTCCCAAGCAGGCAAATTGAAGCTGCAGCAGACTTGTCCACAGGATAAGTGAGACTGTGACAAAACCAGCACTGACTCAGAGGTTTTTTTTTTAATGCTGTTAAGTTCTACTCAAAAGGTCCATTTTGAAAGACCATTCAAAAGATTTTGCAGAATATATCTGCGGCTGACGTAACAGCTGCTCAACAATTGCTGTTTAACTTCTTGCCTCTGCTGAAGATCAGAGCATGGACCTCACCTGTCCTAAACTTTTCGCATCTGCTAAAGGGATGCGCTTGTTAACATTGTTTGGCCACATATGGCAAAACCCCTGAATTTTTATTTGTAACTGAAATAATCAGGGAAAACCCAACTAAATAGCTTCTCAAAATAAATACAATGCAGAAGAGGTATGCTTTGAAGCTGCGACATCAGCGGGAAGTTAAGCGCTGTGCTGTTTCTGAGGCTGGAGGTCAGATGCTCACGTGTCCTCTGCTGGCACTGATGAGATGGGGCTCAGCTCTGAAGGAGAAAAACCCACCCAGGCTTTGGGCAGCCCGCTGGCATTTTGCTTCCTCCTGATGGTCAACAGCAGCACAGGGAGAAGGGGCACATGCCCAAAAGGTGCCTGCAGGGGAGAACAGCGTGCCCTCCTCTGCGGGAGCCCGGCAGGCTGCCGGCACCTTGGCTGCCGGAGAGTCCAGCCCGCCGCTGCTCCCTCATTACCTGCATTTGTCCGAGCACTGAAAACCCACCAGAAGCTTTGGTTGTTCTCCAAAAGCTGGAATCCTTCAAGCTACATGGCAAGCCGACCCTTACGCTTTGCAGTAAGAGCCTGTTACCAAATTAGAGACTTAATTCCTCCAAGAACTTGTTAGTATTTCCTCTGTGCACTGACAGAAGTGCGTTCGTTCAGAAGTCACTTATTTACCAATAAATTACAATGGTCTGAAATCATTAGCAAAGTAAGTTGTTTTAATTGATCTGAACTTTGTCACGACACAGGAACTTCATTTCTATATAATTGCACTTTCTAAAGGACTAAAATAGCAAATTAATCACTCTTGGAGCTTGCAATCTTTAAGATGTTCCTTATTCTGAAAGGCTGCATGGTTGAAACAAGAATAAATCCACACTTCCACAAGCCTTTCATGTTTGTGTTTGTAACGAACCTTGAACCTGTCTCATGAACATTGTGAGCATTCAAGGACTTTCGCTGTCAAGAGATGCACTGAGAACGCAATCCACAGGCAGGCACTTTACACAGGAGGAACAGCATTTCAAGACATGCCTGCTCCTGCTGCGCTATTCATAAAAAATATTCAGAGGACTTTATTTTTTCTTTAGGGATCAGAGAAGATAAAGACTATGCAAACTGAAATAATTTAAAGATTTCATTTGGTATAACCTTAGCCAAATACAGAGGTGCAGAGGTCTTGTTAATGACTATCTACACCTAGCTCAATCCCTTTTGTCCGAGTAACAGCAGCCTCTGCCAACAGCAGCAAACCAGCAATCTAAACCAAACAAGGTACACCGCCACATAGCATGAATACGTTTTCTATTCAAATTGGTTGGGGGGGAGTTCAGAGGAAATACTCAATTTACGAGTATAAACAGCATCTTTCAAAATAACAGTTTTAGGCACAGATTAGCTCTCTGTCCTCGTTGCTTCCGATAGGGCTAATCACCACCTTAAATCAGTGTTTCAGCTGAACCTGACATTGGAAATCACATATAATTATACTGATTAATTTTGCTGAAAACATACAGTGCTATAGAAATGTAAGCATAGTAGAGTGAAAGGGCGATACAAATAGTGAAAGCTGACTGCTGTTGAGAAAAAAAACACTCAGGTGCTAAAGACATTTGAGTGACCGCATTCATTAAGAGAGCGGTACCAATTCCCACATCTGCCTACTGACTTCTGCAAAACAGCCAAGGAAAAATGATAGAAGTATCACTTGTGAGTATAGCTGCAACCTACTAAAGGCATCCAATTATTTATATATACACATCAGAATAAAATGAATCAGAATGTTATAAAAGGACTGTTTGAAACAGCAGCAGTCCTGCAGACCATCTGCACATTAAAGTGCCTGATGTGGCCGAAGAAACAGGTAGATCAAACAGGGAAGTCTTGGCAGAGGGAGCTAAAGAGGGGCAGCGTGGGGCGAGAGGGAACTCCGGCCGGCTTCCCGGGAGCGAATTACTTAACAGCTAGTAGAAGAAATGCAAGAGGCAATGCAACACAAGGAGATTGCAAGAGGAAAAAACCCTAAAACCAGGGATTCCTCCTTTGTCATCCTACTGCAACATCAACATTTCAGAAGAAGTTGCAGCAGCTCTAGAAACACACTTGTCAGAGCCCAAAGACGAGGCAACAATCTCTACAGGGCCAATAGGCACAAAATTCCAGCAACAAAGCCCAGCAATTTCACAAAAGAAACCGGCTTTAATACATAGCACTTAGAGAGAGAGAGAGAGATACGCATTTCTTCTTAGCTGCATCTTGATGCACAAGGTTCTGAAAAGCCACAGGAAGAAATTGCTTGGGTTTAATTTTTAAAGTTGCACTTAACCAAACGCTATCAGTCTTCAGACATATTGGCAAGGAGAAGTACAAATTACTTGTTTTTCCTGTAGCACCTAACATTACAACCGCTATCTTATCAGTCTCTCAGTTACCCAAAAATCAACGCTCATGGAGCTAATAAATTGCTGTGACTGTTCCTCCTGCACCCACATTGCCTTGTGGAGTGGTGGCTCAAATTCTTTGGGTGGTTTGGCTTATTTACTCACCAGCACAAAACCAGCCTACAGAAAGCACCTGCATCCCACAGAACAGTAGGACAGGTTCAATTCCCTGTCACGGAAATTACGGCGTGGTATGTCTTGCTCTCAGGAAGGAGTATCATCTTGGTACAGGCCAGCAGTCCGCCTCCCCGCAGCGCTCAGACCAGAAGCCGCGTTCTGGTCTCCTATGGAGCATCTCTGCAGCAGACAGCTTTGGGTAAGGAGGACCCTGGGTCTGCTCTGTCCTAGCACAGAGCCTGAAGATAAACGGAAGGGAAAGGCAAACACCAAGCTACAGCTGAGTAAGTAACATTAAGTCTGACATGGGGAAGCTGTGATGCATTACTCACCCCGAGAAGTTTAATGTATAATTTAGAAAGATATCACCAAAATGGAAGAGAGAAGCTCTTAAGCAGCTCTGAAGGGTATTGAGCTCAGGCATCGCACGCAGTTAGTGTTTTAGGGAAGCTACTAGACCCGTGGCAAAAACCCACTCCTTGCCCCAAAATTTGATTTAGATGTGTCTCAACACTGAAGCACTTTAGAAAGAACTCATTCCTTTTACAGGCCAGATTTAGGCTTTTTGAGCATCAGGTATTACCTCCCTGCTTGATAACCAAAAGCCATCAGATTAGAAAGCCCTTATCCTCCAACTGCTGCTCAGTGTAACACTCAGTCTGAAGTAGGAAGTCTGAACCCGTGCCTTGGAAGTCCCAAATAATCCGAAATTACATTAGAAAGACCTTAGAGGATGCATCTCCACAAATTAAAAAAAATAATGAAAACAAAAATCACAGCTCACGTAACACATCAGGTGATACTATTTTGGTTTAAAAGAGTGTGACAGCCACCTTGTCATACCATTTTGCAGAAATACTTATCTCGGGGAAAATGAGAGCTTTGCCTGGGCTTAGGGAATCTTCTGCCCTTTCTGCTTCAGGGGGATGGTGCAGAAGAGGAAAGCTCCAGCTGCTTTTTGAGGAGGTTTTGCATGGGTGACTGTCAGTCCAGCACCTGCCTAACAGGGAAGCATTAACAAGGAAAGGGGTTTTTTTTTTTTGCTGGCTGAACTCACCATAAGTGTCCCCTAGAGTTACGTTTCAGGATGAATGACTTCTGATACCACTCATGCGATCACCAGAGCTCCTATGAAAAACTTCATTAACAGGACAAGTTTGAGGAGCGCCCGGTGGAGGAAGGGCAGCCCCGGACATCTCCCAGCATGGCGCAAAGCCACGCTGCCGAGACACCGAGGAGGAGGAGACGGTGCTGTGGGGTCCCACCCTGCGCGGGTTGTGACGGTGCCTGCTCAGGCCCGGCACTGCTGCCGGCGCAGCGTCCCTTCCTTCCTCCGGAAGATTTCCGGCAACGCTGACAAATCTTTAGTGCTGCCACCTTGGATTATTTTTGCACAGCTCGCTGCAGCGCTAAGTTGGGGAGCCCAGTCAGGCCTCAAGAAAAACCTCCCTCCCCGGGCAGGACGGGCAGGCGGCGAGCGCGGAGCGCGGCGCCCGCTTTTCAGTGCGCCCCAGCGGCGCCGCGCCGCCACCCGCCCACGCCACAGCTGCCACGGCCCCCACCGGTGAATTCCAAGCAAACTAGAAGCGATGGATGGCAGCAGGCTAGACCTGAGCCGGGGGGGAAATTCATCTGCAGAGTTGGAAAAGCGCGGTGGCGAGGGAGGGAGGTCACATAAGGGGGACACTGACAAAAAGCCCCAAGTGGCCCCCAACGCGTGGCCAGTCCCAGGGCGGCACAAGGTTTGACATCCCTTCTGGCAGTTCCCCTTAACAAGGCTGCTTGTTACTTCTCTGGGTGCTCTCACCATCCACGCATATTTTCACTCCATTTTTGAGTTTACCACATTCAAGAACTGAACGGCATCTTGCAGCAGTTTCACAATATTTCCTTTCCTTAAATCAGATTTGACTTTTGTTGCTGTTTAGTAAAATTCGTTGTCCCCTTATTCAGCACCCTAAAAAGGGCAGCAGTGTCCTCTCTACAATTTTGGGAACAATTCCTCACCTTCCACACGATTTGTATGACCCCTTCTTTTCTCCTTTCTTGGTCAGTTAATATTACTCTTTTCAATTTTCTTTGCACAGGACCTTTCCAGGGAGTGATCTCTGTTGCCCCCAGATGGGACTGTCCAGCACCACCCGCAGCGTATCAGACAGAGCTGCACCACCGAGCTACATAACAGTATTACAGTAGACTTTGTTTTATTCAATTCTTCTGCTTTTTGTTTTTATGCAAACATCTTTTTTCCTTCTTGACCTCAGTTGCACGTTAAGAGAAACACTGACAAACCATGACTGCCTCAAATGAGATCTTAAAAAAAAAACAAACCCGACAAAAAAAAAACCAAACCACCAACAACCAAGCACCTACAGGACTAAGAAACAGCTTTCCAATTTTCTCCCTCTTTCGCAGCTCATCATTAAAAATACACATTATAGGAGGTTTTGATTCTTGACGGCCCAGTATCCAGATCATCCCATGCTCCAACACCAATGTGACTTAAAGTAATTTCCCATCCCAGTGGCACAGCCCTCCTGGGCTGCCCCGTCCCTGAGGAAGATGGAGATGCTTTTCAGGATACATCATCCCTGCAACTGCTCCCTGAAGTGCTTTATTGTACCCATATTTTAAACTCTTGATAACACTCACGCAGAGATAAGGGAACAGGAACTTGGGCTGCAGTTTTATAACATTTTCCTGATTTCTAGCAGCTTATCTACAGAAAATATCAATACGTCTCCCAAATCCTTACACATTAGTACAGTTGGTGATATCAGCCTCTCTGACCTGCAATGATTTAGTCAGAATAATCTGCTCAAAAAGGTAACCTCTGTACCAAAAGCTGTCTAGCTCCAACACTGAACATCAGGCACCCACCTTTGTGGTGAAAAAAAAGGAATTTGTTGTGCTGATATTTACTCAAAGCAGTGACTGTCCACACACCTTTCATACAACGACCTTCGACATGCAGAAGAGCAGACAGTGACCCCAAATTTCCACCTTTTCGGAGGTCACGGTGCGATGGGCTTTACCTTGCGGCAAGCGTTTCACCCTGCTGTACAAGCCAGGGCCAGAAAACACCTGGAAGGAAGATCCTGGCTGCTGCTGCCGGTGGCTTTTACAGACCAGCGCTGGACCCAGGGTCCAGCCAGATCACGCAACACACAAAAAAGGGGCCTGGGACAGTGATAATGAACACGGGTAGTCCAAGCAGATTCATTCTGAAGGACCTTGTAATTGTGGATACAGCAGAACGCGCCCGGGAACAAGCCATCCCGCTGCCACCGCAGCTCCTGCGGCTGATCAGGACCAGCACCCGACTGCTGGGGATGCGCGTAGAACGCCCGGCCCCCCGCTAAACCCCGCGCTCGGAGAGGCTAACCCCGGAGCTCTCGGCAGAGATTTGCAAGGAGCCGTTTTACTTTGCACTGAGCTGGACCAGGAGCGCTCATGCAGCCAGAGCAATCTGAGGCTGCACTTTATTTTCTTAATTTTTTTTTTTTTTTTTTTTACAAGCACAGACTGTGCCCGCAGAATCTAACATAATTTGACTTCAGAGGTGCAATAAAAAATAACACACCCTTCCCAGAGCTTTTAGACTCAAAATCTCATCAAAAAGAAATGCAGTTTCATAAATTATGCAGCTCTACCCTGCCTTTCACATTTGGCTGCTGTGTAAAGTCTCTTCACCTGACAGTGGTTTTAAATTATGAGAGCTCCTTGAAAATTATGAGGGCTCCTGCCTCACACCGCTGAGAGGGCAGCCCTGCGTTGGGTTGCTGGAGCCTGCTGAATTCAAACTTACTCATAGCCAGAGACAACTATTGCTTTTGTTGCGAACGCTCCTGAACAGTTACCTGGCTCAAAGGCTAACAGCGCTTGTGCAGCAATACCCTGTCCAAAGCACCCTTTTGGCAGAGGAAAGCAGCTTTCCCTGCAGACCCCCTGAGGGATCTGGCCCCAGGATCAGGGCAGGCGAGTACCCGTGCTGGGGCTGGGTGCTGCCCGTGCTCGCCCGCTAACGGAACAGCACAGCGTCTTGCACTGTACTCAGATCTTGGCATGGCACGCGGTGAAAGACTTTCAGCATTGCCACTGCGCCGGTTTTAGCGGAGAAGGGAGCTGGGGAGATGGGATTCCGACAGACAAAAATAGAAGGTTTTAAAGCTGCAGCACAGCTAACGACTGCTGGAACATGGAGTCCTCTTTAGCAGCACCCAGCCAAGCAGCAAGAACCAAAAGGAAACAACCTATAAATAATATAGAGCAGATCTGCTCTGATCCACTAACCCACTTTAGGACAGGTTTACAGTGAAGAATAAAGAGAATTTAAGCTCGATTGTGGCGATTTAGAAAGCATCTGTACCGTGTTGACGTATATTCCTTGCCCTGGTTTCTCAGCTGGCATTAAAACAGGTAACTCAGTCCAAGCGCAGGAAAAACAGTCTGTCCGTCTGTCTTCCCCATTTCTTTTTTGGGGAGAGTGCATTGCCAGTCCCAGCTGTGTATGTTGCTCAGGGAGGCATGTGCTTCACTGCATGGCTTGGGAGAAGTGCTCTCAGGGCAGACAGGATCCCAGATGCTGTGACCGAAGCACAACGGGATCAGAGCATCTCCACCAGCACTGCGGCATTCCCACAGGAAAGGAAAGCAAATACAAACGTGTCACTGTTTATCAGCTCCCAAGAGCTGCCCTGGGATACGCAGCACATGCAATACTCATGTACTAACAGGACATAACATCAAATAGAATATGGGTTATTATTTTGCATTATGGAATACCTGATGTTTCTCTATAGCTATTTGATGGTGGGTTCAGGGAAGAGAAAAATAAAAGCAAGCTCGCCTTTCCTACAGGATGCAAGGCCATACGCAGACCTTGCTGAAGCCTTGTTTTCGCTATTAGGAAATTCATTAGGATGGCCAGCTGAACACAGGGTGTACGGCTAAGATAGCAATGTTTTTGCCAAAACGTCCTGTTGTGACGACGAAACTGTCAGTAAACCCAGAGGACAGCCCCAATTTTACTTAAATAATCCTGACTAGTAATTTCCTGTATGTTTAGATGCTGGATGCCTCAGTCAAGAAATCCGTGGCATAGGGCCCCCTCAGCCTTACATTACTATGTCCTGCCCTCCTCAAAACTTTCCAGTGAGGTGCCAGATACCATTTAGTCACTGGCTAAGAAGTTCTTCAAATAATACCTCCATGTTGCCAAGTACCCTTGGCCCAGGGCCTTCTACTGTTCTCTCTTTTTTTCTATTCATCAGCAACATCTTCATTTTAAGCACATTCCGCCAAGGCAGACTGAGCCTTAAATAACCTCATACTTCATCATTTCTCTTCTTTCAGCAGCTAACTGCCATTGGTACAAGCGGAGGCAGCCAGCTCTGCTCCATCTGAGAAGGGAAGCCATTTGCTGTGTTTTGCTTAAGTGCATTTTAATAATGCATTTTGCATGCAAGGAACAGGGAGCTGAAGTGCACAGCTAGTCCGAAAGGAAATCTCAGGATGAGGGGCACTTGCAGGAACTTTGAAGCTTACTTACTGTTACTTTCATGAAAATGCTTTGAAAAATAACTGAACATGGCTTGGTCTTTGTGAGCAAACACACTGACACAGGGCAAGTTCTAGACAACCATATCAATGGCCTGTTTATCTATTAATTTAGTATACCAGACTCTTTGAACCTGATGTACCTTCTTTAGGAAGGAGATTGGGTGCCATTAGTAGTAGGCTGGGGGGGGCCTGTATGTTAATAGGATGATGAGGATTGATAGGGCAAAGGATCCCAGGTAGGTTTTCATTAATCCACTGTGAAGGGTGGTTGAGGTTTTGGTTGCTATTAGCTATAGGTCAGCAAGTCCTTCAGGGCCTGTTTTTTTTTTTTTTAATCAGAACAGGTCAATTAGGTGAGAAGCAATTTTTTGTCCGCTGTTTAATAGGTTTGTAGAGCTAGATCGGTGCGTTAGAAGGTTGAAGTAGCCTAATGTGTAGGAGAAGTTTATGTAGGTATTTTGTTTTGGTTGGGTTAGGGAGTGTGTTATGTTTGAGAGTTCTAGGGCTAGGACGGCACCTAGGATTGTAGTGACGATTGCTGCAGTTTTTGCGAGTGTAGGTATGGTTATTGGTGGGGGCTTTGTAGGGGTAAAGTTTAGGTGCAGAGCTAACCCCCAACAGCACACAGAATGAACACAGATGTCCGGCAGCCATCCTTAAGCGAACCTTTCTGTGTTTTTCACTTCCAGTCCTTTCCCAGGATCTGCTAGAGTAGTCTCTGGGCCATACGGGCTCACTGAGAGGTGGCTGAAACACCACAGATGCAGGGAAGAGTTTAGCCATCATGTTTCTAGGGGGGAAGGGGGAAAAAAAAAAGTAATCCTTAAATTAGTTTGCCACAAGTATTTCTGGAGCCAAGATCAGAGTCTAGATGCCAATTAAAGATATCCTTGTACAAGAAAGATGACATTTGGAGCAGCTGTGAGACAGCCTCTGGTTTTGGTTCCTATGAGAAGGATATGCTGCAGCTGCCACAGCCTGCTGCACAGTGGCTTGCTTCAGTTCATCAAGCTAAATCTGCTTCATTATAGATTTGCTATAATCTATTTTCTGTTTGCTTAGGGAAACATCAGCCACCTAGAAAAGCAGCGTTCAGATTCTGGAAAGAAAGTGACCCAAAGAGTTTACATCAAAAGTGAACAGCAAAGGGCTAGCAAGATCCCTACGTTGAGACTATTTGGCTCATTAGAGGGTGGCAGAAGAGGAAAAGAGCATCACGGATGCAGGAGATCTCATGTGCGGTTTGCACAAAGGTAACAAAAGCCAGCCATGAATGCCATACCCGCCGGCAAAAGTCAGCATGCCCCAGCAGAACAGGCACGCGGGTGGATGCACGTGGCGGGAGGAGGCTGTGGTTGTACAAGGCACGTGCAGGAAGATGGAGCAGGTCCACTCGGCGTGTGCTTTGTGTATTGAAAGAGCACAATTTGGCAGCCCAGTCAGCTAAGAAACGCTTGCAAGAGGCAAGTCTTGTAACGCCAGTGGTGCACCTCTGGGGCAGGACAGCCTGCGCCACACACACCACACCAAGAACCCCTTGTTCCTGGGAGCGGCGCCGCATTTGAGCGCCCTGCGGCTCCCAGCCGCCAGCGTACGAACCACGCACTGCGCATAAAGCTGTGCGCCGTATCGCCCCAAGGGCTCTGCTCCACATCAACAGCGGCAGCTCAGTTTTGCCATCAGGTATTTCTTTAGCTCAAGAGAATCCAGAAGTCCCATGTTCAAGCCTTACTTACACGCCATATGGGAACACATCCAACCAGGTAACAAAATACTCACTCATGTAATTAAGCATTATATCACACTGTTACATATTTTAACACTCACAAAAGGAAACAGATCATCTAATTTTTTATGCATATGTTTCCATTTTCCCAATCTTTTAACTAAGTTTAAGTAGACACTACTGTTGGGGTTAGGGAATGCCTATGAGTGCTACCAAAGAGTGACTCTTGCAGTGGCCAATGCATTTCAGCTCACCAGGGCTTAAACACTGATCCTGTCTAGGGACCTTTGGTGGTTCCCACCTGCAGCAAATCACAGTCCAACTCTCAGACTTTTACTCCTCCAACACGCTGCAAGATAACTGGCAGACTCAAAGGCACAGAGGAGTTGCTCTGCCGCAGACTGTGCTTGCCTGTCCCTAAAAACCAGTCCTGTTTCACAAAGCTAGGCTTAGGGGTGCCTACCAAACAGAGCATCAGGAAGCCACAGGCTGCTGCTACTGAGCTTTTATCCACTTTTGGAAAACTAAGACTGCTGTGCCTACATGACATGCAAATTTGCACATTTTGTAAAGCTTTCCCAGTGATCCTGCACAAAGTCTGGCCCTTCCCAAACAGGTTCCTGCCCTGCTTCATCACCTGCATTCCCCTTCTTACCCGTTCCATGCTAGTTGGGGGTCTGCTGCTTCCCTTCATCGCTTGTACCGGATGGGCATCTGACGTTTCTGTCTGCACTGCTGCTCAATTCTGCCGTCAGCTAACCCTCTCTGAGCAACTAGCTGCGGTACGGTTACAAGCAGCATACATCACAGACCTATAGATGGCGTGAGGCTCAAACAACATCCTGGATCAGACCTGGATGTGAAACCAGCATCCAGCAGCCCAGGGAAGGGAGACTCCATGTTTTCTTCCTGAAACAGCCCACAGCTGCACACAAGCATGCAGTGAGCCAAGTGTTACCCTTCTAGACTTTCCTTCACAATTAAAAACAAAGCCATGCACACTTTTTGATAGAGGAATTAATTTCCAGTCAGAGCACGTGGGACTACATCCCTAGGGAACAGCATAACAAAGCCCTGGTGATGGTTGCAAAACAAACAGATAAATCAATGGTCCAATCTGCTCCACAAGAGCAAACAGGCCACTGTTGCTTCACAATTCAAGGGACATGACTGCAGGCTGCTCACTCACAGAGACATTACCAAGGGATCTGGGGCTTTTACCACCACAAAATGAAAATAAAACTTACCTTCTGGCAACAGCAGCCACTCAAGTGCCAAAGGAAGGTACTATTTCCATGTGAAACTCCCTGAAATCCTCAGCCCACAGCAACCAATACATTCTGAGAGCATTTTCAAGCGCAGCTTGCATGTTGCAATTAAAGAAGCACTGGATTTCTGGGGCTTGTAGGAAAAGCAGTCTCCATATCAACATGAAGACCCTACAGCCAGCCACTCAGCACTGGCCAAAGCAAGCCACCACACTGATTAAACCTCACTCCCAGGGCTGTCTGCCCACCAGCCCGGGGCAGGGTTTATAAAGGACTCACACAACTGTGCTCCTTATTATTACAAATTAGATCTCTTGAATGCTCTAAATCCATCCAGGTGCAGCAATGCTGGTAAAACTGGGGCTGAAACCAGCTCCAGGTGCCTTCTCAGACAAGCACAACTCTGATGAAGGTGAGATCTCCCTGGTAGATTTAGCTTAGGATGGGGTCATTTTGGACAAGCTGATGATTTCTTTATAGTGAGGGCAGGAAAAAAAGATGTAAAAAGGAAAAAAGAGATTCTAGGTATTTCCCAGGCTAAGAGGCTCTAAGTAGTCTTGCTCTCACCCCAGTCTTGTACTCAATTTCCCCACAGCCTGTGCTGCAGCTCATTTCCTAGGTCCTTTGGGTTTTATTGCCTCTACCACACCAGGGATTGCTGGCCCCACACAAGCCACAAGCCCATCCAACTTCACACCCGCCTGCTCCAGAGTCATGCCATCCCTTCCCTGGCCACCTGCCTGCTAGAAGTGGTCAGGGAAATTGGTCAGGTACCTCCACTTAGAATCATGAAATAGTTTGGGTTGGAAGGGACCTTCAGAGGTCATCTAGTTCAACCCCCCTGCCATGAGCAGGGACATCTCAACCAGAGCAGGGTGCTCAGAGTCCCGTCCAGCCTGACCTGGGATGTTCCCAGGGATGGGGCATCTACCACTTCTCTGGGCAACCTGGGCCAGGGTTTCGCCATGCTCGTTGTGAAAAATTTCTTCCTTAGATCTAGCCTAAATCTACTCCTTTCAGTTTAAAACCGTTACCCCTTGTCCTATCACAACAGGCTCTGCTAAAAAGCCTGTCCCCATCTTTCTCCTCAGCCCCTCTCAGCCCTGGCAGCTGCAGGAAGGTCTCCCCGGAGCCTTCTCTGCTCCAGGCTGAGCCCCCCCAGCTCTCCCAGCCTGTCCTCCCAGCAGAGCTGTTCCAGCCCTCGGAGCGTCGCTGGGGCCTCCTCTGGCCCCGCTCCAGCAGGTCCGGGTCTCTCCTGTGCTGAGGGCTCCGGAGCTGGACGCAGCCCTGCAGGGGGGTCTCCCCAGAGCGAGGCAGAGGGGCAGAACCCCCTCCCTCGCCCTGCTGGCCACGCGGCTTTGGGTGCAGCCCAGGACACCGTTGGCCTTTGGGCTGTGAGCGCACATTGCCGGCTCGTGTCCAGCTTTTCATCTGCCAGTACCCCTGAGTCCTTCTCAGCAGGACTGCTCTCAACCCCTTCATCCCCTCAGCCTGTGCTGATACTGGGGGTTGCCCTGATCCAGCTGCAGGACCCTGCACTTGGCCTTGTTGAACCTCATGAGGTTCATGCAGGCCCATTCCTTGGGCTTGTCCAGGTCCCTCTGGATGGCATCCCGTCCCTCAGGCATGTCAGCCACACCACTCAGCTTGGTGTTGTCTGCAAACCTGCTGAGGGTGCCCTCGATCCCTCAATCCCGCTGTCGATGTCATCGACGGAGATATTAAACAGTCCTGGTCCCAATACGGATCATCTGAAGGCTTTTTTTTTTTTTCAGGACCCCACAAAGGTACTCACAGCCCATCCCGAGAACAACCAAACCCAAACGAGGTGCAATGCACTGTAAAGCCAAACAACCCTTCATGGAAAACAAAAAAGCCAAATTTTAGCTATGCACTCCTGGGTTTTTCTGATTAGAGGAGTCTGTGCTAAACACTTTGAAAAGCTCTTTTGGCCCCAGGTAATTCCTGGCATAATATCCTTGCTGGTAAATTGGTTTTGGGGGGCGGGGGACTCGGTGCACACTAACTCCCTGTATTTCGCTGCCAGGTCTGTAACAAAGAAATGCTCCGTTGTTTGAGAATACGGTAAGATCTCTCTCTCAATCAAACCCGAAATCACAAAAACATGCTCCCCCCTTAATTCAGTTTAATCCCTGAGCTGTTCCCCAGGTAATTAATAATGTTTGCAAACGTGCCTCCTTTGAAGGAAAATTATCATAGTTTAGGTGACAAGCTCAGACTCGTATTCCTCTTTATAATTCCTTACATCTACTCAGGCAGCATTAATTGGATTCAAAGCAATTACACAGGAGTCATGTTGGCCACTTTATATCAAATTTGAGAAGAAATTTTGCTTTGCGCTGCTCCGAGCCGCGGTGCCGATTCCCAGCCTCTCCCATTCCAGCTGCCTGGTGGGCACCTGACAAGAGGCACCACGGCAGGTTGTGCTTTGGCTTCGAAGAAGCAAAGGAGCTAAATTTATTGACTGTAGATTGATGCCTATAGCGTATGTTTTATTATTACAGGAGGAAGGACCACCCAGATGGAGACTTGTCATCTGAGGCAATAAACGGGCAGTCCCGTCTCTGTGCAGCACCTGCCCCAGGATGGATGAGTCGCAGCGGCAATACAGGATGTGCACCATGTCATTTTTTACTTGGGGACCACGCGCCCCGCTTTTGTGTGATCTCCCTTTGCCTGGAAAGCCACAAAGCATTTTTGGACATTCCAGGAATAGACTTGGCTCTGGAACCAGAAAAAAAAAAAAAAAAACCCTCTGCCTCAGCTCAGCACTATAGCTGACCCATTTCTCTGGGCTCAAACGAGAAAGTTCCTCGGTTGTTTAATGCTGCACAGACACGTGCACGTAGCCAAGCAAAATAAAGGCAACACAAGTCCCTGATGGAAGCATGCCTGGGAAATGTCTGGAGCAGGGACTGCTGAGAAGTGCGCTAACATTGGAAGAACACCAGTGCGATGCTACATTCACTTATTTCATAATCATGAAAGATATCCACTACATAATCCAACAGAATTTGAGGATCCTGGCTGGTACCGGGAGCAGGCAGCCAAGCCTTGTCTCATAAACTCTGCTGTAGTGTCTCTGGTTGATTGAACATGGGTTTTTTTCCTGCAATGAGTAAGCTTTAAATTAAATTCCACTCTTTGTAAACAAGATGCACCATTTCGCTCAGGTGTATTTTCTCCTTTCTCATTAGAGACTATTGAACAAAAGAGGTTATTTTAATAGGAAGTCCAATACCTAGAGTCCATTTACTCCCAGAGCTGCTGGGCGAGTCATGCTGCCAGACCTGGCAAGGCTACATGAGTCCTGAACGCTTTCCAGCAAAGGGCTGTGAATGACCCAGCATGGGGCTCCCACGCCCAGGATGGGGATGAGGGGTGGGAGGAAGGCAGAAAGCATCCCTTTGGATGGCAAAGGGTCAGGGCCGCTCCTGGGGTCCCAGCCGGCAGGGCTCCAAACCTGAGGCCAGAGCAGTCAATGTCCCAGGCACCCCATCAACGGGAGCTCCGAAAGAGCAGAAAGGCTGTCGGGGGGATGAGGAAGAAGAGGCTGGGGTCAGCGGGTACCAGCGCACGTGCCAGGGATGGAGCAGGGCAACCTCGACAGGCAGCGATGGGCTTGGCAGAGCAGAGCCAGAGCCTTGTGTGAGGGACAGGGCGCACAGGGACCCGCGAGTCGTGGCATTAACACGGTATTAAACCCAGGGAATTGCAAACCGATTTGGTGGGACTTTTACACCATACCTTTTTTTTTGAAGTAGAGGAAGTTAAACCCAACTCTGAGCCATGCTGATGGCTTTCAAAACGGTAATACACTGTCTCTAATACCGGCACTCCCATTATCCTCAGGAACATGCAAATAATCAACATTCTGCAGTGGTTTCCAGTGTGCATTGCACGCCTGTAGAGGAGGGACCTGCAGAAGCCGCTCCAATAGAGTTAATGGGCTGCTCTGCCAGAGCCTATTTAAAATTCCAGGCAGTGCTAATTTAGTTTTAATGGGCACAAATTCAATTGCAATGGCTAAAGTATGCAAATAACAAATAAAAGGGAACCCCAGCTCCAGCAGCTGCCGGTTGGAAGACGAACAGCTGCCCAGCTCCCCACCTTGCCCGGAGCCGCTCTCTCCCCACTGATCCTCCCCAGCAGAAGCTGACCCCACAGTCGCCCGGGCTGCTGGCAGAGATGGGGCTCGCCCCCACACCACCAGCTGATGTATTTATTTGCTGATGAGTGCAGAACTGACACTAAAGGGCACTCAATAATACCAAGCCTCATTAAACTTTAATCAGGGCCGCCTCTTGCTCACTCTTCAAACACCAAGACTTTGCGAGGGAGGTGATGCCGTGGTGGGGAGCCTCTGGCAGGGCAGGGAAATGCCTTGGGAAGACCCTTCCCAAAGCACGCACCGTTGCCACCCTGCTCGCCGGACCCAGAGGAGACAGCCTGCTACCGTGAGGTGTGGCAGTGGCATCACTCCAACCCTCTGCTGCACCAAACCACCGCCCGCTCATTCGGGGAACCCCACGCAAAAGGCAGTCTTTCCCATGGTGTCTTGCACGGAAATTATTTTCTGCTTTGAGCAATACAACAAAGGGCTTTTGCTGTGAGCTTGAACTCTGAGCTGCAAACAGGACAGATTTTGCTCAGGACTTGGTCACCTCCGCCCAGCCCGAGAAACAGCACTGTTAGACATCACAGCAGACGCAACACGGTCGGATCCGTCCAGAGGCTACTTGCAAGCAAACCTGGAGGGGACGTTAATAACGCACTGGCTATCGTTGTGGCTACGCCGTTCGTTCACTGGGCAACTGTAAAAAATACGTAAAGAAGTTAGAGCCAATGAACCAGCAGAGAACAGACCGGAGAAATAAAGAACCAGGAAACCCCAAGCCATTCTTCCGGCAAGTACGGGCGGGGTATCCGACAGGAGCTGGAAAAGGGGCAAGTCAGGTTCGCTGAAGCATGACACGCCAGAGCGGTTCAGCAAACCTGCTAGAGGGACGCCGACATTGTGGCAGGAGTTTTGTGGGTAGCAATCAAAGATCAAGTTTCCCCAGACTGAGGTCCCTTTTCCACACCGCTGCTACAGAAGCTGAACTCAAACCGAGTTACGCCGTCCAACTACGCAGGAAAAGTGCTGAATCGAACAGCTTAGTAACTTGACACACTCAAGCCAGGGCAAAATACCATAAAATATGCTGAGTAATGGTTGCCTAATGTAGATTCCTTTTTTAAAAATGGCTAAAGCAGCAGAAACTAAGCACGCCAGCCCCAAGAGTTTACCACCTCTGCAGCTACGGTAGAGGCAGACCCAGTCCCTCTCCTCGACGTTATCTCTGCAGTCTCTTTCCCGAGATCATGGTGGCTGCAACGACACTAAAGGGGAACCAGATGTCAGCATCTGGGACACAGAAAAGCCTGGCTTTCATCCAGGGAAACTGAAGATGCTTCTCCCTGTTAATCACTTCAACCTGTATTTAGCGAGGGAAGGACTGCAGTAATTTCCAGCTTCCCATCCTCTGCCTACACTGACTGCTTGCTTCCCAGCCATCACAGAGGAAGACAGGCCAGGGCGTTCTGATTCTGCAGAGAGAGGAGAGACCACACCAGGAAAAGCCAGCTCTGTTCGGCACCTGTGGGCTTGTCCTGCTCTGTCCCAGGCAGCATCACTCACCACTAATCACTTGCAAAGCGTTGGGTCAGGTCATTCCTCGTCTAAACTCATTTACTCCTTGACAAAGGCTCATTATGTCACCAGAGCAGCACCAGAAGAACACTGACGGATGAAGGACTCTGCAAGGACACTTTCAGAGCCTTTATATGATGCTGCCAGGGCCAGGAAGGAGATGGCAGGGTAACGTGCCCCAAGGATGGAGGGATGCAAGGATCTGCCATACCAGAACCAAGCGCATTGTGCCCCGACCCAGAGACTCTGCTGTGTGATCTGTAGCTTTGCCACGTAAAAAGAAGAGCAGCCAGTTACAGTAAGGACGCAGCCTTGACTCTCTCGTGGGGCACTGCAGGGAAAAGGGGATGTGGGGCTACGCAAAAGGGCTGGGGGGAGTGTAGCAGAGCCGGGCTCCTCGCGTCTGTTGTCGTATGGGGTTACACTGTCCTCGTCTTTGTCCTCAGTGCTGCAAAGCCGATACCGATGGCCAAGTACAGACGAGGCACAGCGTTGCTGACCAGTGATGGCAGCACCTGCAGGCGCACGGGTCGGGCACGCTGCCAAGCACAGCACCCTCCTGCTCCAAAAATCCTCCTTGCCCTGCAAAGAAGCAAGGACTCATGGAAGGATTTTTCCAGCAATTGCCTCGGCAGAAGTAAAAGGCATTAATATTGCTGTCTGCTCCCCGCAGGTGCTGCGAGCCTCGCACCATCCATATGTTGCATTACTTCCATCAGAGAAACATCAAGGTTCTCCCTCCCCCTGTTGCTCGCAGTTGTTCCTACTTGTTTCAAAGATGGGGTTTTCCCTTAAAAAAAAAAAAATCAAACCGAGATGCGGTTTCTAGGAATCACTCCAATTTGGCACTGGAAGATGCACACTCCTTGACGGGCTGACGCCGAAGGCCCATGGTTCAAGTGAGCAGGAGCGTGCGTCGGGCCGTGCTTCCCAGTTACAGATGCCAGCGATGCCCCAGCCACGCGCTGGCAGCAGTCAGCCCCAGGGTCGCCTCCTTCATCTCCATGTTTCCTTGGCCTCACGGTACCTGGCTCTGTTTGTCAGCACAATTTCACCGGGTGAAAAGGCACATGCAGGGAACAGGCTCGTTTTCTGCCCGTACCCGGGAATGAAGGCTGGCTTCTGCCCTGCATCTTCGGCTGAATGCACGAGCGCGGAGGCAGCGCCATGGAGGCGACCCCACCACGCCTGCATAAGCACCTGGCGAAGACCTGCTATCGGCACACAGTTCTTCTCGTCCAGTATTTTGTTCCTTCTGGAGTACGCGGGCGGCTGCAAAGCGGTGCATCCCCACGTGGCTGGGATGGGACTGGTTCGCTCCGGCAGCAGCAGCAAACTGGGGAGCTTCTCCCTCCCGCTCCGGGCACAGCATCCAATACTTCCTCGACCTCTGCTACCATAAACATTTAGTGTGAGATTCGCATACATTTACAGCACCATGACAGAAATGGAAATTTAGGTCAAGTCACTGAAGTGACGTATAAGAAGCCTGGGACCTCTTACTCTGGACACCGGGAACGGTTTCTGTGCTTCTCCTCATCACCAGTGGATTTCCCAGCGCACATTTTTCTCAGACCTCTTAAAGTTAAATCCGAGCTGTGCTGGGCATTACGCTCAGGCATCCCCTCCTGCCCTCCTCGACCTCAGCGAAGTCCTCCAGCACATTCCAAATTTAAGCCCTGACGCATTTTTTTGCCTGCCCCCCTCAAGCAAATCCAGACGTTACAGACACTACGTTGAAATGTCCCAGGAGCAGTTACAGCCAGGCACGTGCAAGTTCCCTGCAGAGCACGCAGCGTGCCGCGCTGGCCTCGCGCTAATAACGGTGCGGCACCCTTGGCACGTTTCTTTGTCCACAGTTACTGGAAGGCAGAATGAACGTGTCCTCTTTTATAACTAAAGATAACAATTTGCAAGGTACAAAGAGCCTTAGATGTCAGGAAATTGAATCTTATTCAAATTCAACAAAGATAATATAAGCAGAAGAAATGCACGTCATCGGGGCAAAGCTAGGATGGAGAATGGACCAGGTGACCCTGATCAATGGCTACACTTACTGTATTTGAAAAAAAAGAGAGCCCAGGTCTTTTCATGCCTTTGGCTGCACAATATAATTCTAATGCTGTGGGATTATCACAATCAGACTTTTTCAAAGACTGTATCTTGAATACTTCATATCAGTGATTTCACCGTAAATCTGAATTCACAATAAGATTTCTATTTATAGGCTCACATTCTATTTTTGAGAAAAAAAAGCATTTATGTCAAAAGTAATACCTAGAATGATGAAAGATCATATTTCCAGAAGAATTAATCTCTGAAACGATGTACGCTCTTCACCTGAAATGTAATTTTACAATTAATTGCTGCAAGATTGCCTTGCAACAGCAGAAGATCTCTTTAAAGAGTCTCCTCAAATCAGGGCGACAACTCTGGACTTTTTATTGTAGCACATCTAATTTCAGAAAGCATCAGCTGCGTTTGCAAATGCTAATATAGCAAGACATGATACCGTGTGCACTCTCCCCGATACGGAAAGAGCCCGAGAAGGCAGAAAGTCAATGCTCAAAGCAGGGCCGAGAAAGCAAAACCACGAGGGAGGATGCAGCAACACACCGATGAGCTCCGGTGCTGTTACAGGGAGCCCGCTGGGCGCAGGGGCCCGCTCGCGTCCCGTGCTCCGATGGCGGCTCCTCTTGACCGGCCGCGGGAACACCACAGCGCTCCTCTCCTCTCTGCGCTCCCCCAGCACAGGCGCCTCTGCTCTCTGCCCTCTCGGCTTTGGGGCGGATACCACAGTGGTATTTCACACTAATACTTCCCAATACTGGAAATTAGTACAGTGTTGCAAGACCTTGGCTCTTTTCTTAAATTAAGAAGGAATCCAATTAAACTAAGACCCGAGGACCCAGTAAGCAACTCCCTATTAGCGGCCTTTTACCGTATTGACTTTGGCTGCTAAAAATACTCTTTAAATATTACTATTTTTTGCTGCCTTCCCTTGTGCAGGGGAACGCCGATTTCATCCTATGACAGTACGCGGTAAATCCCGATTTGAACCGTCTGCATTAACAGAGAAAAGAGAATACGTCCCTTGCCCCGCAGGCCTTTTGTCCCCCGGGGAGACGGCCGCCGAGTCAGGTCGGACGCCAGCCTCAGAAGCTGCCCCTGTAAAGAAGGGCACGATCCCTCTCACCTGGCTTCACAATTTCAGCCCCTCGGCAAGGGCGGGGTTAATGCTGCGTGCGCAAGCTGGTGCGAAACAAGCACGCGTTAATGGAGTTCCCGGCGGGAGGGCGAGGGCAGCCCAGCACCGCGACGCGATGCGGCGAGGCCTGAACTCCTCCGCGTGCCGCAGCAGGGAGCGGCCGCGATTCGTCACGGCTCCACGGCTCGGCTCTCTTCCAACGCGAAACAACACGAAGGCCGGAGCAGGCGGAGGGAGGCGGGGATCCCTCAGGGAGACGCGGGTCCCTTCCTCCCGCTTCTTTCAACTCCTGAGCCAGCCTGGCAGAGCCCCTGGGTTGGGCCCCCGCCATGGTTTCCCTGCTCCAGAGGGGCTGGGAGGAGACAAGGAGCCCGGGGACGGGGCGGTGCTGGTCGCACCGGGACCACAGTTCACCGCAGCTGCGTGTGGGCTGCGAAGCAAGACACGGAAGGGAGGAGCGGCTCCGAACGTGCCGGGCCAGGAGGTGCTGAGAGGTGAAGGACGAGCGGCTGCTCCAGAGCGAGATGGGATGTCTCCGGCTGGAAACACAGGGAGCGATGTGGGAGACCACCTGCAACGTGTGGCAGCTTGAATACTTAAAACACCTTGTCAAAAAGCGGCACAGAAGGCGTCCGTCTCGCACTGCTATCTCTTGAATCTGCTTGGTTTTCCTGACCCACAGGAGGCAGCTGAGATCTCAGACCCACCTCTGGCTCAGGTACCACCTTTGCCAGCCACCAGTTTGGACTGGCCAAGAAAATCGCTCTGGGGCATCACACTTTCATGCAGACAACAAGGACTAAATAAAAGAAAAATCAGCTGCTGCTAATTATATCCCGACATTCTCATCTTTAAGCTTTTAAATCACAAGTGACATTTCCAAATCAATCCTATTCTTTTTTGCAGAGTTTAACACGAAACGTTCAGTCTCCGAGAGCACTTGGATTTATTCTGATCAGTAGTTTGACAAGAATCCATTAAAATATACTGGATGTTGCTCTATACCCCCTAAGGAGAGAGTTTAGTCCAAGGGCTTTTTCACAGCTGCCCTTTGAAAAAAAAGTAAATGGAAACTTGTTTCAAAAGCGCAACGACCCGTAATGAGTGAGCTCCAAAATGCTAATCCTAGCGGTCCCTTTTTGTTCAGCACCTGACGACGAACCGTACCTGGCTGCGCCGAGGGGAAGAGAGAACGTCTTCCTGTGCTTGGGCGTACCAGGGCGTTGGCCAGCTACGCGACAGTCCCACCACATCCCAGGAACGGTCTGAAACGGGCCGGAAAGGAGAGGGGCCGACCCCAACCCCACGCCCGAGGAGCACACGGTGCCGCTGCGGCATCTGCGGCTCTCCCAGGAGCGGGTCGGGGTGAGGGACGCCCTCGCAGTTCGGGGGCAGAGCAGCCCAAACCAGGAGCGTCCTCCTGCTCCCCTCCCAGGGGGTCGTCCACCCTCAAATCACAGGGAAGTAACCTGCCTTGTATTCGCAGCCGACGTTCTGCACCCAATTTTACCGGTGCGTTTTCCCCAAAATTATGAACACAGGCAGAAGCCCAAGCTCACGCTATTGCACTTCAGCATCCCCACATAAAACTGTTACAGCATAAGCACGATTCACCTCCAACTGTTACCACCACACTGCAGCATGCCAGACTAAAAGCAGATTTGCAGCATCGTTCTGTGGTGCGTATTGGTACCGAGCTTTTAAACCTACACAGGAACAGTGTTGTAGGGTATTTTTGAACAAACACTGTAACTGCATCACCGATGCATGCTTACCAAATCTCTACTACTCTTTTATTTTCCTGAGACACAACAGAGCAGGTCTTAAACGTATGACAAATTAATAAAATACAAATGAATAATACCTGTGCTTTTAGTGTAACCAATAATATATACTAATACCTCATAAGGAAACCGGGATTTTCATGTCCTGTATGACAGATTGCAATTACTTTCTTCGTCTAACACGCTTACAACTGCTGCTCTATTTTCGCTCAAGGCAGTTCGCTTTATTGATCAAATCAGGTTTGAGGGCCACGATACCAACCCTTCTACCAATCCCAACCCACAAATTCCTGCCCAACAACGATGACTATGAAAAAGATTACATTCTTCTTTTAAAAATAGGCTGCTACTGATAAAGGTATTTTTGGAGATATAATCATATATTAATTCATGGTCAATAATTACTTGTTTAGGTCACTTCCAAGTAGCATCTGGAGAATGAGCTTTCCTACTGAATACAGCAGAGAGCTAACGCGAAACAGGAGGGAGGGCGGCAAGTTCTTCAAACACAACACAGCGAACAAAGAGGTAAAAGGAAGGGAAGAAGGATGGAAAAGAGGAATGCACAAGCCGTGAGCAAGCAAGATAGTCTGACCAGTGCCGGAATGCTGAAAAGTACCAGAAGCAGCTGTGCATTGTGGGCTTTGCGGAGTTTTAATACGCTCCTTTCTGTCATGCTTTGCACAGGCACCGGCAACCTCACTCACTCCAGCAGAGTGAGAAAAACAGTTTGCCCAAAAGCATCGTTCTGGCAGTTTCCAGTGGAGGTTATCTTCTGGAGAGCGATGACCCTCCCTGCTTTGCTGTGGTGAAACAACTTCCTGTAACCAATCAACTAATTCATTAAACTTCTGTGAGGTAGGTCAAAGCCTCTCTAATTTAGCCAATTAATCAAGTTGCTATAGCTCCATTTGGTGCTTAGGCCTTGACAATAGCTTTTGTGACCTCTCTGACCATGTAACTATCCCCCTGAAGCCTTTAACCCAATGCATCACTCATTGCCAACTGGCCAGTTGGTTGCCACCTGCACAGAAGAGAGAAGCGGCAATTAGGTCTATGCATTCAAGTTGCTGCCAGTGAGAATTAAAGCCGAGGAACAGGCAAACTCCAGCTGCCGCTTCTAGATCAAGGTGCTCAAAGCAAACCTGTGTTTTTCCCTCCTGGCCTCAGGACACAAGAGTCCAGCTCAGCCCCACTTAACTCACCCTCTGTGGTGGCCTTTCTGGAGGTCATACCAAGAGCTGCCTGGACTCCTACACTGCCTTTATTTCCACGGGGATACCTTCCTGCCGACAGGTCCAGAGGATTGTGGCTCCCCGCTGTTACCCAGTAAATGCCCGTTGTTCTAAAACGTACCACTTCCAGCAGCGTAGCCTCAAGTTCAGAGGAACACAAGAACGGCCAACATAATCTGCCACATTGTGCCAGAGGAGAGTCAGCAAATGGAGCTGCATCTGGGGTCTCGTTAACCCAGCGCCATCCCTTCCCGCCCTATAATGCTGCTGTCTTTCTGTGGTTAACAAACTTTCAGGCAGCATACCCTGTAATTAGAAGCACTGCTGCTGTGGCCCATTAAGAGATGCTATTTGGGATGTCAACTCTCCGAGACACCTGAATGACAGTGCTGAAAAAGGATAGTTAAAAGTGGAAGAGTTAAAAAGCTACACATACGAATTTTGCCCCCCTCCCTGTATCTTAAAGAGGGTTCTGCTCTGCCTTGGCAGGCATGGAGACTGGTTTCTAAATTATGTTAGAAAGGAGACGTGTTGTTCACCAGGATGGTGCTTGCCCTCCTGAGGAGGAGAAACAAACCTCCTCTGAAAGGTGCTCAGGGTGGCTGTCTGGCCTCTTTGTCTAAGAAGATCTCCACAGCATTGCACTCGTCTCCGATCAGCTGAAATAAAATTTTACAGAGCCCACCAGGCTCTCCATACTCAGCAGGTACACACACCTCTCAAACGGGGTGCTGCTACGCCTATGCCACCCGCCTCAGAATGCCCAGCTCCATCTAGACTAAAATCTAGGGCAAGACTACGATCTCTTGCAGCTCGAGATCCGAGGGAAAGGGAGGTGAAGTGACTTGTCCCAGGTAGGGTTACAAACGCCTGACCTGCTGCTGGAGCCCCTGCCCGCGGCACAGCGCTGGCGGGACAGGGCTGACGGACGCGGGCTGCGCTCCGCATCCCGCAGGGGCTTGCAGGTTCTGCCTGCGTGAATGAGCATGCAGCCTGGAGAACCGAGCTGAGCCCAGAAAAGCCTGGAGAGAAAACAGGGTCCTATTAACTTGGGCTGAATCCATTTAACAATACCACAAACATTTGTTTTCAACATGGGAATCATTGGCTCTTGCAGCCTGTGGATGCAGTTCTGAAGCATGCAGAGCAGCTCTGCCCTACCCTATAGTGTAAAGCATCTGATTTGTTTTCTGGATTAAGTCCTCAAGCTGGGAATGCCTTCCTTACCGGCATAAGAGGAGAGAAATGTTTTGCTCTCAGGTGGTTCTCTTCTCGAGGAAGGGAAATGTTCAGTTCTCCAGCAGGTCAAAGGTGCTTTCCACAGGGTACTGCTGCAGCCTTTCAGCTGGCATTTATTTCAATGCCGCGCACCTTATTTATAAAGCAGATGTATAGAGTAGGGCTTTTTAACTAAGTTTATTTAGCACCAGTTGGAGTCTGCAGCTGAAAAAAGCAACCACCTTCAGAAAAGGTGCAAAACTCTTCTAAAAGATCTTCTGATTAGCAATATTTACCAGAAAAAATAATTGAGAGAGTCAACACCCTGACTCTACAAGGAGATCAAAGCACAGATACAGTCACAAACTTATCAGCTGAGCATGGTCCTTTTTTAATAGCTGCCAGTGGATCCCCCGAAATTAATTAATTATCGTGGTGCCCTTAGCTTTGTGCCTAGCCAAGGAACATACAAAGCGAGTGTAAGCCACGAGATAATTATGGGATGAAACAGGCATCAATCCTCCCGCACCGAAACCTGGCACCCTTCAGCGGGAACAGCCTGTATCAAGTCAGCTTCATTAGGTATTGTGTAGAGCCCCACTCCTCATTTGTTTGCATCAATAATACATTCAAAGGATTTCTCTAACTTGCAAATGCAAATTCACTTACTGCTCCCATAAGCGAGCAAGAGCTGTGACCAGAGAAGTGTTTCATGTAACAGGTCGGGTACTAAACTGGGACTACTTGCTGAAATCTGAACAATTACACTCTATCATAAATGTTTATATTAGTATAATTTCCCTGCACACATTACAATAATGAATTTTAACATAATGCTAATCTGCAATTTTAAAGATACATATTCTTTACAAGAGCAGAGCAAACGCGTAAGCGTTAAGAGATTTGTTTCTACAGAGTAACTCAGAAATAAAGTTAAGTAACAGAGTCAACAGATGAAAATTTGCAGAGTGCTAGCAAACCGCCTGTGTCGACCAGGAATTCCTCCTTGTAGCACCGATCCTTTTCTACACAACAAATTTCAGTTACAGTCACCTTTTCTGGTCTTTCTGTTTACACTGCAACATCCAACAGTGGCACTGCTTGTCTGGAAAAAGAGTCCTCCCTGCGTTTTATGTTCTGATTGTACGGTATGAAGTAGTATCTACCGGAGATGAAGCAAGATCACACCACGCTGTGACCGAGGCTCCAGATCACCCCCTTCCAGGCAGATTTTTCCTCCCTTTGCACCCTTCCAGCGGCACGCAGGGACCGCCGGGGACAGCCAGCAGCGCACGGCCGTGCTCTGCTGCAGACTAGGCTGGTTTCTGCTCCGACCCCGGTGGGAACGTCGGCAGCAGGTCGGACGCCCGCGTCCAGCGCCCGCTCGCCAGGTCTCTTACCCACGACAGATGCCGTAAAGACGAAGCACAATGGGGGGAATGTCAGTTGCTAAACCACCAGCTATTGCTAGAAAAGCAGAGAGGCTGGTTTTACAGGTGGTCCCAGCTCCTGGATGTTCTTCTCGCTGTCTTGCTCCAAACTTGTGCCAGGACCCAGTGAATCCTCACGAAATGGGAAAAGTCCAGAGAGAGAAAAACATCATGGACTACTAAGAGTCTGGACAGATTCAGAGTCTGCCACTAACTGGCTTTCTTCCTAGAAAAGATACCTAAAAATAGCAGCAAACCTGCCTGAAACGGCCACCAGGCACAGCAAAAGCAGCCTGTGATTGCCACAGCTGCCAACAGCTCAGGGACGCTTCTGCACTCTTTCTTGTAGCAGTGAGGCTTAAATTAAGATGGCAGGGCAATAATCTGCCAGAAAGACAAGCTCTGAGGTTTCTGCCTGTTTGCCGCAATCGTGAGATTCAGGAAAGCTAAGGGACATTTCTGCCAGAAGTGTCAAAGCCTTCCAGGTCCTACTGGTTGCACTTCTAAGAAAAGAACGAACTGTCACTTGCTTTAACCTCCCCCTCCAAAAAAACCCAGGAACTGGGGACTAAGACAAGCTAAATTTTGTTGACAATTAATGCATCACTGTAACACCATTCCCTGTGTCAGTAGAGCTTTCTTCAGCGTCTGCTTGGAGGGGGCTCAGACAGTTCAGTTTTGCTGGATTGGAAATTAATGCTCCGAACTGGACAGGGACGTAGACTGAAACCAGCAGCAGAGCCTGCATTATTTGGAGCGCATCATCTGCTCACGTTTAGCAGAAGTTTGCTATGACTCTCACGTAAAGGGAAGACTAACGGATTTCTTCCTTGAGGCAATCAAGCAGTGATTTGTCACACACAAGATGCCGGGCTTAGCGCTGGCAGACACTCCTCTGCTCTCCCCCCGCCCGCGCGAGGAAGGGCATCAGGAGCTGAGGCACCGCGGGCTCGTCCCGGGGCACCAGCAACAGGGCGACAGCACCAGGCACCTCCGCGTCCCAACACCCCGCGTCGCCACGGCCAGATGTACCAACGCCCGCAGGACCCTGAGCCTCTGAAAGCTGCCACCTCGTACTCTTACCGGCTGCTGAGCTTTTCCAGGCGGCCACGCGTTTGTGTGACTTTGGAACTAACTCTGATGGTATTTTGGAATAGTTCTGAAGATCGGCTTAAGTGGGTTTAAAAAGAGGGTTCCCCAACTCACGGGAGCCCCCGAAGAGATGGAGAAAGAGCTGTATCCAGAGACAGATAAAAGTTTGTCTCCTCCACCTCCCCAGCCTACTCAGCCATACCTGCACCCACACTGCAAACATGCCAAGCCACCGCTCCTCTTTCTGCACATTCCCGCTGCCCCGCTACCCAGTACAGAAACAGATTTCTTCTGCAAGAGCGGCAACGAAGCAAAAGGAACGGGGCACGCAAAGGTGCTTTGCACGCCAGACAATCACCGAACGCAACACGCGGCAAGAGGGAGGGAGAGCCCATCTGAAGACAGCAAACGCCCTCCCAGATGAGATCACGCTCTGGGGGTTCAAGGGCGTCTTTTTTTACAGAGAGCGTGAAAGCCGTGGCTCGTACTGCAGACCCAGCCTCAGCACCTCCCTTACACGGCAGCTTCTCCGGATAAGACGAAGCTGCCAAGAGCTTCAGTCGAGGCAGAAGCGAAGCTGGCCGCGGCTTTGGGAACGGGACGGGGGATCTGCCCGGGCTCTGCAGCCCAGCCCCTGCCTGTACCGGGCAGGCTGCACTACGCAGGCTGAGGAGCGACTCGGGTGCCCGAGCTGAGCCTCATGGCTCCCAAGCAGTCCTCTCACCTGGCTCCGCACAGACGGTTTCTGAGCTTGCAGCGGTGTTTCTGCCGGGCAGCAGGCAAGGGGTCCGAGAGCAGACCCCATTAATGCCAAAAGCTGCCTTCCCCTTCTCCCGCCATTTCAAAATCCTTTTATTCCCCTTAAGGCTCCCAGCGCATCAAACATTAAAAGACTAGCGTTATTTCGAGCACACAACAACGCTGAAGTTCAAGATATTCTGCAAATGGATTTTAAGATCTTTTAATCCATTGTGAAGCCAAAATCCTGCCGTAAACACTCTGCGGCATGCTCCAGTTAACTGCTGATGCAGATACAAAAAAAAGCCTTTCCAGCTTACTCTTTGCAGATGACCTTGTGGTCCCCCCACCCCACATCTCCTGAACCTCAGGGGACCGTCGAGAAATCAGATAAAAGGATTTCATTTATTTTTGTCAGCATTGTTTTATGAAGCTTTCCTTTTATCGACACCTCGACTTCAAACCATTTTCAAACACCAAGCGAGGCACCACAGATCAGCAGGTATTTGAGGGACACGTGAAGGTGTCTCTTCTTCATTCCCATCAACCCTTTCCGTGAAGGAAAACTCTGTATTGCACGTATGCCGGGCTTTAACCTCAACACCAGTGGCACCGCGGCGCTGCTCTGCTGCTGTGCAGCCCACCGACGGTGACACCCGTTCACGGAGAGACGCGCCGTGCTGGACAGCTGATTAAAGAGCTGCAGTCCAGCCTTACGCAGCCCTGAAAGCTGTTTCATCACAAGGCTAAACCCCTACCTCGTTTTCCCAACGGAAGTCCCAGCAAGAATTCTATCGGATGATTTTGCCCAGCTTTCTAGACTAGTAGATGGGACATCATCTTCCTGTCGGGCCAGATGCTCATGTACGTCATCTTTTTCCCTGCTTTTCATGGAGGGGGATGGACGATGTCGAAGTCGCACGGCTTGTACTGCTGGAAACGGAAGGTAGCTGTTTTCCCAGAGGCCAAGAGACGCTGAGCACCTGGGTGTGCGTGTGTGCAAACTACTGGCTACCTGCTTCCAACACTACTATATGCAAACCCTTCATTCAAAAGGCTCCTATATCACCAGTCTCCCGAGCTCCCACCGAACATCCTCTGATCTGTCCCCTTCCACGTGACAGAGACACAAGGATCTCTCTGGAAGCCTGGCAGGAGGTAAATTCCCAACCTCTTGGCTCTGGCAAGGGGAATGATTTCAGGCTGCAGAAAATGCTGCATTTTGTGTGGCCTGTTTCCTCCCAGCACACCCTTCTCTGCCAGGAACAGGGATCTCGCTTTGTGCCCGGTAGACTGATTTCCCGTTTAATAATACACTGCCAATCACTCGCATCAGTTAAATTCAACACCGATACACAAATGCATTTAAAAACGTCAGGTTCCTTTCACACCACATCCTTTTCAAACATGAAACCATAAAGGAAAGGTGCCGCTGAGGCACCCGCTGCCAAAGCACATGCCCTCCCCTCTCAAGCCCTCCCTGCAGCTACCGGGCTCCCGTGCCATGCCGGCACCATATCCCGCCCCGCGCCGGCAGAGCCGGCCCCAGACCCCTGCCCTAGACCCCTGCCCGCCCCCGCCAGGCCTCGCGCTCCTGCTGCCCAGCTGGCTCTGGCCCCTCTGGGGGCTGCTTCCTCCACCAGCGCATGACCCACTGGAGACGGGAGGACCCCGCGCTGCTCCTCACACGCTCCTTCCGCTCGTGATTTACAGTTCAACACGCCACGCTCTTTGCACAGTGACTCCGTCTGCACAGGTTTGTCTGTGCAGCCACGTCCTCCCTGTGTTTTCCTCCATCTGGAATAGCCCTTGGACCAGCATCCTCAGAGTTTCCGAGATCCTTCTGCTGGACTCTTCTTGTAAACACCTCGTTCCCCTGCTCCGGGCGCGTGGGTCTCCGGGGCGTGCGGCCGCCTGCGCTGCCAGCGCAGGAGGGGGCATCGGCTGCGCTGCTGCGGCAGCGTCTCTGCGCTGCAGAAGGCTGACAGCTTTTTGACGGGAGTTCAAGATGGAGGGGCAGGAAAGGGGAAGAGACCAATCTCCTGCTCAAGCCTGGCGCGTTCCAGCCAGCCTCTAGCCGGGACGACCACCCTCCTCCCCCAGCCACGGTCCGTCCTGGCGGCAGCAAACACAGGACAGATCTCGGGTCCCCTGGGCTGCCACCTGAGCTGCCAAAGGGCTGTTTCACGTGTGTGTCGAAATGGGTGTTTTATATTCTTTCCGCCATCATTATTTTTCCTCTCTGAATACGGATTATTCCCCTTTATATTTGTTTCAGCTGAGTGGTGTTCTTTAAATATGTGTGAATATATCTAAATACCGTACTGCAGAAAAAAACAGAAGGCTGTGCTTTGTTCCGAAAAACCACCCAAGCCTTCTTAAAAGAACATTCCTGTCCAGAAAACTCCAACTGAAACTGATAGACGGTAAAATGCACTGGGTTTATACTTGTTCCTAACTGGTATTTATCCATTTAAGGAATACAGTTGCAACGCAATACAATTCTTGAAGCCAAAGGCATCTGGGAGCCCCTTCTGCACCTCTCAGAGCATGGGAAGGGGGTGGTCTGCAGGGGACGACTCCCAGTAGGTCAGGTCTACTACAGACCGGCTAGCGAGGGACCAGGGAAGGGCTCTCCTTACACTGCACTTGACCCTCACACCCTCCCTGTCACTGTGTCACGCGCCAGTGACAAAACAGCATCAGGGGAGTGCTCAGATAATAGTGTATTTACAATTATAATTGCTCCTGTCCAGGAGTAATCCAGTTTAAGCCCTTTACCATCTCAAATATTTAGAGAAACCCTGCCAGCTGCCTGGAGGGGAGAAGTTAGGAGCCCTGGGAGAGCACAACAGATTTTCGTCTTCCCAGCCCGGACAGTCTTTCACACGTAAATACCCTCCCAGCCCTGCCTGCCCCCTCCCCTGCCCTCTCCCGGCTCCGCAGGCAGCCCGTGTCGGCTCCCACTGCGCCGGGCAGGCAGCCGGCAACACGGCGCAGGAGCGGGGTGCGCGCTCCCGGCACGCGCCGCCCAGAGCCCCGGACCGCCGCAGAAGCCTCTTGCCTTGGCAGCGTCCTCCAAAGAGCGGCTTCCATTTGGCTGGGATAGGGATCGTTGCTGTTTTGGGGGTTTGGGGTTTTTTTTAAGCAGGCGGAGTGTTGGCATCTCCCGGCCTCTCCGCTGCCTGGGAGGCAGCACCCGCGGACTGCCAGGACTGGCAGGCTCGCCGGCACGGCCGCCGCAGAAGCCCCAGGACGGGCGTCCCTCACATGCCATTCCGGCAGCTTCCCTTCTTTCGCAAAGGCTGCGGCTGCCGCGCGAGAGCTTTGGACAGAAACCCTGCGGGCCTGCAGGTTCCCAGCCCTGTCAATGGACGTCTTGCAGAGCTCGTCGTGCGACCTTTTCACGTTTCATGTTCTTCTAGCCTTTACGGACAGAGGACGGCACTGCTGACACCGAGCCTGACCCCCTGCACAGTAACGCGGGCAGGCGTGCCAGCCGCTGGGCCCCACCGGTGACCCCCGGCCCAGCGAGGCGCACACGTTCGCAAAACCCACCAAATTCAAGAGGGGAAGTCCCTTAATGGCTTGCTCCCTTGAGAACTGCATTTACCACTCAAAAGGTAAATGCAAGACCAAGTTTTAATTTTGCTGTCTTCAGCTCAGAGGTACTGTATCTCTTGTTCGGCTTTTGCCTAAATGTAACTGCAATTAGCAGGCTGTGATCACATCGCTGCTCCGTCTCCTCTCTGAGTGCCTTTATTCTCGCCATAAGCTCTCTTCTGAAACCTCTGCAGTTTTCCACCTTTAGAAGTGGAAGGACCATGGCTGGGAACGCGCTAGCACTACTCGTCATGGAACCGTACGAAGTCCTAACTGCCCCAGAGCTGGACGTCCACGGATCGGAAGCCATTTTCAGTGACATCGCTGGTTGCCACTACCCTGTAAGTCTGCCCTCACCCTCCTGTTTGATGCAAAAGCTTGCTTTTCACTTCAAACATATCGATAACTCCACCCATCTCTAATAACCATGTTCAGACTAATTTCTGTGACCAATATTCATCAATATTTACTGCCTTGCAAAACTTCACAAATGGAAGCAGTGATAGAACTTGCAGGTAATGATTTTATAATTTCTTTCAGATGGTTGATAAAATATTGTATACTACTGGGCTCAAAACCAGTCTCAAAAGGATGCTACCAGAACCACCATGACAAACCAGTAAGTTTCCCATTAGCAAGGAAGTGGCGAGATCCACCGGCAAGATCCGCCGGCGAGCTGTTGCAGTCTACAGGGCACGTGCCAGCCTGACAGTCCTGGCACGCAGCGTTAACATTTATGCTGAAGAAGAGCGTGGTTAAAAGTCGAACGCCTAATCCTTCCCCAGCTTGAAGTTTGTGAGCGCTGCAGCCCAGCAGGCATAGACCGCTGGGTCTACTACAGGAATATAAAGTTTGAACTTCAATGGAATTGCACAATACTTCCTTGATAAATGATAGGACAATCTATAAAAGCAGCAACAGTTGCTCTTGAAGACAGTAACTCTCAATGGATGCCAGAGCAGGGCATGGATATTCCCTGCCTTTGAGGCCACACGGACTGCTGCTCGGGGCTTGCAGCTCCTTCCAAGTATCACTCCCTGTTCCTAAGCGTATTCCCCACAGGCTCTGTACAGGTCCTGCTCACGAGTGGTGCATGGGCCGTGAGCTTTTTCTTTTAGTACCGCAGCTGGACACAAGTAGAATATTGAAAAATATATTTCCACACTTCACTAAAAGGACATTGAGTATTTCTTCACTTTGCATCACAACTTCCAGTCATCACAGCAACTCCCTGGTACAGGGGGGTTAGATTAAAAAACGATCATATTGGCTTCCTACGCTTTCTCCATTTTCTGTCTAACGCTATTCCGCCATCCGACAGGAGGGAAAACCTTTGCAGCTGATGAATGCAGACAGGCTGATATTAAGAACTGTGGAAGTTTTGTCAGCAAGAAACCATCACGCTATCAATGCAATATTAAAGAGAGAACACCTGGAGCTCTCCCGAGCGTTTATGAGAGCACAACTGTGGCAAAGTGATCCCCCCGTCAGCATCGCACTGCCAAAGAGAAATATTCATCATTACTACCTCAACCTGGTAAGATGAAGCACTGTTGAGAATACAGGTCTTGCCTACCTTGTAAATTTGGTATCAGCGCTAGATAGGACCACTTGCATCTTTTCTCATTTTCCTCATTTATGTACGTTGCTTTCTTCCCAATGGAATTACACATATTTTGTTTACAGATAATTATAACGGGGCATCCTAAACTAAGGACAAACAGCTTGGGGAAAAGACGTGCAGGCTGGCCCTAGCACGGCATCTCTGTCTGTGCTCACGATGGGGGGCAGGAGCCCGGGGGGACACGCTCCCAGCCAGATGGAGCAGGCAGCTTTGCCCCTTGCTGCCAAAACCCCGACCCTCCCTGCACTGCCCGCTTCTTCCCTTGCCAACGCACAGCAGAGGCGTTCGTTTACACCAGGAGCTACGTTTGAGGCACCGGCCTTGGGTGCCATGCAAAGGAAAGGGGGAGAAGCGTTCAGCAGCAAACCCAAAAATAGCCAGCGGCCAGAAACACGGCGGGTTTGTCAGATGGGTCTGGTAAGCCGAATTTACTCTTCTCTCTTCGCAGACATTCATCCAAGTCAGGAAGGTAACAGATCACCATGCAACGGGGAAACAAGAGCAGGTCTGCGTTTTACTCATCCCCGGCTTACCGCCAGGCGTGCTTCGGCACCGCTGGGTGAAAACAGGGAGCAGGGGAAGGTGCGCACATGGTAATGGGCTCCAAAGGGACCAGAAAGTATGAAGACGGAGACAGGAACACTTTTCATCCCGGTATGCCTTCTGCTTTCCAGCGAGATGATGAAGTGCTTGCATGTCAAGAGACAGCTCGAGATGTTGCTGCAATAAGAAAATCCTATGGCTTTCCTTATATTCTTGCTTACAGAAAAATGTCCTATCTACAAGTGGAAAAGATTTGCCACGAGCAGCCTCCTCTTTGGAGTCCCGATCTGAAAGGTGCCTGATATATTACCTTCTGCCTTGCTTAATATTCCTACAAATTCTTCCAGGCGTGCCACTGTTATTCTGCATTACTTTTACACTCCTCTTCTGCAGCACAAGTTTAATTAGAAGTGCGACTTCAACTAATGTGTTCCCCAGAGAGAAGGGGTCAATGCATGTGCGCGGGGAATTTCTGATCCGGTTATGCAGGAAGGGAGGGATCTCCTCTGACAACTTCTGACTGCACAGGAAAATTAATTCCCCTTTCCTGCAGAAGTTTATAATGAGAAAGCTACAATATCAAATGGTTAATGATTTTGCAGGCACCAAATCTGTGTCGCTGAGTGAAATCTCACTCTCAATAACTTTGCTTTTAATAAAAGACCACAGATGTTGGACTATATGTATATTACAACGTGGGAAATGTTTCGCAGTTTAGACTTCATCTATGTGGTTCATTTACGTTGACCTCAATATCTGAGCTCATCTGCACAAATCTTCAGTGGTACTGATTCACAGCGGCCGGGACAGTCTCCGTGCCAAAACCCGAACATGACCTGCTACCGTCTTCGGCAAAAGCCTGCAGCAGCTCTGCCGTTTGCTGCTAACGCATTTTTCATGACTTCTTCAATAATCATAACTGGAAGCAAAGTGCCGGCAGAAATCAGAAAGCCTCACACCTGGCATCCCGGGTGTCTGCGAAGAACAGCATGCAGGGTGCTGCCGCTCAGCCCTACGCGAAGGGAGCCCGAGGCACGGGGCGCTGCGCTGCACGGAGACCGAATCAAACCAGGTACTCGCCGCAAAACCCCAACCTCAACACCACCAAAAGCTCACGTTAGGAATACTTTTAGGCTTCGGAAAAAGCCCTGGCGTCCTTTGCTTTGCTATCTCTCCCACGTGCCAGTGTGCATTGCAGTTCCCAACCATAAAGCAGGACATCAGGCGATGCGTAACCGCAGCACGCCCATGCGCAGCACTGCTGGGGATCTGCCAAGCGCCGAAGGAGGAAAGCCCTGCTCTCGTGCTTCGGTAGTCCAGGGACTGCAGAGCCTGGGCTGAGGGGATTAACTAAATCTTGAACAAGCTTTTGCTTCCTGCTGCTGCTTTAGGCTGCCCAGAGCCCAGCACGTGTCCCACAGACACACCGAGATGCCCGCGGTTCACACGTACGCAGCGAACCAGCTTTTTGCTGCTGACGAGCTTCACGATCTCTGCGCAGTAAAGCCAAAGACTGACCCCGTCGCAGCCAGTACCGCACCTCCATCAACATCCGAGCGCGCAGGCTTCGGTGCCACGTGCGGGTCACAGCAGCCAGCGCGCACAGGGAGAGGAGTGCTCAGCCGGGCGGTCTGGATGAGGGCACAAGCTGGACTGGCAGCTGTAGCTGTCCAAGCTCTCGGTGCCCTGAGAAGAGCAGCATGGAGATGATCCGGTCGGCTTCCAGCCACTGACACGCACTTTCCTGTTAAATTGTTTGTTTGGCTTGCCCTTAAATGCAACCAAAGAATCCCATTACTCCAGGTAAAATGAGTCTTCCTTCCTACTTATATACTGAACTGATAAAGCTTAAAACCATTCTGCTGAAAACCATAAATTCAGCTTCTCTTCCATTCAGCTTGAGCAAGCCTGAGGCAACACTGATAATATTATTGGGGAGGCCATTTGCATAGGAAGAAATTTTTCTTTTGACTAAAAAAAAAAAAAAAAAAAAGCCTTTCTATATTTCTTGGTCTGCTTGTGGTGGAGAGAACTATGACAGTTTTATCAGTATGCAATTATCCAAAGATCTGAAACACCACATCACGGGAGTTTACGAGGAGTCTGGCAAACACGTTAGTGAACCACTTACTCCGCATCACTGGATGCACAAAAAGCACTAAAAAGACACCAGAGCTGTCCGTCCTTACTGAACTCCTCTGCAAGCAAACACAACGTTTTCAGATATAAAAGGAACTCGTGAATGGCAGAAGAGGTCTAGCCTCTGTGCCCAGCGATGCCACGGGTGTGTTTGAAGAACCCCAGGAGAAGAGGACAGCACGCCTTTGGTCCTCACTGCTGCTCCTTGCAGGACAGAGGCTACTGCTTTGCGCGGCGCTGTCTAGGAAATCCTCGGCCCCAGGCAGGCTCCGGGGCACGTCCGCGGCCTCAGGTTTGGTTTCCATCACATTTTGGGAAGCGCTCGCTCAAACCGTTTTGCTGAGCCTCTCTGTAATAATCACATCTCCCTCCTGCTACCTAGATGATTAATGGCTGGATTTGACTGAAAACCCAGTGCCCTGCCCCATTTTCCCAAACCTCCCTGTTAAGAAATCTTATTCTGCTATTTTGAGAGGAGACCTCACCTTGCTGCCCATGCCATTAATTGAGTAACTATCAGTTCCAATTTATTCCGCTTGGCTACAAATTAGATTTCAGTTGGCTATTTCCAAGCCCCGCTTCAGCACAACCTTATAAAGCTGTGTCCCTTGGCTGATGCCACTTGTCACCCTGCATCTGTTCTTGGTGCATTGAAAGACAACAAAGCCAGAAACCCGCCAGTCTCTTAATGAAGAGAACCCAATACGGTTGGTTTTGCTCTTTTCGAGTTTATCGCTGCTTTAATGACGATAACTAGGCTTGGTATTTAGGAGGCTCAGCCTGGCTACTTGCATCCTGCAACTTTCTCTTTAGAGCAGGAAGTTAAAAACTGACCTCAGGAAACCCAACAGCATCAACACTCTCTCAGAACAAAATGCCTTAAAAATCAACATGGGCAGAAATAATTACTTGTTTGCTGTTAATGCACTGAAGTACACTTGCAATGCCACTTACTGCTCGCTTGTCTGGGTTGCTCCCCACGTCAACAGCGACATCCAAGCAAGGAAATTCCTGTTGCCTGAGGAATTACGATTGGGAGAGATAGGATATCTTTTAATATGTTCCCCAGAACCACTACTCTTCAGTAGCAGAACTCGCCAAGCTTATGAAGAAAGCCACACGCTTAGGAAATCCTGTATTTTATTTTTAGCGGACTTATATTCTTAAATTCTCGTATTCTCAAACTTGTACCTAATTTTGCAGCCACTTTATTTCTGTCTGCTAAGGACATCTTCACAAATATTTCTTTTTCGGCACCTATCCCTTCATCATTATGTTTTTATTGCCACGGTTATGTGTAACACAGTTTGCTCTCCTCATCAAACGACGCTTGCTGGAAAGATTCACCAGGACGTGCAGAATGGGTCTGACAAGACATCTGTGAGACAGTGGAGGACACCCACTGCAGAGTGAGAAGTGGAGTCCATGCATGAGAGACGGAAGTTTTCTTGCCAGCAGCCCTCGCTTAATAGCAGCTGGCTTCTGTGCACTCTCTTCTAAGACTGCTGGGTTGACCAAATCAGAAAGGTGCCCAAGTTCCCAGTTGGTATCTCCTACGTTCTTCTGATGGGAAACGGAGGGAGACAGAATATGGACAACCATCAGCACGTCTCCTCAGAAGTGTCTCAGCACTGGTCGGTGGCGCAGTACAGCACAAACAAGTACCATTAGCAGAAATGCTGCATCTCAGGCTTATTTGTTTTTACACTTGCTAGAGTATCCCAAATTTTTTTTTGGTGTAAAAGCTCTGAACGTCCTTTGAGGAATGAATATATTTGCGAGGGAAAAGCCATGAAACTCAGCACTGCATCCTTCATATAAATTAATTGCATACTGAATTTTCAAGGCATGTTTCCCAGCAAGGACTGAAAGAAGATGCAATTAGGGAAACCACTGCCAAGTGAAAGTCTTATCTGATCAGAAGAGACAGAAAGCGTTTGTTCAGAATACAGTGTCTAGGGATAAGGTGTATTAGAATGCAAAATACTTTGCCCAATGTTTGCAATTAACTTAAGGATGCCCCTCCTTAAATGACCTAAAAGTAATGATTGACTGGGTGACTGAAGGATTTCATCGAAGCCTGTTTTCTTCTCCCTTCAGAACGAACCCGACTGAAACCCCAGCTCTTTCACCGTAGTTTGGTCTTCTTTGGGCAAGCTGCCCGCAAACCTCGCACCGCGCTATCTGCCGTGAGGCCCATGGCCTCTCCCCAAGCCCCCGCAGCACGACGCTTTGCACTTGTACCCCCGCTGCCGGACGGGCCGGAGTGACGCCGCTCCGGGCTGTAACGCGCAGCCCTGGGCAGCTCGTAAGCGGGCTCGCCAGAGCACAGCAACGGGCACCTCCAGTGCAGGGTTCAAAGCGGCGTTCTGTGGTCGTAGACCGATTTAATTTCTATTAGAGTATAAAAATTAGTAACAGTAAAATGTCATGATCAGCTCACACTAATTACGCATCGAATGAATAATTAGCTGTGGACGCATTTGACATTTTTGGTCATTAATTTGAGCGTTTTAAGCCTCGAACAAAACTCCTCCGTGACTGTGGCTTGGCGCTGAGCAGCACAGACTTACAGCATCGACACTCACTCGCGTCGGATGGAGAGCACCCACCAACTCCAGCTCCTCTTCCTCGCAGACGCGGGGAGCCTCTTCGCGACGGGAAGGGCCCAGCAGCGGCAGCAGCGCCGTGTGCTGAATTCGCCAGGGCAGCTGAGTGGCTCTGTGCCTGCCAGCCCCGAGGCGGCTGGTGGAAAAAGTAGGATGCAGGAAGCAAACTTCTGCACGCCACCTCTCTTTGCACCAAACCCGGACGTTTAGACGTGAAGCTGCAGGACGTACTTTTTCCTGAATGTGCCACGAATTTTGGGTAAACCAAGATTTTAATTTTCCGTTGTAAGCTGCAGCTATTTTTTAATGATAAAATCATCATACAGAAGGGGGAAGAACTCTGCACCTTCTATATGCGTGCATGTCTATATGCACAGACCTCTTTCTCGGCCTGGCTCAGGACTGTCCTGCCTCTCAGCCTCCTTTCCCTTCCCTTCAACCCACCTCTTAATGTTTCGTCTGTGAGGTCTTGGGAATGACGGAAAGTAAGAAAGGAAGAAATCTCTCCTAGAGGGTAGAGATGAACCCTGAAGCAATTCAGTTCAAAGGCTGCAACACACAGCCACGGTTAATGAACAAAACATGTCTCATATTTAGGATGAAGGGACGTATAAAAAGGTCACGAAAGGCCAGAATTAGCACCAGATTGAGCCTAAAACTGAGAAAGAAAGCAACAGATGTTTCCCTCCTAATTTACTCCATTAGGACCTTCTCCAGTTAACATGCAATGTTGCTTGCTAATGGAGCATTTCAATCTTCTTGCTGTATAGCTCGTAAATAAGCATCCCTGAGGTCAGAGGCAGGAACAGAATGGCTCCTCCTGGGCAGGCTTTGTCTAATTTTATAAACCCTATTTTTTGTCAAAGACAAAATAAAAACCTGCTTCCAAACTCACAAGTAATTCTGACACAACCTAATTAACTCCTTGTGCTCGGTTGCCTTTCTCAAACAGTGATGCTTTAACCTCATTGTGAATCCCAGGTTCCTTATGCTCATCAAAACGAATCTCCATGTTACGAACAGCTAGGTATGCACCAGGCGTATTTATTTTTGAACTACAGGAGCAAGCCGCAACAGACCTAAAACAACTAAGAACTGTACCTCCTATATTGCCCCTCTCAGCATTTTATACTAAACTGAAGAAACAGCCAAAACTGGCTCCACGCGCCAGACCTCCCACCCCTTCATCCCCGCCGCGGTGTCGGCCGGGAGCGGCCCCGGACTGCAGCCTACAGCGAACGAACAACCCGCAGACCCAACCTCGGCAGTAAAACCTGCTTCCCTGCTGCTGCGCCGGCCGGCCGCCAGCACGTCTGAGCGCTGCAGTGGTCCAGCGAGCCAGAACTTTGGGAACCACTGCCTTACAGAAGTCATTTTCCGTCTCTCCAGCGTGTGATGCGACCCGAGACTGAAACCTACGGCAAGCGAAGGTGCAATGCTCCGGGCAGACTCTCGCTCAGACAGAAATCTTCCATAGCGCAAGCCAAAGGAGCACTGCCTGAGTCTGCTGGGATCGCCCTACGGCAGACAGCTTAGACGGACACACTTTCCAAGCAAGACGCATTCCTCCCCATCACACTACAGCTTAATTATAATGCTCCTGCAAGGAATTTCGATTTTTCCTACCATGGGAACAAGCTCCGTAATGAAAAGGCTTTATTAAAATGACATGTAAAACATGGTATTAATTAATGTGGCTGTGCAGGTGTATTCATGAACGCAGTCTAGCTCCGTGCGTGTTAAAGGGAGCCACATTAGGGGTTAGCTGCGGCGTAACAGCCCTATCGCTGCGCCGTAGGAAGCTTCCTGTCATTACATACCATACGCGTAACAGTATGTTGTTACTTAGGTTTGAATTCCGATGAGGAATACTGAGGAGCACCTGGGGAAGAGACGGCAGAAACGTGCTCCCTGCAGTAATTCAATATGACTTTTTAAACAAAACCAGCCCGTGATGTATTCTTGCCACTACCAGCGCCTGAAGAGAGACTTGATCGGGCGCTTCTCACCAGGCAGAATTTTGGAATGAGAATTAACACGGGCCAATAGCACTAAGGTCAAAATGCCTGAACATACAGAAAACCACAAGTTTGAAGACAGGCCTACTTGACGTTGACATTACAACTCATACGGATGGAAAGCCAACGAGAGCCGAAGTGTCACGAAAGATGCGTTTAGCTGCAGTTCGGTTAATGCCGACTTGTGGATTGTGCATTCTTTCCTTTTTTTTTCACATTCAGACCGAGTCTGTGTCCCTCCTTCAAGATTTGGCTGTTTGTGTATCTGAAACCGCTTCTGCGTTGATGACTGTTTGAATTTGCACGTATAAAGACATATTGACAGTCATGCCATGGCTGCATATAGCGCGGGGACACAAATAGCCCCTTTTTGTTTTCTTTCAACAGGAGCACTTGCGGCACTGTGGAAAGATGTTCTTCATTCATTTGAGCTAGCTTATTTGTTGAAATGCAGCAAATTATACTAGCGCAGGTGTGAGCATTACGCAAGACTGTTAAAAGGAGGCTGTTGGTATCTTATTCATATGTCAACAGAAGAAACCTACCAATTACATATATTCAAAGGCACGTAAGCATGTAGATGATACTGGAGCCTGCACAGCCTGTGTCACAAATCCATTTTCAGGGTTTCTCTTTGTAGAGCGGAAATATTTATGGACAACTGCTACCGTGTAGGCTAGACACCACTCGGTGAGTAAGAATGGCCCTTACGATTAATATCGCTACCAGCTAATCACTCCAAGTAAGGAAAAGCTGTTAGCAGATCTGTTAGCTTCCGCCCTGCCTCATCCCTCTAGCTCAAGAACAACCCGTCCCGACCCGACAGACCGTAGCGTCACAGGGTGGCTGGGAGAGGTGCACCTCTCTTCGGCGACACTCCCGCACGCCCCGGCACCTCCGCGTCAGCCGCCCGCGCCCTGCCCGGAGGGATGGAGGGAGGGGAGCCGGCCGGGCTCCAGGCGCATCCTCCACCACCTGCTCCTCGGGAACCGCACAGCCTTCCCTGCCGCCAGCCGGCGTCGTAAGCACTCCCTCGCCGAGGGCAGCAGCCCTGCTCCGGCTCTCTGGGCAGAAGCAAGCCGAGACAGTCTTTAATTACACCCCGATCTGTTACTCCTTACAGAGCATCCCGCCTCAGCACGCAGAGCTGGCTGGCAAACAGCAAGCACTGAAGCGGCACAGGCTGCCAAAAAGGGGGCACGGCCTAACTTCTAAGCGATTAACTTCGAAAGAAATAGGATAAATTTACCCTGGTTTTTAAGACAGTGACATCGACCCCTATGTATAAACGTACACACAACGCATGCTTTGTTTTGCCTGGAAACACACATGCAAACACATCCTCTGCATGGCTGAGATGCAGCTGTTACATCCGAGTCCCAGCATACAGTGAGTTTTTATGGCTGAGCTATCAACCTCTGAAAAATGAGGTTTATAATAGAAACCCTGACACCATCTAAAATATAGCAGCACTATTGGGTGCTGCTGAATATGGCCCTAATTTATAAACCACAGAGGAATACTGCTCCGTTTTGAAACTTAGAGACAGTAATCTAGAAAAAGGGTAAACCATGAGGAAAAATGGTCATGCCGTCCGTGAGCTATAGCATCTAGTCCATCTGGCAATTCAAAAATCAAATAGGATGCCACAATATTTAGGCCACGCACTGAATCCTGGACCATCACAAAACAAAAACATGGTGTATCCTAGGATGGGGGTATATTTCATAAAGCCATGTGCCATTTCCCATGCCTCTGGGCAGTATTTTTTGAGTGAAAATTTGATATGAGAGCACTAGAAGTAAAGAAAACAAAAAGACTAGAGAAACACAACCCAATCCCTCCAGTTCTGCTTGACATAATAAATGTTTTTGCAAGAGGGCTTCAACATACTCCTGTTTAAATTGAAAAAAAGTGGGAAAGAGAGCAGATTGTTTACTCACAGGAGACAAAAGTTTATCACTAACCATTAGGAAAAAGCTCTCGGTGCCTTGAGCCTCCGGCTCTGCGTTAAAACGTGTCGAGGAGATGGCAATTCACGGGGGCAGCTCTCCGCCTCACCGCTCGGGATCTGTTTTTCCTCAGCACGCTGGGCCAGAAACCTTTTAGAAATCCTTACAGTGACTCTGAAATGCTAAGCAGAGGTTTCAACCTTGGGACTTATGGTTGGAGAGTCACTTTGTGCCTCTTGGGTCATCACCGCCATGGGACACCTCTCCCAGCACGGAGCGGGAGGAGAGAGCTGGACAAATGGCCCTCTAATAATGCGACACTCGCTTGCAATTTTGGGAAACAAATGGGAACCTTTTGGCGCAATGGTCAGAAATAAGGAAGGCGAGCGAGGATTTCATTCGTAGCTGTCGCTTGCTTCAAAGCCTGGAAAAAAGTCCCTTCTCCCCTACACATCAGCGTTAACTCCTCCTAGATACTGGGACAACGCCACTTGCACTGACGGGATGTCATTCCACAGCAAGAAATGACACTTTAGGGGCTCGTGGCTGTCTGGTTTACCCTGAAATTTTCATTGTGGCCATCCTGGATTCTTTTTCTGCTTCCCCTAAATGGTCTCCTTTTGCATGCTGAGCATCAAAGGAGAATAAATCCAGATTTATTGCACTTTTCCTGGTAAAACTATGTCCCAGTAGATTTGCTAGAAATCAAGTGCACCATATTCTTGTCAGCCACATCACTGCCCACCAGCACGGTAACGTTTTACCTACCGCAGGCTTAGCCCCCCCGCCTCGAGCAAGCCCTAATGAAGCCTCCTCATTAACAAAAAGTATGAGTTTACTTGCAGAAAAAGCCAATGGCAGCAGCCTTAAGTAGCGCTGCACACAGCTGTGCGTCCCCCCAAACACCTCACCGGCGGGGACCGCAGAAACGCTCCAGGCAGCACCGGGATGCTGAGATCCAGGCATGGGAGGGGCTGAGCTCTTCATAAACTGTTAGCAGGCTAACGAGGGCATCTGCAGAAGGAATAGGCACTAAAGCTGAAACTACGTACAAAATAAATATTCCAGACCTGGATTTCTTAAGAGAAATTCTGCTGAGCTATAGTTCCTCATCCAATTTTTACTGGATACATTTTCAACTGAGAATTTGTGCGCTAAAACCAGTGAAAATCATATAAGAGGAGTATAAATTTCCCGTACAGTTTCCACTGCAAGTATCCTTCAAGAGAAAAAGCAAAAGCACTTTTTAATCAAGCCCGCTCCACATCATCTCCTTCCTTTCCCCTGCGACACGAGCGGCAGGGTGGAAATCTGAGCCCACGCAGCCCCAGTTCCCGAAGCTCCAGAGGCTGCGGGAAGCCTCTGCGGGAGGGACGCTCTGCTTGAAGGTCACGGCGAAGGGGACAGATTATCCACCCTCCGCCATGCCTAAAATCAGCACCTAGCTCTGCTTCGCGTATAGTAAAGCTATGAAGAAGCTGACATTTTACAGCAATCGATGTTCCGAGCTCGTGATATTAACTCACGCAATTTCAGCAAACCACTGCTAAAACCCAAACTTGATACCGCTCCTTTCCCCACACTCAGAGTTGCCCCTCCAAAATTATGCCTGTCATATTCATTCCTGAATCTGTCATGGATTTCATATTTGCTTCTACAAAACCCAAAAGTGAGGGTTTAGTTCCCTGGAAGAACAGTTTCCCAAGCAAGATTATGGGTCACTTTGAGCTTGGAAAGACTCTAGGATCTAAAATGGTATTACTGACAGAAAAGCTATTTTAGACAACTTCTCCTAGCAGCTTCCCAGCATCTAACAGTTGCAACTTCCTCTTCCCCCCAACGACTACAAGGTGAACTCAGAAAAAACTTCTTTCCTCAGAGGTTTCCAGATTTGTCAGCATAATGTGAACACTAAATCAAATCAATCAAATCGAGCACCTTTCAGAACTCAAGTGGGTCTTGGCTGCTGCGCTGTCCTAGGCACTCATTCCAGGCTACTCTTCCCGGGGATATTTAGTTAGCTGGGTTCCTGAGAAGAAAACTACACTGAAGAAAAGGTCAATAAATGGCAGACAGGAGATGACATGCAGTAATAGTTATAATTACTGTTCATCAGCGTGCCTCACCACACAGGTAGCAGGTTACAGGACATATTTGCTGTATTTTTCCCTGAAAAGAGGAGCACTGCTGCACGATTTGGGGTTGGTACTATGAAACGTATGGTTTCCTGCACCGATGCTGCTTTATTACGGAAAACCCAGCGCAGTAACATTGCCTCCACGGAAACGAGTGACCTTGAAAGATGTTGCATTCATTTTTCTTTCTGCATATTTTTGCGATGGATTTAATGTTCAATAAAACCAAAAGAATAACAGCATTTGAGGCTCGCGCTATTTGTGCAAGTGCCAGGCACTGCAGCAGGAGTTCGGGGCTGATTTCTGTACCTCGCTCAACACATTCACAGCAAAACTGATGTCACGGCTCCGTTCTCTTCACTGTAGGCTGAGAAGGGGATTTATTTTCTACATGGATTCCTTTTCCTACAAAGTTTTACGCTATGCACATCAGCCAAATTCCTACCAGGACGGATGAACAAAATGCAAAAGCATGAGATGAGCAAAATTTGACTGACGTGTTTCAGAAAGGCAACAGTTCTCCAAAGTGTTAAATATCACTATGTGGACACTATCAAGAGAGGCTTCTTTGTGGTCGCAAAGACCCTGTCTCCATACGGGACCATGGAGGCTGAAGCACATGGTGACGCTTGGCCGAACCACACCCGATGAAGGTCCCCCTCGCGCTCTGAAAGCACCACGGACACCGGTGCTGTGTCTTAAAACCAGCAAATCCCTACAGAAGGCTCAAGTGTAGGTTGTGGAGAGAAAGAAGCAGAAGTGTTCTGCATTCGTAAACAAGGGCTGCGACTACGGAGCCGCTGACGCTGGCTTTTAACGCGCCAGGAACACACAACAGCGAAGAATGGCGACAGTCCCAGCAGTCTCCTCTCGCCCCTTTTCTAGCAGAAAGCGCCTGCGACAGCTCGCTGAATTATAAATGGCGATTACCACAAGCGCCAAGCGAAAGGGCAGCTGAGAGAAGCGGCGTGCGTGCCATCCCTCCGTCCGGGATGGCACCAGGAGCCTCTGCCACGCGCGGGGAAGGATGGGAACGGCGATTTGGTTCTTCCATATAACGACGGGCACGCGGCTCTCGCCGCTGCGGCATCCCGGTAGACCCACCCGCTGCCCGCGCCCTGGCGCGGGACGAGCTGCCTGACGCTTCTTTTGCAAGTTTCAGTACGTAATTGCACCCTCCTGCCCAACTCCGGCCGGCAAGAGCTGGACCGGCAGTGCCAAAAGCCTTCCTCTGGGTCAGGGCTCTTCCCAGCAAGAAGCAGCAAGCGCCTTAAGCCTAAAGGCAGATTCGGGTCACGAAAACTGACCTCGCGTTCTGAATTTGCTCCCCCGACACTGCAACAGCTATTCCACGCTCAGAAAACTGTCTTGTTATCGGTGGCCCGATCGGGACAGTCAGAGCGTTTAACAGCCATCGTTTCTAATAAAGCCAGTACTGGTGACGCCAGCCAAACGTATTTTTCTAACACGAACATTGTCCTGCACGTCCCCGAGGACTGAGGGCAGACAATACTCAACGCACACGCCACGTGCTGCGCCGCGTCGCAGGTGGATTGAACATCACCCGGGCTGTCCTCCGGCCACCCGTCCCTGTTGTTCAGTGCATTATTTTCACTTGCTGCAAGGAGATCAGAAATACCTTCAACCTTTCTCTGGAATCTTTTGCAATATTTTGTTGTAAAGGGAGGACAATCTGAAGACATATTCAATCCAACAGATTTGTTTTGTGCTGGTTACATTATTGGGAAATCCAATTTCCTGGGAAGAGACCATCCCGTTTTACAGAGACTAAGCTGATAAAAGCCTCAACCTCTATTTTACTCTAAATCGTGCTTTCTTTACTGCTGATGGCTAATGACTCCGGGGCAAGCCAGCAGACTCTCATACGACACACGTCTTGCCGCAGCGTGAGGCGCAGATGCAAACCGGCCGATGTTTAACTGAGACAAATGTATGGCAAGAAAAACCTCGCATTTTTTCCTTGACACGGAAAACGATGCCCTGAGACACGACGCCTGTTCAGGAGGGAAAGCCATTTAGGTCGTTCTCCTCCGGCTTTTGCCCTTTCACTAATACGTTACAGAAAACCACTGAATGCTCTCTCAGGGACCTAAGAGCATGGTCCGTGTACACCATGCCCGCGGCTTCAGAGGCGGGTGCATCATTTTACAGCACAGACCGCAAACTCCGGGCCGCTTTTAATAACCTTTACTGACTTTCACTAAGGGTAGCGCACCATATGTACATTGACGTATGTGACCGGCATTTTCCCATCCACCGGTCTGACGTGATGCATCACCGTGGGCGTGGACCGGCGAGAGGGATGCAGTGATGATGGCGGCAGCCGCGGGAGGTGACCGGGACAGAGCATCCTCGGACCAGCAGGGCAGGGCGGGACAGACGAGGCATCACGGTGACATGAACTGGGGGCAGGCGGCAGCAGCGCAAGACACCAGCGGCAGCTGAAGGCAGCCATTCAATAGAAAGGGAACAGATGGATACTCCTTCAGAAATAAAGGACGATTTTCAGAATAGAAGTAGCCGGGGTAATAAGCGAGACGTTCATGTAGGCAGAAGGGCAGCAAGAACAGCATTCAAAACTGCAGGCACCCGGAAAGGGATTTATCCGAAAGACTTCTGAAAGTGTGCCTTAACAGATAAAATACAGAAGGGGCGTAACTCACTGCAGGCCAAACACTGCATATTAAAAGAAAAAAACATCCTGCGTTAGAAGGAGGGACTTCAGCCTTGGCAGCATCTGCGTCAAGTCCTCCGCTGCCCACGCCAAAACGAACTCCGAATCTCTAAACTCAAATTGTAATTTGCTTCACTACAGAATTACCAACCCAATCCCCAACTACACCTCTCTGGCGAGGGTGAAACTTCAGCCGACGGTGTAATACGTTCACGGACGCCTGCAGACCCAATAATTGACCAGGGCGGATGTGGATGAGATCAGCAAAATCGCTGCATTGCTACCGCAAGCCTCAGCGTCCTACACCAGGCAACGGCTTTGCTATTGCAAGGTGCATAATTTAATAAACCATTAACTCTAACCTGAGGTGAAGTAAATTCAGCGTATTATACATTTCAAAATAGCAGTAGAATTCAATTTAAGTGTCACCAAAAGCCTAATCCTCAGTATACAGAGCATATTAATAAGTGTCTTGGAGCCTGTGGTTTGATTTAATTTCCAGCCGAGTTGTGCTGTCGCACGACTGCGATCCCCGCTGCGAGGATATCTCGGTGCTAGCATCACCGGTGCAAACCGGAGCAGAATCGGACAGATGCACGGTCCCTTCTGGGGTCTTCCCGGGCAAGCAGGTGGGCATACGCTTGAGCTAAAGCAATCCAGTTTTCATTCGTGTCTCTCCTGGGTGCCACCGTTCAGATGCTGATGCTCCCCAGCGATAGCAGGGTCCGTGGCAGGGTCCCCAGGCTCGCCCGAACCAACCCCGCTGTCGGTGCCCTTCGTAGCCACGGGGGCAAAATGCGTCTCTGCTAAGGCAGGTGCTCCTGTAAAAGCTGCGGGGAACGGGCAGAGGAAAGGCTGTTGGCGTGAGGCCGGCGTCACATCAGCGCCGTGCTGCCTGGATTATGCACAAAAAGCCGCTGCGGGCTCAGGCAGGGGCTGCCCCCCCGCAGCCGTGCCGCCGGCACATGGCAGGACTGCGGCGACCGTAAAGTGGCGGAACTGCTGTTTTCCTGCCCCCAAGTCAGGCGTAAAGTGCAAATGGTGCACCGTTTCCGCCGAGAGCCAAAGGCATAAAATCTGCCTTCCGCTTTTGTGGGAGCCGGCCGTGTTTTGGACTTTTTTACGTCACCCCGGTAATAACTCCTCTTGATTAGCAACCCAGGCACGTCCCTCAGCAGTTTGGGAAACGCATCTCTTCTATAAATGACAACAGATTACTTAAGCAACAACTAGAGCACTCTGACTGCTTTTTACTTCGCTCGCATTAACGTCAGTCTCCTCGTATATCTAGGGAACGAATCCGGGATTTTCTTTAAAATGGCGGCGAGCGATACAAAAATAGCAGACTACTTGTCTAAGATAAAGTTATGTTTCTGAAAGGGTTGGAAATTGTTTTTTAATCACTGGCGTCTTTCTTCTGGAATATAATCTGCTGGCTATACATTTTGCTTTTCTACCCAATTTCTCAGAAAAATGCAGCAAGTGTGTTAATAAATAATTTATAAAAACATTACAAAAGATAAAGCACCCCTGCTAAAATGTTTCCAGCCTTCGAGATACCAGTTCATTTGTAATCCTCTCTGCCTCCCCTTGGCTGGAACATCAGCAGAGGGTTATTGCTGCCTTTCTCCGCAGTTCCCTTTTACTCATCCTGCAGGTGTCAAAACACATCTTTGTTTTGAAGGCATCCAGACTGATAAAAGGGAATGGCCCAGCCCGAGTTGCAGGCTGGCTATCTACTACAGATTTGTCTCACAAAAAACGTTTTTCAGGAAAGCAACATCCTGGTTTATTTTCATGGTCCGGCAGGCGAGGGTGGATGTGAAGAGCAGACGTGTCGCTGGCTCTCCCAAAAGAGAGGGCTCTTGCAGATGCTGTTCCCCCCAGAGTTCTGTCCTTCCCCTAACAGCAAACGGGACGTGCTCCCTGTGAATCTCTCAGGACGATTTTGGAGCACGGTGCACAGGAAGGCTTCGTTCTTCGGAAGAGGAAGAAGACAGTTGGGAGGAAGACAGCTTGTGATGAGCTCTGCCAGATGGAATTCAATTTTGGTGAAGGGGAAGACTATGAGAAGATAACATTAGCGAGCAAGTACAACCTGAAGGAGGAAAAATCAAGCAAAAAGCCTTCAACTTGAATAGAACCTCTGTGTGTCTGTATTAAGAAGACTGCAAGACTGCAGGTGGTCTTCAATGGACGCAGTTGCTCTGAAAGCCAGTCAGGGGATGAGAAGGGAAGTGGAAAACAGAATGTTATTCAACGGGATCACCCCCAGGCGAACCGCCGCAGGTCCTGAAGCGCCGTCACTGGGGCTGCTCCCCCCGGCTACCTCAGCAGCCCCGGCAGGGCTCAGCACCCCTCCTTTCCCTGGGCTGCCCGGGCCGACCACGTGCCACCAGGAGGGTGCTCTGCCTGCCAGAAATTCGTCGAAGCCAACCAAGCTCCTTCAGGCAAGCATCTCCACCAAGAGGAGCCGCACATCAGCTCGCTCCGAGCCGGAGACTGCAGCCACACCAGCCAAGCACTGGTCCCAGAGGCGAGCTGCAAGCGTTTCCATCTTCAGCCGGCACGAGTCACAGGGCGCAGGAGCTCCCGCCGCCCAGCTGCAAAACACGGGAGACGTTCCATGGGCAGCGAGCGGGCGTGTGCGTCGGGGAGAAGAGAGCGGCTGTCGCCGCGTGTGACTTTCAGTGCCCATCAGGAGAGCTGGCAGTGACAGCGGCCCCGGACGCCCCGCGGAGACGCCGGGGCAATCAGGAGGGAGACGACGAAGAGCAGACCTGCAGCAGCTGGCTCCTCTCAAGGAGACACGGCTCCTCTCAGGTTTCGGATGCCGATGCAAAGGCGAGAGGTGCTCCAGCAAAGCAGCCTGCAGCGTGGCAGCTTTTGCTTCATTCTTTTTCGCTGGAACACTGGAGTACAGCAGAGCACAACATGAATTGTTACCGTTAAAGCTACCTCTAACGATAGCTAAAATGAAGTTTTGGGGCATTCGTGCTAAACGGAACTTGAGTTTTATGGAATGTGCAGAGCCACAAAAAAGCCCCTTCAAATCTGTTTAACTACTGATCCCACTGTTTAACAGAGCTTTGCCGAGGGCGATGCCAGCACAGACCAAGGTTTGCTGGGGTCAGCAGCCGGGTGCCAGGCTAATGCACTGTCCTGGTTTCGCCAGGGTAGAGTTAATTTTCTTCACAGAAGCTAGGATGAGGGAGGCTGTGTTTTGGATTTGGACTGAGAAGACGTTGATAACGTGCTGATGCTTTGAGTTGTTGCTACGTAGTCAAGGACAGTCCAGCTTCTCGTGCTGGGCTGCCAGCGAGCAGGCTGGGGGTGCCCGGGGAGCTGGGAGGGGACACAGCCAGGACAGCTGACCCAGGCTGGCCAAAGGGATATTCCATACCATGCAACGTCATGCTCAGTATATAAAGCTGGGACGAAGAAGAAGGAAGGGGCAGAGGGATGTTTGGAGTTACGGCATCTGTCTTCCCAAGAAACCGTTATGCATGATGGAGCCCTGATCCCCTGGAGATGGCTGAACCCCCGCCTGCCCCTGGGGAGCGGTGAATGGATTCCTTGTTTTCCTTTGCTTGCGTGCGCAGCTTTTGTTTCACTTATTAAACTGTCTTTATCTCAGCCCATGAATTTCCTCACTTTTACTCTTCCGATTCTCTCCCCCATCCCACCGTGGGGGAGTGAGTGAGCGGCTGCGTGGGGCTTAGCTGCCGGCTGGGGCTAAACCATGACACGCACCCAGCAGCTTCTGTCCTCCAGCCAAAACGAACAAAAAGGGTTAAGGTGTTTGCGAGGAGGCACAGCTAACACCTCCCTTACATGGTTTCTCTGAAATTCTTTTTCAGGAGTAAATATTTCTTAGAAATGTGATTTAAAAAAAATCAAAATAATGAAAACAGAAAATTATTACAAAAAGGTTAACAACCTTGGAATTCCAAGGTTAACCCTTGGAGTTTCAGTTGGACTGAACAATACTGTTTGCACAGCTCCACCAATTCCAGAAGTATTTCGGACCTTTAATGGTCCCTGAATAACGTGACAGGAAGTCTTGAGATGCAGCTGCTCCTGTGGCCGCAAGGCAGCACAGACATGGCGAGGAGCACGGCACCTTCAAAAAGAGCTGTCGAGAAGATGAAAGGAGAGAAAGGAGACAGCAGTCTTTCCAAGAGATCCCATCAAAGGATTATTAAGGAAGCCTGAAAAGGTATCCGCAACTTTCTAATTCTCCGAAAATGCTTTTGCAGAGGGAAGCGCCGTGACGCCCAGCAGAGACACAAGGGGACCGGCCGCTGTATCCTGTCGGCTCCTGGCCAGAGTGGGTATCGAAGTCACTTCTGTTGCGGCTCAGAGCTAAACCAACGCAAAAGACAATTCCACTCTCCCGGCAGTGCCGTGTGCTCCCACCACTCTTACCGTCTTCTCTCCCAGCACAGCTCCACGTGCAGACTGCACACTAAAAACAGGCACTTAGAGCATGTAAATACCCACCTGTCAGTGGGAGGTCCTCCTCTGGTCCTGCAGAAATAATCCTTTCCAAAGAGACGCCATCTGAGAAAAACCACCAGGGGTTCACATCAGCTTCTCCCCATCACGCCAGCACAAGAGGAGGGGCCAAAGCTCGGGTCGGAGGAGGGCACTGCAGAGTGTCACAGCAGTCAGGAGACACCTGAGCCTTTAGAAATTACGGCATTTTGACCACGAGAAAGGCAGGACTTTTTCTTCCTTTCGACCTCGTTTGTGGCCGCATTTTAGGAACGTGGGAGTTTCTCTGTTCGGTATCGTGGTCCATCTCAGCTCTGGCTCTGCCTGTGACACACTCTAAGTTTTTCAGCAGAAGTTAACCCTGGGATACCCACAACCTCTGATCATATAATAACAATAAATAGCACTTTATACTGTTTTCCGTTTATTCTCTTCTGGATTTCCCTGGCTTCACGGCAAGCGCCGAGTAACAGCCTCGACAAGGGGGAGAGCCCGTGCATGAAGACGTTGCAAAGGTAAATAGCACTAAAGGCTATCGGTGCCCAAGTGCCCCCGCCACAGGTCGTGAGCACCATCGCTACCGTCACCCCTGGATGGGATCGCGGCCCTCGGACCCTTCAGTCACCGTCCCAAGGTCACCCAGCGCACCTGCGCCGTGATGCTGCGGGTCGTCACAGCGGCGTGCTCAGGATGCTGAAGCACGCTAACGCCGGTTAGGGACCCCGTGCCATACTCTGCTGTACTTCAATACGCACTTAATTTCATCATATAGGCTAAAACTCCCTTTGGAAAAAGTTTGCTAGCGTAGCGGCAAGAGTTCTTATTCCTGTTAGAAAAAATGCAAAGGCTGGTTGTGCCGAGAGCCTTACTTACAGCTTGCTCCCCCAAAATATGGGACCTATCTAAAGTGCCCACAAACAGCGACGATCTTCAGTGCTTTATCGCCCAGTCATTTCTCTTTTACCCAAATGAACAGTAAGAACTCATTACTAAGCAAAAGTCTAGCAATTTTTACGAGACTGTAAATGCTTCCGGTTTCTGTTGAAAAAGACCAAAACTCTCAAGCTGCCTGTTGCTCCTCCAGCCAGGAACGTGGAAGATGCTGCTGACGCAGCGCAGCACAAGTGATCAGACAGGGAAATGCTGCTCTGCCGGGACACCGTCAAAAAAAAGGGGAAGGTTTTCCTCTCACTTAGGACATAATGGAAAATTTGAGGCAAAAATAACGCAGAATGAAAATACCAAAATGCCAAATTTCCGCAGGACAGCTGCAGGCGTCACATAAAATGCGTTAACTGATTTTCAGGCCTTCATACTTTCTGCCCACAGCTTTCTGACAAGCTGCATTTTAGGAAGGGAGCACTCAGGGAATATCAAGTATCAGTGTAGACATTAATAGTAAAAAACAGCTGAATATCAAAGTATATCAGCATCCAGGAAAAACAGCTTAAAGAGAAAATACTGCCTAAGTCTCTGACATGAAACTAGCGTTTATGGATCCTCTGCAAGGTACCGCTGGCGCATGCAGAACCGCACGAAGGGTAATTAAAGACCGCTAACAGAGTATTGCCCAACTACAGCGTCCCCTTCAGCGTCTCCCACTTGCTCTTTCCGGGGCAGACGTCTTGCCTGGAAGGCTTACCACTGGCACGACCGCGGATGCCCCTGGCTTTCCCTGCCATTTCCTACCCCGCGGTAAAGCATTCCAGTGACTCCTGCGGCTGCCGAGAGCACCCTGCGAGCGCACAAGGAACGAAGAGGCAGCGCAGTTTCCCCCCACGGCTCCCAGAGGATTGGGTTATCGTATTTCAGCAATTACTGCGAAAGCCCGACTTACGGCAGGGCTCCGAGGGGCTCTGGCATCTCCCCGTGCCCGGCGCATCTCCGCCTGCGTCCCGCTCCGCTTCGGCGGCTCACCTGCGAGAACGTGCCACTTACACACTTTTCCATCACTTATTCAGTTAAGTTATTCAGTGCGCAGTTAATGCGCGTACCACGCGAAGCAGGTACCTGCCAACCTATTGCCCCGTGCTTGTTAGCCCTAATTGGTTTGACTGGCCGACAGGACCAACACCAACGGGCTGAACATCCCTATCCACTTGTATCAGCATCCCCTGCACCTCTCAGTTCCACAAGCATCTTTATCGAGAAGATCTCATCTGTGCAAATGCTGCTGGCAAACGAATAAGCTAATGAACATTCGTTGAACAAATGCATGGGCTTTATTTAAAAATAGAACCATAATTCCTTTTATTCCGGTTTTTCTATAGCTGCACAGGAAGATGTCCTAACACGTCCTGTCGAGGATTCCTGATCTCACCTTGCTGTGACTGTTACTGCTATTACATTACTGCAGAAAGCGGGGAGTCATTCAAAAAACCAAACAAATAGTAACATTAATGAAACCCGAGTGCCTAAAATGCACATTTTCCCCCATATTTAGGCAAACAATTACAGAAAAGTTGGCAATCAGAGCAGCTCTGTCCCGTGTCATGAAGAACTAATATTTAGCCACTGTCTGAATTCACAAAAAGTTTTTAGCATGGTCATATAGCACCGTTTATGTACTTCTTAATTAAGAAAAAGGGCAACACTTCACGTTAATGTATTACTTCCCATAACCACAGGACCTTAACACCAGCACTAAAAAAGACATCAGGATCTGCTAAAGGCAAGATGGAAAACAATGACTGTCCAACAAACTCAGAGTCTCCGGCCGTACAGCACAAGTGTGGAAGAGAGCAAGAGACGGATGGTTATTCAGGGGTAAGGACGAAGCCTGCCTCCAACAACCTTTGCAAACAGCAGACCGCCCCGGCAGCCTGGCAGCTAGATTAAGTTTAAATTCCTGGGGCGCCAATTACCAATACACAGAAGGGAGCGCTGCGTCTCGCTACTCAGCCGTGCCAATGTTTGAAAATTGTCTATATCTGAGAATCTGCATTTTCCCTGCATTAGTCATTATGGGCACAAACAGGGTTGTTTTTCTTCTTCTTTTTCCATTGAGAGGAAATCTGGTGCCGTTTTGAAGGTCTAAACACGCGCAGCGCGGGTGTTCATACACGCACGTCGTACCTGCAGACAGGCCAACAAACCCCGTGGCCGTGTCTGTGCGCTGAAGCCTTTCCAGGAGTCCGAGGACCTGCCATCCCTCATGCCTAAAAAAAGGCTCCGGCAGCGCCGTTCTGCGCTTGAGTGACTGCAAACAGCCAGGGCACCGCTGCTTGAGGAGGCTAACAGGTAATGCAAAGAACAGCTACCGCAAAGTCCTCCCCAGCGCCCCTTGAGGTCATCCGCAGCCTCAGCCCCGTCTTCTCCTCTGTCGCTCAGAGCACGACCTTCTCTTTCTAGAAATCAGAAAAGTGATAGAAAAATACGAAAACCCAATGTAGGAAAACATCACCACCGCCCTGATCACTTCCCCTTCTCTCGGCTCCAAGAGGTCCATGTGAGACGCTGCCAGTGCCCAGGGCTGGACCGTCTTCCTGCAGAGACACCACAGTGCGTGCTCGGCAATTACATCATCTCTTAAAAATATTAAAGGTGTTTGGGGTACGGCAGCATTTCAAATCCATTATCAAGAAAGCTTGAAACGTCTCAAAAATGTAAAAAAAAAAAAAAAAATGAGGAGGAGACCTCAGCTGTGGCGCCTTGTACGACAGACCTGCCGTGACAAGCGCTCTGTGCCAGCCCGCAGCCGCAGTCACCGTGCCGCAGTCTCTGCCTACGGCAGGATAACCGCTCGTCTTAGAGACTCAGAAAACTGCATTTTGCCCACTGACGGTTCAAGCTGACTGGTTTTCATTCCTTATCCCTTTGACCACTCTCCAGGGAGAAGGCACGTTGTGTAAATCATAAATGAAAATGCAAAGTTGTTTAAGTAAAAAAATCGGATGCCACCGTATAATTAATGGCTACAGCACAGTATAAGAGCACAAGAGAGACCGCTAGTCTCTGTGGCTTGTCCGAGTCTTGGCCCTTATGCTGAAAATGCTAGTCAGAAAAGATCAAGAACAACTGCATGGGGATTTTTAATCAATAGCTAACCTGACAATAGGATTTGGAGGAAGATCATCCCATAAAACACAGGCGGCATCACAGACTAATTGTATTTACTTCCTATTGACCAGAGACTTGCATGGCAGGCAGCGAGCTCCATACCCCAGCAAGGTACTACATGTCTCTCTACAAAAGCAAAAACGCCCATTTGCCTCTGCGAACTGAAAAGCCAAACTTTCTGCTGGAGGTTAACGTTAAACACTGCCTTGTCCGTACCCGTTTTGGAATGTGGGAGTCATTTATCGGGCGGTGTTCAAGTGGAAGACTCTGTGGCAGATGCACAAAGTACCTTCGCCCTTTCTCCTCCTGGTCTCACTCACCCTAAGTTCCTTGCGGAGCCAAACAGAAACATTGTGCAGACGTTAGAAAAGCATCATTCTTGGCCAGCTCTTTCCTCTCTGGCTCCATAACCTTGAGCGCATGCCTGAAGGATGCCCGTTTATGCCTGGGAGATGCTGTCATGAATCACAGACCCTACTCCTCCCACAGTGAAGGCAGAACATGTCTTTGTCTCTGAACACCAGCGTACTACATCCGCAACAAGATATCCTGCAACGCGTTTTATAAATAGGCTCGTGAGAAACATACTTCCCATCCACTCACCTCAACCCAAAGCAATTATCAGAGCAAAGACGATGCCTAGACATCGACACCCCCCTTCGACTGTGAATGCGCCAGTCCTCAGGGTGCAGGTAAGAAGATCCTGTGATGCTGAGATGCAACTCATTAGATGTCAGCTCGCGAAGCGCCGCGACAGCGAAGTCCAGCCGCACTTTGAGACAGCACGCAACAAAACCAAAAGGAAATACAGAACTTGCCATTAAAGATCGGAGGGGTGGCCTACGAGGGGAGGACCTCTGGGGGGACAAGGACAGGCTGGCCAGCCCGTAACGGAGCGGGATGTTGGCACTGCCCATGGTCGGGGAGCACGCAGGCTACGTGAGCATCGCTCAGGCTGCTGGATAACGGGTCGAAATCATGGGAAATTTCCTGACAGAAAAATGGGCAAAGCTAGAAGATACTTTCTCAAACGTAATGGAAAAAGCTTTGCTCTTTGGGAGCAAACCTCCCTAAAGTTCATAGCCCAATTTGAGGTTGGGGCTCTGCAGTTTGATTTTGTATCGCCTCTTCCTCTTAGAATCTAATAGGAAGGACTTTGCTGTCTGCCCTGAATTTCTTCAGAAACAGGGACCTTCCTTAACATTTTCAGTTTACGTGAAAATGTTCATGAGCCGAGCTGCCCTTCAGGGATGCTGGAAACCTCCCAGCACCTGCGGTGACTGTGCCTGGGCTGAGGGCTGATGCTGACGGGGGGACCTGCAGCACCTTTCAACCCCGTGCGATACCGGTACCTCTCCAAGCTCCCGGGGCAGTGGATGGAGGATGCTTCCACCAAGCCCCAGCCCAGACTCCTGTTCCTGCGTAGGCAAGAGCAGAGGAACCAAGTGACCTACTATCCAGCCTGCCGTGGTCCCCTCTGCCTTCACAGGGACACCCGGGACAGACGCTGGCTCGGGAAGCACCGCCATGCTGTGCCAGCACTTATTCAGAGGGAATTCAGAGTTTCCTTTGAATTCTTGTGTCACACCATCCATCAAGGGCACCGGCAGAGATGGATGCTGAACAAGTCCTGCTGCCCCAGGCAAACAGGACTGTAAGTGTCGAGGTTTCACCCAGTTCAACGCACTGCACCGTGAACATTTACTGGCTTCCTTAGGCGCGCCTACACCCCGCTCCCCCTCTTCTCGCTGCTGCCTGCATCCAACCACGGACGCAGGTCAGGACCTCGAGAGGCTGCAGGGAAACGCACTAAACGTCTGTGGGATCGATGTGGTCACGCTGCGTTTTCAGTGGAGTCACAGCTTTCCTCCATGGAGGTGAAAAACTGCTCACACCGCTGCAGCGAAGCGTTTTCCCCTTTGCTTACACGTGGCTTTTATATGGAGAGGACGCAAACCAAGCTAAGACGCACATAAACATCACAGAGGACAGTGACATTTTGTGCACGTTCCCTTTGACGTTCCAGGCACCGTCCTCTGTGGGTCGTGGGGCATCTTTTGTGCAGCAGAGACAGCAGCATCAGCAGCATCGTTTTTAATATGGAAGCGCAATGGCAAAACCAGGGAGAAAAAGGGATTATTTTCCATTTGCTTCTTGAAACAGATGCCACTTTGCTCAGACCTGTTTGTTTCCAGGACCGCAGGGATTTAATCTTTAAAACAATAATATTATTACAATATGTGTCAAATGCTGTTTTCTAACAAAGGAAAACAAATTGCTTCCACTTTGTAAGCAACAGTAACCAGTCAATAATACAAACAGCTCTGCAAACGTAGGGTTAGCATCTCGGTCCAGCGAACGCCCACCCCGGGCAAACTCCCGCACATGAACCTGAGCTGGCCCACCACAGCCCAAGGAGCCCTGGGGAGGGATCAGGCCACTACCCAAACCCCGCAGAAATAAGAGAAAACTCTGCTTGACTCCTCCAGGGGCTTCACTGTGCCCAAAACAGCCAGAAGAAAAATCACCGAGTGACCCCAAAAACCCTCTCAAGACTAAACTCCCCACTGGAGGAAAGCACATCCACCACAAGGCTGGTCACAAGGTTCCCCCCAAATGCAAAGAGCCGCAGGGCTGATTCCTCTCCCACGCCGTGGCGTGCCAGCACGGCAGTCAGCTTCCCGAGCTCCTGTGCCTGCCTCGCTTCAGCATGGGAAAACACAACTGAAAACCTTAAAAGAGTCTCGCTTTGGCTGACAGTCTGTTTAGGGAACGTTTGAGCTGGCATCGGCTCTGTATTTGCTAGAAACTCATCCAGAGAAAATACATCATACCTCTGAACAGAGACACATGACTGAGAAGATCCCCATCAGCTGCAGCCAAACAAAATCCCCCCAGACAATGAAACACAGGACCGCCGACCTCCCCGGCAGCAACGCGGCCCTACGGGCTCGACTGCGTTACCCCCAGCAGGGAGGAGTTCGTCGTCGTCCTACCTGCAGAAGCCAGTAGCACCTTCTGTGAAACGTGGGGATGATGGAGGAATGGACGTAGCAGCCGTACAAGCACTAGGGACACAAAAAGAGAGAAAGCAGAGTCGGGTTAGCAAAGGAAACCATCACCCAAGGAGGCAGCGCCGGGGATGGGACCGGCAGCGCGTTATCCGCTACCGGAGGATGTCATTGCTGAAGTCAGCCCAGGGCTGGTAACGTAAAACACCAGATCACGGCACCCCAAAATTGTTTTTTAAAACATTGCTACGGGTTACGGAATCGCTCTCCTCACAGCCCTGGCTGCGCCGGCGCGCTGCGTTCACCCGCAGCTCAGCCGCCCAGGTGCGGCCACGGCGAACGGCGTCTCCCCACGGTGCTCTGCGTCCTGACACACAACACAGAGGTGGGTTTAGTGAGCTGCGTTTTAATCTTTGCTTCAACATATTTTTATCTATTAAAAGCACACCACAAACATCTCTTTCCCATGGTTTATCATCTGGGTATGTAAACTGAAAAAATTGCTGTCAGGTATGTTATACAGCAAAATGACAAAATACAGTTGCTTTTTTTTCTGCTTCTTTTTTAAAATGAACCTGCTTCTCTGATTAATTGAAATCAGTAAGGCTAAGGAATTCTTTCTGCAGGAAAAAAACAAATTTCCAGTAGGTTAAAACTCTTCAACAATGCTGTTGGTTGGAAGCTAAGTGCAAACCAAACACACAAAACAGTTTTGAATTTAAAAGATCCCGGTACGATTCCTGTCCACAAGATTTGTTTATTATTAAGAAAGCAGCATTATTTTCTGACTCCGCTGGCTTTTAATACAGCGCGCATGGGGGATGGGTGTGCGCGTAACGATATATGCTCCCATACCGAAGGCGATTAGTTTTCCTTAAATGCGAAACTGCAACAGCCCAGCAATGTGCTCGCCGCTTTCTTCAGGTATTTCCCCTGGAAGATCGCCGGCCGCGCGTATTTTAGGCACACCAGTATTCTGCCATTACAGAAGGAAAAAACAAACAAATCCAACCGCAGGGGCTTTTTAAGGGGAATTGCTTTTTTTGCTTTACTCCAGTGACTGCATCGACTAGAATGACCCTCGCGATTAACGCGCTCTTCACTCGCTCGCAGCGCTGACTGCACCCTCCCGGGGGTCCTCAGTGGTGCGGGGTGCGGGAGTCGTCACCCGGCATCCTCCCGGCAGCAGTGGCGGCAGGACGGGATGGCCCCGGCTGGACTTCAGCGAGACTTCGAACCGCGAGAAGTGGGACGCGAGCGGGTGCGCACTGGAAAAAACTCCTCGCGGAATCACCATCCCAGTTGTCTGGAACACCTGTTTCTGCAGACAAGGATGCCGCGGCACCAGTAGCGACGCGAAGGCTGACGCGTGGCATCGAGGCTTTACCGGCGCTGGCGGGGGTGACCCAGGCTCAGTGCCCCGGTGACGCCGTTATCCCGCCTGCACACCAGCCCGTGCCAGCTCACAGCTCCGTCCGTGCCAGCCCCCCAGCGCAGGACACCAGCCATTTGCAGGAACACAAAGGAGCCGGTAAATCTGCATTTGTGATCCTTCTGCCCGGAAGGCACCTCGCAAACCATGAGAGCAGCAAGAACCCCTGATGTCATCAGCGTGCCCTGTAACGGGGCGAGCGTTAAACGCGTGCGCTTATCGGCGAGCGCACGGGGAGGCCGGTGGCAGCGTCTCCTCCCCGAGATCACCGCTCACAAGGTCAGCCCGAATTAAAAAGGATTTAAGGACTGCTGGCTGCTATCACCGAGCTATTTTTGAAATACAAATGACAAAGATTAATAATGGTTTTCAATGTGTCAAGGGTACTTTCCACAGACCGAAAAAGCAGGGAGGAAAAGTAGAGGGGAAAAAAACCCTGCAGAAAATAATCCGAAGAAAAGCTTAACATTTAAATCCCCCCACTCAGCCTGGGGAAAATCAGACTCCGTTTGGTTAAGATAATACCTGCCAGTGACTCCTGGCTGCACGGCGCCGGGGGCTGCATTAAAAGGGCTTTAATGTGTGGCTGCTGACTCAGAGCCGGTCCCTCCACTTCGGAAAGCAGCTTGGGCGGTGCAGCATCTTCCAGTCCCACCGGCTTCCCAGCGAGGACGGGGGGGTCTGGAGCACGCCGCTGGAGGAGCCTCCGCGACAGCGAGGAACACCCATAGCACCTCACCAACGTACGTCAATATATATCAAAATATATCAGCACCCCCCTCCCTTGATTCACAGCCCCGATTTGCTGTGAAGTCAATTGAAACTTCACCATGATTAAAACAAAAAATAGCGACAAGCACTAATGCTGAGCTCCTGGTAGCTCGCTGTATTTGGCAGGTAGGAAAGCTGCTCCCTATCTCCAGATCTGTCTGGCGTATAATTCTAGAGGTGTCAATAATGAATTATGTAAAAGCACCCCACCTCCATGAAACTGGTTTGCAGCATTTCAGCAAACCATTCAGAAAACTCTAACGGTTCCCAGAATTTGCAAAGCACCCAGAATACAGAAGTGATTTTTAAAAATTTTTTCTTTTCTTTTCCCTCGCCACGTGGCACGATATGGAATCCAGTTCTGGACTGATGTTCCTAACTTGGGTGGCCGGGACGAAGGAGCCCCACACGTAAGCAAGACCCCGGCCTCGGGGGGACAGCGGGGAGCTCCTCTTCACGGGCACCGCGCGCTTGCCCCGAGCCGCAACACAGCTGCAGAGAAATGCGCCGCGGCGGGAGAAACACGCCCTGGAAACCCAGCTTTCGGAATAAAGACAAAATGAGCGATGGTGGCAATAAAAACAACATCAATTTTTGGATAAAAAGGCATAAAAAATGTTTAAGATACAAGCAGAAACCTTGGAAATCCGAGCTTCATTCCTTCGGCCGTTAGACGACATCAAATCTGAAGTTGGGCAGCGCGGGACACGTGGGTTTCCAGGGAGAGGGTGCACTGGGGCCGTTTTCCCCCTCAGACCCCCGCCTGCGACACGGGGCGGCCATGAACCCCTCTCCTTGAACGGGTCAGGGCTGCCAAGCGCCCGGTCGGCAGGGGACGGCTCGACAGACGACGCTGCAACTGATCAGGAGAACAGAGTTACCTCCCCAGCTGGCCTTCGGAGACAGGTAACCAGGGCACACTTAGTGCCTTTAGCTAAAGGGGTCTTTCAAATGAATTCCTGCTCCAAACAGGCAAAAGAGGTTTCATCAGCCGAGTTTTCTGGTTTTTTTTTTGGTTTTTTTTTGTTTTTTTGTTTTTTTTTTAATTGGGGAGGTAAAAAATGCGCAGGCCTGTGTGTCTGTGGCTATGTTAATGCTGGGCTGGGCGCTCAGCCAACGCATTAAGCGAAATCGAATTCCTGAAACCAGCTTTAATCAGCAGATTTTTAAGGTTAGAACGACTCTCTCCTCTGGAAGCCTTGCCAAGGTTAATTCTGTCCTGAGCAGGCTGAATTAATGGGCTGGACAGGGGGGAACATTTTTTTTCATGATTCTCTTTTAGGTTTACAGAATCTCAGGAGAAAAGAAATGAGGAGAAACGCCACTTCAGCAGCTCATCGACTTCTGTTCTGAGAACAGAGGCCAAGATGCGCGCAGCCGCCGCCTCCACGGGAGCCGAGCGCCCTGGGAGCCGGCATCCGCCCGTCCCCCGGTGAAGCCCCGAGCCGCGGCGGCCGAGGGGCGCGGACGCCGGCCCGCGCGCATCGCTCCCGTCCCCGCCGGCACGGCGAGGCGGGGATGCCCGTGGTGGCGGCGCGGCCCAGGCCTGCAGCACCGGCTCCGGCGGCGCACGCCACGGTCGCCCTTCGGGGAGGGGTGCGCTCGTCCTCGCGAACGTCACGGCGCGCGGAGCCAGGGGCGCGCAGAGCGCAGGCTCCGTCCCGCAGCGGCGGGGGTGCCCCTCTGCGCTGACACGCCGGCCGAGAGCCACAACCGACGCGGCCCCCCTTGAACGCGAAATCCATACCGGCCTCCAGAAGTTCACGGCTACAGGCACCTCCTCTGCAGCCCCCATGCGGTGCACGGCGAGCCGGGCCCCGCCGGCTCCGCTTCATCTTGCGCCTTTTCAACATCGACGGGTAATTAAAGAGGAAAGGGCCTTCTCTGGGCAGAGGGGGAGAGTCGTGCGGTTACAGCTGCCTACCCCTCCATTGATATGCCGTCCACATCCTTCATTACCGAACTCCTGAAAACTGGGGGGGGGGGGGGTGGATCAAAGTATTAGTGGATTTTTCATCCTGAGCTCCTTAAAGTGATTGTGGCTTATTTAAAAATAATACAATAATGCTGAGGTGTTCTTCCTTAACAAGAACACCTTGGGAATGGAAATAGGAAAGCAAGAGAATAAAAAATTGAAGATAGGGTTGGACAGGCTTTGAAATTCTTCTCCCCCGTGAGTTACACTAGTGGATATTTAAAAAAAATAAAAACCGCCTAGATTTTGTCCAGATTTTCACAATGAATTCCCAATTCCCTTAATAAGAAGCTAAATCAATCTTTAGAGAACAAACCACATAAGACCTGTGGCTCTAAATTATTAAAATATACTCGAGTAATTTTACAGTGTAAGGCTTCAACTTCCAATACCCCAGCAGCCTGCAGCCATCGCGGGCAGGATCTGCACAGGTTATCCCGGAAAAAGGACCGTGCCCTCCGCCACGGGCCTACGGCGAGGCAGGGACGGACCAGGCGGCTTGCTCGGCACCGCGGCCACGCGCTCCTGCCACGGGGCCTTTCCTGAGCCGCAGACGCTGCGCACCGGGCATCAGAGCCGTCCCCCTCCTCCCCAGGGGCAGCTGTGCCGGCGTCCCGCCCTCCCTGCCGCCCGTCCCTCAGGTCCTCCTTCTTTCTTTTGGAGAGGGAAGAAGAGAGGGAGGAACGAACGTGCCGGGAAAGGGCACGCGTTCCCTGCGGAACCCAGCAGCCCGGGATTTGCACTGAAAGCCCGAAACGAATAGTCTTTTCAGATGAACGTGCTCAGGTGGACTTGGCAGTGCTGGGTTAACGGTTGGACTCGTTGATCCTAAAGGTCTTTTCCAACCTCAATGATTCTGTGATTCTATGGCAACAGCAGCAAAAAGTGCCCCGAATAATCGAATCTGACTACCAGACAAGTGAAAACCAAGACATGGGTTAAAAAAAAAAAAAAAAAAGGCACGAAATCATCAAAATAGGGGTTGCGAAATTCCTTATGAAAAGGCTCCTGAATCAAGCGAACGCAGCTGCGAAAGAGAAGGCTGCTGCCTGCGGCCTCCTGAGGCGCGGTGGGAGCTAGAAGCCCACGCAGAAACAGCCACCAAATACCCCAAGGAGCCCAACACAGGGGAAGCCTCAGGCCCCAAGAGCTGCCTGGCCGCACGATCCGACACGTGCCCGCTTCTCCGTAGTCCTCCGCTCTGCGGTGGCGCGACGCGCGAAGGCGAGCGCATCTCGGGAAGCTGGCTCGGGTGCCGACTGTCCTAAAATTGAACATAACGTTTCCCACGGCCGGCAGCAGGGGTCAAAGCCCCCGGTAGGAACATAATGCCGACGTTTAACAAAGCAGGGACAGGGACAGCCGCTTCAGCAGCCTCTGACGCTGGTAGCGCGGGAGGATGGAAAGCCACCGCCGCTGCCCGTGGCTCTCGTGGTGGTGTTGAGCAGCGCGCGCGAGTCTAGCAGCTGATCGCACGCCCGTTACACCACTGTACGGCGCGGGATCTCCGTCTGTAATTACACCAACGCTTTCAAAGCTCCTCCACCAATTTCCATCAGGGAATAGCAAACTGCTCGCTGCGGCAGCACTGCTGCCGTGCACCAGACCTCCCGGGAAGGCCAAATGAGGCGTTAGCTTCATTCTTCTCATCGTCCTGATGACGGGGCACAGGTCTCCTAAATGAGCAGCTGTATCTGGGCCCAATCCAGCTCTGCCCCTGCCCTCGGCCTGCCCATCACCTGTGCAGCCACGCAGCGCACCAGGAGAGGTACGACGCAGGACCTGCCGCCGTGCAACAGCACGCAGACTACTTCTGGCACAGGCTTCTCAGGCGTAGAAGGGAAAATGGAAAAGCAGCGTGCAAGTTCTCATCTCAGCATCCTTCAATGCAGTAATCTGTGTTTCGGAGAGACCAGTCAAAACGCAACAATAAAATCCACGCTCCCATCCCTATCGCAGACGTTTCCGTTATCCGTTCATACAGATACCACTGTTACCCTATTCTTTTCACCAACTTTTCCATATCCCCGCAGGGACACTATCCAATCTTCCTGAAACCGATTTCTCTGGATTTCATACCAATGATGATCAGAGAAATCTGTCAGCTGTTTGCAGCGATACGTTTGTTTTACATCTACGAGTGATTTTCCATCTGCATCTGTAAGGAGTACCCGCAAAATTCTCCGCTGATCTTCTCCGACCAGGCAGAGCATGCCTGGAAAAGTGAGGCAACTGAAAACCTTAGGCCTCTAACGTCAGCTGCCTCTTGGCCAACAAATTAGCAAGCACAGGGGAAAACCCTCAGATTTTACGTGCGTCACCTCTCTTTTCAAACAGACCTGAAGTAAGCGCCCGCTGAGATCGGGTTATCTTGTAGCAGATGGTCCCTCCTTCAGGACAGGGATGCTAAAGCCACGACACGTTCCAAATCCATTTAAAATATCAGATTAGGCTTGTCCCTGTCAGCCGCAGGAGCTGGGAGACGGCAGCGGTTCCCGCCTGCTCCATTAATCAAAATTCAGTGAGAAAAGCCAACGTGCTGCTATCAAACCCCCTGACTCGATGCCAACACCACGCACAGGGAACCTAAAGCCATCAATCTTACTTTTCCTCCCCCGGCAGCGAGATGCGGCTGGGCAGGGGGGAGCCACGACGGGGCTTGGCCAAGCAAGCGGAGAAGCAGGTTTTTGACAACTCTCGTAGGGCAACGCGATGACAGTGACACCAAGTTGACAGGGACGCGACAGGAAACCGACCTCAACGTTTCTCCGTCCAAATCGGCCCCGGTACAGCTTTTTGAAATAGGGAGGTGTCACCGTGGCCGAACCCTGCAGCACTGAGGAATCACCCCGCAGGAGCAGGCGGGCTGCACCCAGAGGTCTTATTTTGACCTAAAAAGGGAAAAAAGTATCATAACATAGGGAGGCTTCCAAAACTTCCTGTTACTGCAGCAAATCTTCAACTAAACCACAGCTAAACAAGTTTTGTCACTCCTGATTCTAGTGAAACACAGATGTTAGACAAGTTTAGATGTTCCTCCAACCAACCAACGTTTATAGATAGCAACTTTTATTCAGCAAAGTGCAAAAAACATGCTCAGATCTCAGCGCTGGACTGATCTGCACTGCCAGCAAGGTTTGCCTTTTATCGATGTCAACAGAACCTAAGCAATTGCTTAGAGTTTGCCAGTTTGGGCAAGGAGTCCCTACGTATCGACAGCAGATCTCAAAAAACATCTTCAAATTTCTACATGGTTGCAAAATCCCAGAGAGCCTGACCCTTCGCTTCTGGGCTACAGCTGGCACGGCTGCAGCATCACAGCGTACCTCGTTGCAGCATTGGGCACTGGCTGCCACGCAGGCATTCAGCCTGGTGCAAGAATTTGGGGTTTAATCCTGTTGGCTCTTTTTCTGACGTGTTTCAAACGCTCCTGATGCCCTTGATGTCACCAGAAGTTATACATCGATAATGGTGTCTGGATAGAGCCCAAGGATCTCATTTGATGGCTTGTCAAGGAAGGAGAGGTTACTGCAGCCTCAAAATCTGCAGCCAAGCTCTATTCGTTGCAGGACCTTGTCACTTCTGGTAGCTTTTGTTACCAAATATTGTTCTGTTTACCTCGGGACTTGTTAGAAAGCAATTTTTGAAATGTTCAATATTTAATGAAATATTTAAATGTTTAATGGGTTCTTCTTCACACCCTGTTTTCCCTCTGTGGAGTTCTGAAGTCACTGCAAGGACTGTGGGTTTTAACTTTCTTACTGTTAGAAATGATTCTTCTAACAATGTTCGCTAACCGGCAAAAATCTGCATATATGGGTACTGACCTTCGGTGCTCCATATCCCAAAATTTAAATCTTATGCCTGCAATCCTACACTGTATGCCTGACAGACATCCCTCCACCCTCCTAATCTGATCCTCAGACCTTTCTTTACCATAGTCCCACAGACTGAGGCTCTTCACCTGAAGACTTCTCACTCGGACCCGTGCGAACGACTCCTGTCTTTGGCACACTTTGCTACGTCTTCTGTACACGCAGGAAGGAGAGTAGTTCCTACAAAGTGATGTATTTTAGCATCTTCCCTTGATTTTTCCAGGGAGCACTATTTCCTTTAGGTCTAGTCTTTAGACTCGCTATGTGTCATGTTGATGCCTGAAAAAGAGACGCGCTAAATTGCGCTACCTGTTCCATACTGGAGGGTAGCGACATTTCCTCTTTGAACATGTATGTGTTTTTTTTTCCCTAGTCCAAAAACCCCAGGCCCGGGAGTCTGGCGCGCTGCCGTCGCTGAGGTCCACCGCACAGGCGGCAGGGAGAGGCGCCACGCCGGAGAGAAAGAGGACGGGGACTCGGCAGTTCCACCTCGGCAGAAACTCCGCTGGGTTTCCTACCTTCCCCGTTAAGACGCTAACGGTGTGCAGCCGCTCTCCTCGCAGGAAGGCACTTGGCAATCAAAGCCCTTGTTTCTTTCCATCAGACTTGCCACAAAGGAAAAGTTACACAGAAATGTTACTACGAATCTAGCGAGGCTATCACGGAGTTAAATTATTTTGATAATAAACAAGTTGATAACGGCATTTTCCAGCCTGCCCAAACCTCTCTTTTCTGCACCTGGTCTTTATGCTGGCAGCCTTTGTGTTTTCAGGACGAGCATTTACTGGTGCCATCCGCTGGCTATCGAATCCTCCGGTGTTTACCCATCGATCTCCTACCTGCAGCTCGATACCAAATTAGAGTCCAAGGTCAAGCCTTTCTGCAGGTTATGTCCCACGTAAGCCCCTGCCTTTCCCATCTGAGAGAGCCTGGCCATGGACCCAGCCACGGACCCATTTGCTGTTTCCGGGGAGGCCGGGCAGGCACAGGCAGCCCCAAAGCGGAGAAATTCGCCTTTCCGTGACGCCAGAAGCATGCTGGCTTCCTGACCTTCCACCGCAGACTAAAACAACACTGCAGCACGCTACACACCAGCTATCAAACTCTTAATTTTTTATACTGGTAATTCTTTTAATAAGAATTCTTTAAATATTCATGGAAAGAAATGCATGAGGCCAGTTCAACAAGAAGTGATAGCTTTAATCTCAGCACGCTCTGCAGCAATCCTGCCTGCCGCTCTGCAGCGAGAGAAATGACTTGCAGAGCCACCGAATCCCCCGGCAGGGAAACCCCAGCCCTGCTGCAGCTGCTGGGAATTTTGCCATCGGCTGCAACGTGGCCAGGGCTTCGGCATCTTTCCTAAGTCGCCTAAACCCCGTCCTGCACTAAGTCACAGTACGAAAAGCACAAGGCGCTGTGTCTCCAAAAAGTGAACGTTAGACAGCGTCTCTACAAGCGCAAAATTCAATACGAATTTTCTATTATTTGCGATGCTGTCAACGGCAAGAGGATTCAACAGGAACTGCCCACGCTAGCCTGCTACTTCACTGCTCAAATTGGTATTAGCCACACACTTGCAATTGGGTTATCCTTGAGTTTTGACTACAACTAACCTCGTAAAATCTTTAATGAATTCCATAGGAAGCAAATCCACAGCCCGGTCCTGCCGTAGGATCATTGGTATGCAGCCCCGCATACCCACCTGCAGTAGCTGCCGGTTCGTAAATGCATATTTCTTTATTAATATGGGGATACTTTAATCTCAGTCTAATTTTACCTTTAGGGAAGCTATATCCCGAGGCTGCCAGGAGCTAAAACCCTCCAGATGCAGCGGTGTAATTTGTATTCAAAGCAGCAGGTCTATCTGTCAACATGTTTGTCTCCCCTATCTGCCAACTCTTATTTATAATCCCATTCAGATTAATGAATGACAGTAGTTCTCATCACAAGAAATTTGATTAATCAATTTAAGTGCTTAATCACCCTGGCCTGGGTGAGAACCGTACGGGAGAGATGCTGCCTGGAGAGGGACAAAGTTGTGAGACGCAGGAGGAAAACGTTGCAGCTTTCCCTCGGGAACAATCCAAGCGGGGAGCGTGCACGGGATCCTCCACGGGATTACAAGCTTTCCAGGAGCTGATGGTTTCCTTAGGGCCAGCGGTCATGGCCAATTAGGCACAAAATACCCTTTTCAAACCACCTCCTAATCTGACACAAAAGGTTTTGCATGACCCGCCTCATTCCCCGCTACCCATGTGGCTCACCACCAAATCATAAAAAAAAAACCCCATGGGGGATGACCGTGATAACCCAGTCGGGCATCCCGCGCGACATCCTGCTCCGAATTCGTTCCTGCCCATCACTTTCCTGTACCACGAAGACCCCCACAGCTTGGCAACCACCAGCTTGAACATTCTGGAATAATCTCCAAGGTTTTCTGGAGACCTGAGAGACGTTTCAGAGGGCGGGGAAGAGCAAGGCTGAGTACAAATCACTGACTTCTGGGAGGATTATCTAGGAGAGAGGCCACGCAGTGTGAGCGCTGCTCTGAAGCTACTCTTGGGGATGCTCTGAAGGGCATGCTGAAACCAAAGAAACTTATAAAAAGTCTGAATCTCAGGAGTAACGTCATCTTCTCCTCCATGAAAGAGAAGTTTACAGACAAGTACTGCTCTTTGCTGGCAGACGAGATGTATCTGAACTCCATGACAAAGAAGCAGGCATTCGTCGTGACCTGGCCTGGATAGTAGGATAACGGGCACCTTGCGAGTACACCAGTCAATGCTGCTTCAGAATAAGCCCCAGCTCTCCTGCTGCCAAGCCTCGTCTCATGGCCACGCACTGGAAACGAAGATCAGAGTCTCCCGATCACACTCTTCGGGGATCGAAGCCCAGCACTATTAAATCTCTGCATCGCTGATCTGATGACAAACAGGGAGCTGCTGTGAACAGCAGTTACAAGTGACCAAAGGAGCGTGGAGGAGCCGGCAGCGCGGGCAGGGTCGTCCGGCGGAGGGAACAGGATATTCTGGGAAGACGAACTCCCTTCAAGGCAAACCAGCCTCTGGGTAGCTATTTTCCCAAGACGGGGGAACGTTTCTTGGAAGGTAACGAGGGCTCAGGAAAGGGTTACGCAGCCACAGCTCGCCCACCGCTTCCCGCGACGACTGCGCAGCACCAGGGCGACAGCAGATAACCTGGTTCTTGGGCGCACGCTCGGGGACGCTGAAGAGATGCAGGGAACCAGACAGAAAAGGAAACAAATGGATTTGGTGTCCGCAGCTGAAAAGCCGGCGGTGGTATAAGGAGAGGCCTGGAAAAAGGTATGGTGGCGGGAGAGCTGGAGCACGGCCTGTTTTGTTTATTTTAAACAACGTAAGGCAGAAAGTTCACAGTGAGCAAACGCCTTTATCAAAAGTATTCATGCAGAGATGAGTGCTGGCTCTTTAGTGACTAACCTAGGAGGAAACGGCGAATAAAGGAATGGCTAGAAACCAAGGCCACGCACATTTAAATTGAAACTAAACTACCCATTTGGAAGTATCAAAGGTTCCTTGCTAGAAGAAATTCCGGGAGAGGTGGATGGTCGTATCTCCACCTCCTGCTCTCTTTTGTTCCTCCTAGCTGCTTCCCTGAGACGTGGGCTAGAGACAACCCATGCAAGGCTGAGATGCAGCTACCAAGTTGAGATACACCATGTCTGTGGCATGCGTGAGGTCAGACTATATGTTATCAACGGTCCTGTGCGCTTACCATCCCTTGGGGACACGGGGAATATTTGGTGAGATTTCTGGGAAGCCACAATGGTAGGTCAGGGCTAGAGCCCCCACGTCATCAGGACAACCACCTCGGTGCAGTTGGGCTGGAGGCACCGACGGCCGTATCAGTCACGCACGGGTGAGAAAACTCACTGACGGATCAAGCTGCACGTGCTGCGCACTCCAAGCAACTCCATCAACCGAGTACACGGGATACGGGGATTCTCGCCGTGCAGGATTTCCCGCATTGACCTCCCCCACCTAACCTCAAAGGGACTTGGAGACAGATGTCCCGCTTGGACCTGGGTGCAAAGAGGGTGGCATGAGCTCTACGGATGGATGGTCTAATGACATCCTGCTAAACATGAAACAGTCCGAGTTTACAAGCGATTATTAAGAGCCGATCTGGGTGACATAAGCTTAACACGAAACCCAGACTCCCACATTCTCAGCTAAGGGAGAAGCATCCCAAGGAGCCTGACATCAGCGGGGGGGTTAATAAGAGATAAAGTGGTACGAAAGGCTGCTTTGGCTCCACGAGATGGTTTTCTAACCCAACACCATCTTGGCAGTTACTCAGGTGGGACACATAAAACCTACAGGACAGAGACATTACCCGGGTCCCCACACATCATCTAGACGCCAGCAGCTCCTGCCACTGCACGTTTCCTCAGGTGTGAGGGTTTCTTGACTGTCACCACAAGGTTAGAAGAATTGTGAGCTGGAAAATCATGGAGCATATTAACATCAGACTGAAATATGACCATAATACACAGAAGTATTTTATATTTATTCTCTTTTAGAAATGTTATAAAGACAATACAATGAGAATGTTGCAAACAAGTCAAGTGTTTTCCTCCTAATCTGGCAATAAAGATATGTCAAAGAAATGCCTAAAATCCTAATAGGAGAAGAAAAAAATAATGGGCTAGGCTATGACAGGATTTAGCTGCGATTTTACTCGAAGGCTTTAATCATGTCTGCTACAACATAAATGGAAAATCAGATACAAACCTGTACAAGCCATCAACGTCTGTGTTGGTCGTCTCAGCTGTTAGGGGGGCTGAGACCAAACAGATTCAGTGGAGGTTAATGAAGATAGGTAGAGGTCTAAATACATTTTTATCTGAGGAAATATTGCATGAAAAAAGGATTCTTGAGCTGGTCTTAGTGGAGACTCAACTGAGGTAGCAAATACACAATTGTAAAAAGATTTAGAAAGTGGTTAGTCATTCCATTTTAACATCTGCTGTAAGAAAAGAACAAAGGGTTTCTTGATTAAATTAATGTCTGATAAACTTAGAATGAACAAAGAGAAAATACTCTTTTTTTCAGGGGACAGCCAGGCTTTGGAAGTCAGCACCACGGAAAAGGGGGAGTTCGACATTAGAGATGGATCACAAAGGGCTGAATAATTTAAGGACTCGGAGCGCAGCAGAGTTAGGACGAAAGCCAGGGCAAGAGGCATCAACAGGGAGAGCACCAGTACCTCTGCCTGAGCTCGGATCTGGATTTTAACCCCGGGTTCCTGCCGGGATGCTCTTGGCTGCACTCCGTTCAACAGGCACACCGGGAGGGAGCAGGGAAAGCGGATCCCACAGGATGCCCAGCGGGGGGTGAAAAGCGAATATCGGGTCTGTGGGAAAGAGACCAGGGCTCTGGCGGGAGAATGTCAAATATGAACTAACTGCCATAGAAACACCACCACCTTCTCCAGCCCAGCTGCCTTTACCGTGGCCATCATATTGGCAGGTTACACAGAAGTTGGAAAAGTTTTTATTATCCGGATGAATCTATTTTTTGGGGAAAAAAAAGACCATTACAGCATGGGGAAAGTAGACAAACTCTGGCAGTGCCCTGGGGAAATGCAGACTGAGCCAGTACTTGTTCCACACACGCGACACAAAAAAGCCACATCTGCTAATGACGGCGGTGGGGCGCAGGGCACAGGGCACGACCGCGTGAGGCATACGCGTCTGATGCATTCACCGTCTTTCAGGTTCGGGTAAGTAAGGACAAGTCTAACAAACACAACTTAAAGCAAGTATATAAATGTCTAGTAGAACTTTTGGGAGCTATTAATTATACACACAGCTTCATCTTGGATTAATTTTGTGCTGGAATGGACCAGAAGCCTTAGCCGAAATCTTTTTCTGGCAGCCTCTCCTGTGCAAAATTAGCCCTGGAGTTATCTGCAGTCACTCTACACTGTGCCTACAAAGCGACGCATTCAGCTGGTTTGCAAGACACCCGGTTTCTTGGTCCTGCTCTCTGTATACCGCTTACTTGGATTTAAGGCCAGAAGCCACTGAAGGCAGCGATTCAATGATCAACACGTCAACACCATCCGGTCATGTCAAGTTCTTTGCAAAGGCGGCATAATTTGCATTATAGCATCAAAAATACTGAGCAGAAAGAGAGCACGGTTGTGGCAAGGCTACCTGTATTTCCATCAGGGGATCGTCAGAAGTTGATATTCCCTTTCCCATTTCAGAAGTCATTTAAGGTGTTCAGCAGCTCCTGAATTCTGAAAATGGAATCTAAGTGCATGGAAAAGTGGAAGGACCTGACCTTCAAACCTCCTCCCAACAAATCCCTTAATTAAAATGTATTTACACAACCTAAAACAATTTGTTCTGTATGCCAATCCCGAATCTTCCCACTCCAATTTAGAACCCTTAGAGCTTCACTATCACTCAGAAGCAATGGCAGAAGCTACAGCAAGAAAGCATTTAAGAACATCTTTCCAGACAAGCTGATGTGGAAATACTAAGTTTATATTGCTTGCAACCAACTTATAAATATTTCATTCCTGTCCCAAGATTAGTGTGCCTAAATTTACTGAAGTTCACCACCAGCAAACAACTGAGTGTCTGTGACATTCAACAAGCAGCAAAAAGGTCAATGTTTTACTTGCATTAATTTTTTATCAGAGAACAGAAAGCTCATTTTCGTGATGCATAACGGATGTTGGAAGAGGTCTGCCATGGCAAGATACACAAGGCCAGCGTATCCTCTGTATGAAAATTGGCAGAATTTCAGAGACCTTCCTCGTGTCTTCCTGCAGTGACATTATCTTGAAGATTTTGCAAGTTATTGCTCCGTCCTCTCAAGAGTTCTTCAGGACTATTCAGCAGTTATGACACTTGGACTGCTGAGGAAGGAAATACAACTCTAAACACAAAAGAAAATGTCTTCCATGTGCCCCGAGAAATTATGGAGAATAGAAGCAAAAATTGCAAGCTAAGAGCAAATTTTCTTCTCGTTTGTAGAATTTAATTTATATGAGCGGCATTTGAAGTGTTGATGTCTAAAGAGGATTTGTCAACAAAAATTTTATTTGTATTCTTTCAGGCGGAACGGGAATTCAAGGTGGAGGCGTCTCGGACCTTAGGTCGAGACCATCCCCTTCCTCCGGCCCTTTGGGCCTCCCAGCTGGGAGGCTGTCCCGATGCTCTTCTGCACGGACCGTTCTCCTCGAAGAGACGCCCAGAGAGTCCTGCAGCGTGTTGCCCGGGAAGCAGCAGCTATCGCGTGGCCCTGAGACCTTCGACTCCGCCGTGCGGGACTCTGTACCCGCCACTTGTAAGGATGCTCCGAGCCTTCCCCAACTGCTTGGCTGCAATGACCAGATACCCGCAGCAAAGGCGCATCGATTAAGGATGTAATCTGCAACGTCTCCCATACACAAACGTGACATGAAGGGATTTAATTTTGCTTTAACTAACTTGTCACTAGCATCCAATTATAGAATTGGTGAGCTTTGCTGCTTAAGTATGGATTAACTAGATACGAGCCTTCACACAAATTAATCTTATAAACTCTGCTCACACAGATGGAATCTCATACATCCCTCTTCAGCCTTTTGCACTTTTTAACTAAGAAGCTGAAAATGCTCACAAATAGCACCAACCGAGTCCGCAGGTTCTTTAGCAGGTAACGAGGGCTGCGAAGCGCCCCGTGCCCGCGCTTTGCACATCGCTGGAGGTCACCCAGACCGTGCTGCTCGCAGGGTGACCGCGGCAGCAGGGCAGTGACGGCGTGCAGGGAAGGAGACCCAGGCAATCGCAGGGCGCTGACAGATGAAAGTCAAGTCATTAGCTGGCAGGTTCAACAGTTTTGCTTCTAAAGTGCTTTCTGCGTATTTTCTCAATAAAAGCAAGACAGCACTGATGAGATATTTGACAAAACAGAATGCTGAATCATTTTTAGCACATCACCTCTTCTCACGCAGAGGGAATCTTCCGTCTTCCCCACCACAGCCCATCAAAACATTCAAAACATTTCTTCTAGGCTGACAGCGGCTGGAAAAGACCACGAGACTTCATAAAACAAACTTTTAAGCTTTATACCATTAGGTCTGTTCTCTTCACCCCCTGGTTCTCAGAGTCTTTTACTGGGTATGGCAGTTCAGCATTTTTCTCAACCCAAAGAACTTTTTCCTTGCATGCGAGTGCATAGCACAGCTCCGCCCGTGTAGACAGAAAAGATGCTCTTCCTTTGGAGCAGCAGCAGCGTGACTGGCGTGGTGAACTGCCGCTCCGAGCCCCGTCTCTCCTGCTCCTGCAGACCAGCTGCTCCGGAAAACCTCCGTCCTTCTGTGGCGATGGGCACAACTGGCCCAGGAAAAAACCCCCGGAGAGCCGCATTTCCAAGTTACTGCTGTTCTTTCCACTTCCAGCACGACAAGCAGCTTAGTTCTTACAAAAGTAGCTCCGAGGTCCTCGTCGCCCCGGTCTGTATAGGCTGCCTTTTCTGTTTCAGAGGGCTGCTCTTCGTTCTCAGCTGATTAGGGGTGTCACCGGAGTGAGAACTGAAACGTTACTAGGACGTGAAATTACTTACTATTTCAGCTTTTCTCGAGACGGAAATGGTGAACTGCCATCCCTTGAGAGCAGTCCCCTCTTACAAAACCGGTATCCGTACAGAGAAACTTCAAACATATTCTGAATTTTCACTGGCTAAATATAGCTCAAAAGCAGATCAATACTTTCACGTGTAATTCATAGAGTCCAGACATTCATGGTGTCGAACCGATCAGAGGAAGATTCACAGCGACACGTAAATTTAAACAGCGTTTGTTTCATTTTCGCAAACAGAAGCTTTTCAGCAATTGGGAGAAAAGGCATGAATGCACACTCATATACTTGTTTACTGCCAAGATAAAATGCTTCATTGAGACTGACCGTGCACCGAGTCTTACTTAAGCCAGCTACAGCACAAAATCGAAAAGCGGTGTTTTCTCGGCCACTGAAACCAACTCGCATTTAAGATTCAAGGAAAGGCAGAATAAAACACTGAAAATTCTGGGTTGCTCACTGCCCCAAACCACATGTTAACGCTGCAAAAAGCATCATTAAAAATGAGTCCCATAAGTGGGCAGAAATCCGTTCCCTCAGCCGTCCAATTCATCATTTTTATCCAATACGTTGCCTGTGGGTTTACAAATCACACGGAATTTACCGAGCGTGCTTTCATAAGTAAAAGTGGACGATAAATCATCATCATCATACTGAAGCCACTGACGTAACACACAGTTTCATTTTCATGCCAAATGTCATTATTGTAACTGTAAACAAACAAACAAACAAACAAACACACACACACACCCCCCGAGCAGTCTTCAGAAATAACAATACCGTATTTAAGGACGGATATTAATTCAGTTATTCCCCTATCCCTTCTTCTCTAATCCCACGCTGAACGCGAAGGGGCAGGAACGCAGCCCCCCCAGAGCCAAGGCTGCACTTTGCGTCAAAGAGCATTTAAGAAGAAATGATTTTATTTGCCTTAAGTGTAAGGGTCTGAAGGACAGGGACGTTCCCTCTGAGACTCCTGCCTCCGCTGTGCGGTTGTTGCTGCACCTCCTCAAACTTTTGATAAATCCTCCTCTGAAACTGCAATTAACACCTTTTGCAGGTCACCCCACAAGATTAATTTTCCGAGCATAGATTAATGAAAACGCATGGAGAAGTGTTTAGAAAATATTTTCTCTATTAATCTCCATCAGCAGCAGATTACCACCAGGGCGGCTAATGAAGACGTTACATTGTTAAGGTGAAAGCAGATGGGGAGAAGGACAGCTAGACGCTCTCCTGGGCGCTGTGAGCAGGGCCTCCGACGCGGACCGCTTTGTCACCGTCGTGTCCCAGGACACTACTTTGCCCGAGATTTATTTGGGTTTAGGGCCACGCACAAGAACAGTGAAACTTCTAGACCGAAGAATCACGGTGTGAAACCACAGCTCTTGCAAAACCCCACTACAAATTTAACATTAATTTAGAGGGTGTAATGCTATAAAACATTCCTTTACTGGAAAGTAAGTGTCATCGTTCCTTAAAAACTCACCCTTTGCTCCTCTGGGGTTCTTTTTGTGTGTTTTGTTTTGTTTCAAGCAAACCCCAAAGATAAATGAATTGGGGCCTGAGCAGTTGCCCAAAAATGCTGAATGGGTCCTGCCCGTGCACGGATTCACACCTCAAAGGAGGGAGCTGCCCATGGAAACTGCAGCCCGTCACACAGCCCTAGAGCTGACGGGCTCCGAGTTCCCCAACAGGACCTCAAACAAATACGTTTAAAAATCTCCAGTCCCCCAAGAATCTACCAATGGCAGGTGCTATTTTACTTTTCGTAGAATCACAGACTGGTTGGGGTTGGAAGGGACCTTCACAGGCCACCTACTCCAACCCCCCTGCCCGGGCAGGGACATCTCAACCAGAGCAGGGTGCTCAGAGCCCCATTCGTCCTCACCTGGGGTGCTCCCAGGGATGGGGCATCGACCACCCCTCTGGGCAGCCTGGGACAGGGTTTCGCCACGCTCGTTGTCAACATTTTCTTCCTTAGATCTAGTTGAAATCTGCCCTCTTTTAGTTTAAAACCGTTACCCCTTGTCCTATCACAACAGACCCTGCGAAAAAGCCTGTCCCCATCTTCCTCCTCAGCCCTTCTCAGCCCTGGCAGCTGCAGGAAGGTCTCCCCGGAGCCTTCTCTGCTCCAGGCTGAGCCCCCCCAGCTCTCCCAGCCTGTCCTCCCAGCAGAGCTGTTCCAGCCCTCGGAGTGTCGCTGGGGCCTCCTCTGGCCCCGCTCCAGCAGGTCCATGTATCTCCCGTGCCGAGGGCTCCAGAGCTGGATGCAGCACTGCAGGGGGGTCTCCCCGGAGCAGGGCAGAGGGGCAGGATCCCCTCCCTCGCCCTGCTGGCCACGCGGCTTTGGGGGCAGCCCAGGACACCGTTGTTTTGAGGTTTACCCTTAGGACTTAGAGGCTCCTTTTCTAGAGAACTTTACCACGTACAGATCTCAGAGAAATGTTTAACACAATTAGATAAACAATTTGAAACAAACACAAAGAAGATCCTGCAGAGCAAATCTGACACCTGAAAGGAGCCCGTGGTCACTGCGGAGCCCATGGCAGAGGGCTCTGTAAAGCGAATTGAGTGCGCCCACCTTCATGAAGCAGGACCTTTTGCCTCCCAAAACTCCTTTTTTGCCCCCCATTAGCAGAGCATCTTTCAAGTTCCTTTCCCTAAGTACAGTGTCTGCCAAAGTTCAAGCAAATAACAGCTTGTTTCCTCATTATATTTTCCTTTACAGCATTAAACTCTCTTGTAAATGGGAAACTGTTATTTTTGCCTTCATTTTTCCAAGCTCATTGGTGGCAACGTTGCATTTGGATACAGTCTAGCTTACAGCCTAGTTAGGTTTTAAAAACAGTGTACGTGGCCATTTACCTATCCTGCCTCAAGGAAGGCAGCTTGCTCTCACCTGGTTCCCTACAAAATCAATCACAACGTGTACTGGATGCTCGCCTTGGAGGAAGGGAAAGCAGCGGGATGAAGAGACGAAACCACATCCTCTGTCCTTTGTCAGCAGCACAAAGCTCCGCAGCTCCCGCACCCTTCAAAGCTCCTTGTTCTTTGCAGGCGGATGGCAATTACAGAGGACCTGCCTGCGCGTCCTCCTCAGCCGCTCGCCCGTCCTCGCGCCGCTGCCCTGAACCAGCGCAGCCTTCGGATCAACACCGAGGACTTGTTTGGGTTCAGCGCTGAACTAAGCAGGACTACAGCTGAAAGTAGTATTAGCAAAGGTTACCTTCAAGCCTTTTCTTTTAAGTATGCACTCTTAATAAGTTTGGCATTATCTTTTTAATATTAAGGACGCCACCTCACAATGCTAGCGGTTGCTTTACAAAATGCAAGTAGCATCGCTTTGTTTTAAGGTTTGCTTGCAAATTTAATTTGGATTGCAAAGGTACTTGTCTAATGACACCACAGAAAAGAGAGGGACTGACTCCTGCTAAGGCTGGATTTGAGCGTGACTATCAGCTGAGCATCCCTGCAGGGTTCGGGGAGGATATTATACCCTTGGAGACTCTTCTGAACCGTGCCAGTTTCCAAGTGCTTGTTTGCAGCCGATTTTGGGCACCCTACCAAAACCCAGGCTAGAACAACAGCCACCTTGTTTTAGCACCATTTCTGAGCACTCTGGGGCATCTTCAGCTACTTGGCAAAACAAGCTGCACAGAGTGGGCGAGCGTGGTGCTGCGAGGGCTCCTGCCAGCAGGTCTGACCCGCCCCCGGCACGCAAGTGCCCACGTCTGTGACCTTTGCCGCGCTGCACAGCCGGGGGCAAACGGCTCCCGCTTCAGAGCAGCGCACCCGAACCAGTACCGTCGGCTGGAAGTGAGACGGTGAGAAATGCCCCGAAGGGAGAGGTCTGTCACGGCGCGGCCACGTTCACATCCACCAGCGGAAGTGATCAGAAGCCGCGCGGGTACAGAAACCCCGTACTATTCACCATGAGCTGCCCTTCCCAGACCAAATGTGCATTTTTCAGCTAGAGCATGAAGTCCCTTCTGCTAGTGAGAGACCAGCGCCGGCAAGCAGGACGCTGTTTTGGATCCCAGATGTTCCCCACGGGACATATTTTTGCCCTCGTTGATGTACCCTGCAGTACAAAGCGTCTCTTACATTTTGAGTCTTGCCCTACGCTGACGCATGCATCAGGTGAGACAATGATTTGGCACCAAGAAACATCTATTTTATCACATTTCTTCCTGCAGATCTACAAGGCAGACCTGTCCTGCTTGTGCATCCCTCGCAGCTTGCACGGAGCCTGCCCCTCCAGGAGGGATGCTTGCGACCCAGACCTCCTTCTTTGTCCTGCCCTTTCACACTCGTGATGCCAGCAGAGTCAGACGTGTGCAAGAAACAGGGCTCGGAGAACGATCGGTTCACAACAGCGACTGTTGAGACACCAACTTATCTCTCCCTTGCAGAGTAGGGGAGGTCCAATAAGTATAAAGTTTAATGCTACCCTGTTTAATGATATTTTCACTTCAACCGAACTGTAAAATTAACTGAGAACTTACACTAAAAAAAGACTTTTATTTTATGCTGATCATTAACTAAGGAGGTTTCACACTTGAGATCTGTGATATTAAAGGGGGCTGAAATTGCTTGTATCAATTACCTTATTCTAAGCAGACAGACTTCTCATAAAATATTGAAACTGTTTTGTGACTGCAGAGAAGGAGAGAACAGCCAGATCATGGCTGGGAAGGCATCCCTGGACCATGGCTGCTGCCCGTGCTATACAGCCCGCCAGCACGGGGAAGACTATGAGCAGAGGTGACCACGCGAGGTTCCCCTGTTGCCTGCAGGAGCTGGTTGATATGAGACCGCGACTGGGATGCCCACGCTGGCACCGGCGCTGCGTGATGCACTGCTCCACCTGCGGTGCCGGATGGCTGGCAAAGCCTGGACTGCCCACACATCTGGCTGCTGGCTTATTTTTCTCCTTCTACAGGTACTCATCAAATATCCAAAGCGTCAGCTCGGGCAGGATTTGGAGTGATGATACTGGCAGTGCTCTGGCTGACTGCCTTAACCTGTGGAGCGGCAGCATCCATCAGATTATTTTACCTACCTACTCAGCCTGACTAACCTCGCCTTTATAGTTTGCTAATTCTGGGCTTGTATAGCACACCGATAAACCTGACTCAGAAAGAAACGGAGGGAGGCTGCACGACGGGAAACCACAGTCCTGCCTGCTTCGTCCTCCCTTTCCCCCGATGAGAATTCACCCAAATTGTTCAGGACTCAGGCGCTCACTTGAAGGCACTGGCTGGACCCGAGGAGCTGCAGGGTGGCAGCCGCTCGTGCTGCCGGGCTCATTTGCTCTCCCTCCACAGCACTTCTAATAGCCAAGACAAATTACCCTGCACGCCACGTGTCCGGGCAGATCTGTCCTGAAGCCTACCTTGCCTGGGAGGTGCAGACATCTATTTCTGGGGGACCAGTCAAGGGTAAACCAGCGAAGCAAGCTATGCACATTATTCGTTCATTACAGCTATTTACTGAACAATAATAATGCTCTTTATTATTTGAATAACAGCATACGTGCTGCAGGATGAGGAGAAATGCTCTCATGTGGAAGGGAGCTGCCGATACTTCAGGCCAAGGGACCTGGGAGTGTCAGTCACACCAAGGATTAGAAAACGTGGAGTGGCACCAACACGCTTAAAGGCTTAAAACCCCTCAGGCATACGTAAGGAGGTGGCTTTCCCCAAGGGCAGGCACTCTGCGCTCTGCCTGAGCAAGCACAACTGCAGGAGGACTTCAATAAAACAAATGCGTTCTGGCTATTATTTTTGAAATATATGAAGACGCAAGGGTAAAAATCAATTAACCTGACAAAATTTCCTAAGAAGCAAGTGCTTCAAAGGATTCAGTCTAACGCGAATCTTTCTGGAAAATTCACAGCAATATTATGTAAAATTCATTTAATTCACAGCTCTCCACACATCTGTGTGTAGTCTTTGATATTATCTCAGTACTATAAATATTTAGAAGTCTGTTTTCTGCGTTCATTCACATATTTCCATTGGACACTTGACCCTGTTTCTGTCTGTGTGTCAGTACATAAAGTAACACTCCTTGCCTTAATCCCTACAGAAGCCCAAGACTGGTTGTGGACTCTTTGCTTAAAGGAATTCCCAGCAAAACGCCCTCACACAAAGGGTCTCAGTTTTGGGCTGCCCGCTTCAGCAAGCAGGCAGCCCAAGCCCAGCACTGGTGACTCTTTCACACATCATTTGAAAATACTTTTTTTTTTGTTTGGCCCTATTTCCCAACAGTCCGAGTTAAAGTTGAAAAACATCTCACAGGCTTCCTCCCTCCATCGCTAAGGGCAGGGCGCAGCGGGTTTAGCACCATGATGCGTTAGACCCGACCAGTCCCAGGGTCGCTCACAGCCTCGGCGTTGATGCTGCGCAGCACTGACCTCCCCTCGCTCCGAGGGAGGTACTGCTGCCTCCAGTGCTCAGCATGTGCCGCGGTCCCACGCTACCTTCTGTGGGCACAGGCGTTATTTTCTGCCACTTAAGTTATCTTCTTCAGGCTCTAATACTTAAAACAAACGAAGGTATGCTCAGCTAGAGCTTCATTACTTTGTTGTTTACCTTGTTAAGTAAATATATCTACAATGAACACAGTTCAAAAACTAATAAACTAACAAGCTCAGAAGAACCATCCGCAGCAGAACACATGCACTGGGTGAGGGGACAAGGAGACAGAGCTACGGAGAAAAGCGGTTACGCAGGAAAAGCACCGAGGGAAGGCAGCAACGGGGAGAAAGCAGCTGGGTCGGAGGAGCGCCGACACGGCAAGCGAGAGGAGACGGGGAGTATCTCCCCAAGCTCCAGCACAGCAAATGAGCTCGAGCAGGGAGCGTGCAGCCAAGGGCTGAGCATCTCCCTGTGGCTGCGCCCGCCCCTGGCACCCTGGACCCCAACACCCTTCGCTTACCTCTGCTATAAAATATCTTCCCTGGCTGTCAGGATTTGCTATTATGAATGACAAATCAAGCTTTAATAACTCACCTAAATTTACATTGTCGGTGTCATTACGATGTTACTCATAGAGTAGAAAAGATCCTTTTCCTCTCTAGTTTGTGAGCATTTCTGCTGAGCGCTCAACGTTTCTTTGCAGGCTAGCTGGCTTTGCTACCCTCTGACATTCAGAGGGGGATGGACTTTATGAACCGTTCCCCAAGACATCTCTCACCTCACTTAAGAGCCTTTGCTTGTGACGAGAAAAATTAAACATTCAAACTGTCCCTACAGAGAGGATGCTCAAACAAAGGAGTTGAAATAAATACATTCAAGCTGAAAGTTGAAAGCCTAAAGCAAATATCTGCGCAGACTTATTTATCCCAAAAACATTGGTTGCTCTTGCCCAGCTAAGACTAAATGCTCTATTGATAGTCAACAAACAAGAGGAAGGAGCCATGGCGATACAGATGCAGTGACAACAGCAACAGGGACTCAGGGATGCTCCTGTCAGGCCCAGCACCACACACAGCCCCATCTCCTGGAGAGGATGCTTTATCCTTCAATCCCATCGGTACAGGGAAGAAAGCTGAACGCACACTAAAAAACCCCAGAGCCGAGATGCAGTCTGCTAGAAAGGGTGGAGAGCATCATCTCCCGCAGGCAGCGGGACTCCTTGGCACGCGGAGCACACACAGCGTGCCGGAGGTGGGAGGCGGCACTTGCTGCTGCGTGCAACGAGCAAAGGAGGATTGGGGCTCCACGGGCATCATCGGGACATAAACCACACGGCAACAGCCACCGACCGGCTGCGTCAGAGAGCCATCGCGGCCCAGGTGGCCTCCACCTCCTCGCCGCTTGGATACCAAAAAGACAGTTCCAGGTGTTCCCAGCACTTGCCTGACACGATGGGTTGGATTATGTGGAATATGAGTTTCTACAGGCAGTCCCCTCTCCACCTCCAGTCCCCCAGTTAAGAGCTGATGGCTGCCATCTGACCCAACTCAGCACCCCAAAGTTGGTTCTGCACCGAAACCAGCTGCCCCAGTGAGAAAGAATGGAAAGCAGCCCCTCAAAAATTAAAGTGCTGCTGTAATTCTCGTGCTGTAGAGTCCCTGATAGAGTTCTGTGTTGTTACATGTATGCAATTAATTACAGTAATGCATTTTGCAAATGAAAGTCTATAAAAATGTAACTATTAATTCTACTACTACTATTGCGAAGGGCACAAACCCAGTTTGAAATGTAAAACTGCCCTCAGTAACTTAAAGACACACAATGAATGGTGCAAGGACTCAAAGTATTGTTGAAGGATCATCAGACCACCAAAACTTTCCAAGCACAACACAACTAGCACAAATAAATACTTGTGCTTGCACAACTGCACAGGCATCTTTACAAAAATATTTTTTCTGCAGGCAGTGCGTTCACCTGTTTTGTTGTGATCATCCTCTTCACCTTACTCTCTTTCCTCTTAACTGATAGACAGAGCTACTTTTAGTTGCAGAAGGTGCTGACTTAGCAAGGCTGGGTTTGTTAGCAAAGTACATGTTATCCACCGGTCTATACAACCACACGCTATTTATATAAACAAAAGCCAAATCTCAAAAGCTTGGGTGAGACGAGCACATGAAAGCGCCCACCACCACCTAGCAGCTCAGCTGTTGGCACCCACAGGCAGAACTGCTCTTTATCGTATACAGACGTTCAGGGAGGTTTCACGAAGCCAAGCCCTAAATCCAGAAGACATCATCTCAAAGTTGTACGTGAAATGATTCATCATGACGATTGCAGTGGCATGTGGAGTCATTTGGAGAATAATGTAGACGGGTATTCATAAAGTACAGGGACAACTGCAGTTTGCAGAGCCTTCTAAGTACTGCTCATGCCACCCCAGGAAGGTGTGGCTTTTCCAGTGTCTTACAATCAATCTGCCACTAAGCATAATTAACCAGCAACTAATGTTTCAGCATGTCCTAATACGAAACAAAAATCTAACTATACTCTGGAGAGTGGGAAAAAAAGGAAGGAAAAAAGAAGGGAAATAAAGCAAAAAAGATGGGAAAAAGGTGGGAAAAAGAACCTTCCTGTCCAGAAGAGCCAGTGCTGTAGCTTTTACCAGCACTGACGATTCCTGGCCATTGGGCCCAGTGCTCCCATGTGCAAATGTCGCAGGTGACCTCAGACCTTGGCGCCTGCCTTCCTACGTTCAACGTGCATTTACCTGCAGCCGCTCTTGCTCCAGGTCATTCCTGTGCCGAGGCCGTCCTTCAGTTTACGCAACTTTTTACCACCCCGCTTTATTCCTTTGACATTTGTAGATGGAGCAACCGGACCACCTCTCAGCCTTGGTTTTGCCAGATTAAACGAGCTAAACAAGCTTTTTATTTCCGCTCATAAACCAACCCATTTTCCTGATCAGTTCGACTTGTCCTTTTCTGTTCTGCTCTCCACGGACGTTTCCTGGACGCTGTTCTCTTCCGTCGTATATCGTATTGTAAATAACGCAATGTCACCTTGCTCAGTGGCCTCATGGTGCCCTGCCACTACCGGTTATTCCTTCTTTGAAGCACCCTAGGTTTGCAGTCCCGCACCAGCAATTAGCACATGCTGTCTGAGGCTAACAAACTCCAAACAGCACGCAATTGTGTGTGAAAGCCACCCTGTGTGCACGAGACATCGACTTTAGCCGCATAGCTCTCCCAGCGTGCGAAGTATTGCTAAATACATGCAATTTAACAAAGTGCGGTTTTACACGGCCTGCAAGCACAACATGTGGGGGGCAGAGGGAAACGGGAATGCATCTCAAAGAATAAAAATGGCTAATCTCCTTCCTCCTCATTGTTATCTTCCCAAAGTCACAAGCTACATGTTGATTATCTTCTATTAACATATTGTGTCCTCTTCCTTAACTTCCTAATAAAATGTTTATCTCCAAGGAAATTCTGCAGAAAAGACTCAATTTGCATATAAATAATAGACATGTCAAAACATAAGATGCTAGGATTTGGTATTCTGACTAAGAGTGTTTTACATGATTTGTATTAGTTTCCTTAAATTCCAGTGCAACTCCACAGAATTCAATCACTACCAGTGGCGTTGTACAGCTAATTGCATTACTGTTACATTTACTGACGTTACGACTGCCGATTAGGAACTGCCCCTTTTGGCTGTGCATATTTTTGGGCAATCCATTCCATAATTCACACACAGCTTCTTAATTCTGCACTTCACGGAGGGAAAATGGGACGATCTAAGGCTTTTAGACAGGATGATATCTGAAAAACTAATAGAAGGGAAGCTCGTTTTGCCAGAGGAGGAGGAGGGACAGTTTGAAGCCACACCGCACCCGCTGGACCACCGATGGAGCCAGCTACGCCGCAGCAGGCATCTCACGCCGCTGCCTCGACCTCCCCGCCACGAGCCCTCTGCGTTCAGCGCGCACGAGGGCGCATCATCATCAAAGGACGTGAAGAGGGAGCGAGCGCGGTCATTCGCGCGTGATCGGACCTGGAGCTCGCGGACGGCGCGCTCGCCGCCAGGACATGCTGTACGTGGGTGGTTTTTCTGGCTCTGTACATTGCAGTCGCGGCACAGAAGAAAGCTTTCCCAAAGGGACGCTAATCTCTGCAGATAATGATCCGCCGCAACGGCTTTCAGATTGCAGCCAGAAGAACTCTGAATGCTAAAGGTGAACTTCAATTAAAGATCCGCTGTGCATTTGGCTCCAGACCGCGATAAAAACTTCTTCCCCTGCCAACAGCAAACTCTCCTGTGAGTTCTTTTTTTTTTGAAAACCAGCTATTTTTGAAAGCCAGCTTAGAAAACACATGTGCTCTAGGGTATAAAGAAGGCAGTGCCGAGTGCAAGATGTAATACTGGGTGGCAGAGCTTAGTATATTGACATTACAAAACTGGGGTAGCAACAGGAAAGAATACTTTTATAAAGGTTACGAACATGAATGTAAGACCTAAGGGCAATTTTCCAGAAGCTGCTTAGTAACATGGTTTTGCCGTGCCCTCTTCTCCTACCGAGCTAAGCGAGGCGAGCAACACCGACCAGAGCTGCGAGGCTCACCAGCTACCCGGCTGGGCAGGCCGGTGCCCGGTCACTGAGAGCAGGCACGGCATCCTCCGGGGAAGGAACGAGCTCCCGGCCAGCAACTCCCCGGCACGAGGAGCATCCTCCCAGCTCCCGCAGCTGAGGTATGTTCCAGCGCGCTCGCGCTCCCGTCCCGACGGCTCCTGCAGTTCACTTGCTGTCGTTTCTGCACCCATAAATCAACTTTACGTAAAGTAACGTACCGATCCGGGAGCAGTGCAATAAAATACACCTTATTATTGGAACATCAATGTTTGTTTGCAAAGAAACAGTTTTTTCTATTAGCTCCCAAGCCAGCTTCCTCGGTTCTGGAGACCTCTGCACATAACATGGCAGAGACGTCCGCTGCACAGTACGGAGAGGTTGACGATATCCCCACGCAGCGAACTCTTCCGAACCCCAGCCGCCACCGCCCAGCGCTTCGGTGCTGAGGAAAGCAAGCTACGCGCCACCCGTGGTAAAATGGGGGATAACAGAAACTTCTCTCGTCCATATTTTAAAAAAACTATTTTGAGTAGTCGGGTGAACACCACCCACATGATAAGTTTGCTGCATCCTTGCTGAAAAATACCATGTGGCCAACAGACCCATATGGCCAACCAGAGAAGCCCCATAAAGATAGCGATGTGCCTGTACAAGCAGGATGTTAAAGAATGACGCCCAAAGTAGATAAAAATCTGCTACCTGGTACATTGCACCTGCTTACGAAACCAATGTGCATATTTATTTCAGCATTTAGCCATTCATAAACAAGGGACAGGCCGGTGCAGTAAATCCAAAGGTGATGGCGACAGGCCACCTGCGCAGCCCGTTCTGCTCTCCCCATCCCACTCTTTGCCCCTCTGTCACCTAGAAATGGGGTCTAGCAGCCTTTAAATTCCCCTGAACAGGAAAGGGATGTGGCATACAAGCAGATGGCCGATAAATAAGACTCTGCCTGTGGATTCATCTTCTTGAAGAAAGCGCGCCCAACTCGCTAGAGGACTGTTACGCTCACCTCCACGTACCTGCAGGCAGCAGGAGAGACGCAGGAAGGGCTGCACCATTTCAGCCCCCGACTCAAACGAATGCCAAGTACCGATGCCTTCAAGGCAATACACAGTATGAATAAATACAGTTAGTATCAGACAAGGTGCAAAACCAGTGACGGTGTTTAACAGTACCAAGAGTTAATGCACAGAGGGAGCGAGAAACTTGTTATTCACCTTTATTTAAGGTGAATTCATCTTTATTTAAGCTATGCAGAAAAGCAAGGTGGTCTCAGGTCCTTCGCTGCCATTATAAATGACGTCCTACTACTGCCGTGGACGTGAGATACAGTAGACAGGGACAGGGCTCTGCTGTGTCACCTAAGAGACCTTACGAGACACACGGAGGAGCGGTGGAAAAAACGACATTCCGCCTCACAGGCGGCGATGGCAGCGCTTCGCTGGACGAAGCGCTTGCGAGTTCTCTGCAGGCATCCCGGCAGAAGACAGTCGGAAGGAGGAGCGAGGACGCGCTGCACTGGGCACTCGTGAGAAAGGCACGAGGAAAAGCAAATCCAGCCAGCAAGTGCGCGGGCGTTTGGCATTAGGGACTAACAGGAGGCAAAAACGGGCTTCTGAGCACCAAACGAGAAACGCACCCTGTGGCAGGGAAGCCGAAAAGGAAGAAAACCCCACCAAACCAACAGAAAAAAGAGCTGCAAATAGAAGGATGAACAGAGGGGAGAGGCTGTCAGAGGCTTGAGACAAGGCAAGGAGCACGAGGGAAGAGGGTGGCTGAGAAGCATCTCAGCAAAGCTGCCTTTGGATGAGCATAAAGGGCAGACTGGATCCGAGCACGCCCGGGTCAGGAGGAGAGGGCAGGGCACGCAGAGGGTGCCTGCAAGCAGCACACTCAGTAAGTTCAGACATGGGAGGGAAAATGGAGAAATGGCAGGCAGACTCTGTTCTGCAAGGGAAAGGCAAATTTTGACGTTAGTATCTAAAAAAATGGAAAAGCTTTGCATAGGAAATCTTCTCAGAAGCACTTGTATAACTGTGATTTTTAGGCAAGTCCTTCATCTGTTTTGCAAAAAGCTGAGAAAACATTGATGCAACTGAGGAATGAACAGAGTAAGGGAAAACAAGGACTGGTTTCTCCTCTTGCTTCTTCTTCCCATAGACAAATTCCGGCCGAAGCTGCATCACACATCTAGATGCAGGGGCAGAGTCTCAGGAGGCTCTTGGTTATTGTCCTGCTAGTGATATCTTTACTTTAAGCATTTTTATAGCCCTGGTAGATACAGAAAACCAGCTGACCACTTCCTGCGACATCCCAGGAGAAAACCCCTCAGAAGGTTGGTTGGCACCACAGGATTTATTAGGGAAGGGTTCACGATCCACATGCAAGTTAAGATTAGCAGCCACGAAGAGCCCTATCAACAGCTTGGACAAAGTCTATCTGGACTTCTGTAAGGCCTTTGACACGGTCCCCCACAACATCCTTCTCTATAAATTGGAGAGATACGGATTTGATGGGCAGACTATTCGGGGGATGAGGAATTGGTTGGATGGTTGCATCCAGAGCGTGGTGGTCAACGGCTCGGTGTCCAGGTGGAGATCGGTGACGAGTGGTGTCCCTCAGGGGTCTGTATCGGGACCGGTACTCTTTAATATCTTCATCAATGACATAGTGGGATCGAGGGCACCCTCAGCAAGTTTGCAGACAACACCAAGCTGAGTGGTGTGGCTGACATGCCTGAGGGACGGGATGCCATCCAGAGGGACCTGGACAAGCCTGAGGAATGGGCCTGTGTGAATCTCATGAGGTTCAACAAGGCCAAGTGCAGGGTCCTGCAGCTGGATCAGGGCAACCCCAGTATCAGCACAGGCTGGGGGTGAAGGGGTTGTTGAGAGCAGTCCTGCTGAGAAGGACTTGGGGGTCCTGGTGGGTGAAAAGCTGGACGTGAGCCGGCAATGTGCGCTCACAGCCCAAAGGCCAACGGTGTCCTGGGCTGCCCCCAAAGCCGCGTGGCCAGCAGGGCGAGGGAGGGGATCCTGCCCCTCTGCCTCGCTCTGGGGAGACCCCCCTGCAGGGCTGCGTCCAGCTCCGGAGCCCTCAGCACAGGAGAGACCCGGACCTGCTGGAGCGGGGCCAGAGGAGGCCACAGCAACGCTCCGAGGGCTGGAACAGCTCTGCTGGGAGGACAGGCTGGGAGAGCTGGGGGGGCTCAGCCTGGAGCAGAGAAGGCTCCGGGGAGACCTTCCTGCAGCTGCCAGGGCTGAGAAGGGCTGAGGAGGAAGATGGGGACAGGCTTTTTCGCAGGGTCTGTTGTGATAGGACAAGGGGTAACGGTTTTAAACTAAAAGAGGGCAGATTTCAACTAGATCTAAGGAAGAAAATGTTGACAACAAGGGTGGTGAAACCCTGGCCCAGGTTGCCCAGAGAGGCGGTAGATGCCCCATCCCTGGAAACATCCCAGGTCAGGCTGGAGGGGGTTCTGAGCAACCTGCTCTGGTTGGGGATGTCCCTGCCCGTGGCAGGGGGGTTGGACTAGACGGCCTTTAAAGGTCCCTTCCAACCCAAATTACTCAGTGATTCTAACCTGCTCTGAAGGAAGAGACACGGGGCGGGCAGTGCAGTTCACCAGCTGCAGCTTGGTGTCCTCTCTGGTCTTCATCACCGATGACTCGTCGGTGCAGTCAACCGGCAGAACAACTGCAGTCAGAGCCAACCAGCACACGAACAGCCTTTCATACGTGGGTAAGGTGACTCTCACCGAGCTGCTGCAGAGGCACCGGGGCCTCCTGTGCCCAGGTCTGCCACCACCACCGTTTTCTTCATGGCTCTCATCAACATCAGAGAAATTTTTCTTGGCTTCCGAGATGACGCTGAACTGAAAAAAGCCGTGGAGGGAGCTGACAACATTAATCTTTTATATTAGGATTAATCAATTAAAAGGCCATTACAGCAGGAAACGTCAGGATGCTAGATGGCCAGACAGATCTGTATCTATTCCCTTCTGCCTGGAATTCCCCACTTGCTATTTACCATCACCCTGAGTCATCTCTCATTTAGTCTGCTCTGAAAAGGAAGGTTAGCTTTTTGTAAAGCTCGGGGCATTTGGGGAGGAAGGGTATCTCTGCCGCCCCCGGCCACTCCAGGGGCATTTAGAGGTCCTGGCCGGATGCACGGTCACATCACAAGGCTCAATAAAAGGCACAAGCCTTTAGCACGTTTTTGACTTCACGGAGGCTTTTGAAGGCTGCGCGTGTTGCTGCCTCCTCTACATTGCATTATCACGGATGCCCCCCTGCAGCTCGCAGGGAGCCCGCGCAGGCACCGCCGCAGCGGTTTCCATGGCAACGGTGCGATCTGAAGCAGGATTCCTTTCTCATCAGTCGAGATGGCTCAAGGATCCATTACACATTACTGTGGCGGATTGAATAACAAACACAAACGCTAACAAATCAATGAGACGCGCAGAAATTTTAAGCCCTGCAAAACGCTTGCTTTCTTCTGTATTCCCACGAGCCGGAGGCTCCCCAGCCAAGTTAGAGCGAAGGGATTTCAAATTTGGCAAGAATAGAGGTGACAGATCCTCCTGAAGTGCAAATTGCCACAGTTCCACTGAAGTCAGCAGAGATATGACAATTTACACCCACTTAGGTTCTGCCACCGGGTAATTAGCACATTGCAAATAACTGGAAACATACTCCCAAATAAGAACACTCTTAAGCTTGAAGCAAGAACGTTTAAATAAAAAAACACCGCATTTTTTCCTGGGATTAAGCAAATTTGCAGGCTTCTCTGCTGGTTTATTCTAATATGTTACTGGCTGAAGCCAAACATTTCATCTAGTTGCTGGTCGTGTTTCCCTAACGAAACCAGGATGAAACCAGAATAACGTTACCTGCCTTGATGTACCTGATGTACTTCACTCAACACGTCTCCCACTAGGCATGACCCAAACACTCTCCCACCGCTAATCTGTTTAATCCCCCTGTGCCAGCCGAGGACCTAGCACCCGCACACTCGCGCCACGCGCTCAGTCATGCCCTGGTTTTGCCACCTACCCAATTTTACAGGCTTTTATCTCAGACACTGAGGAAAGAACACACGTGTTGAACATCTGCAGGAACGGTAAGACATCTTGCTGTTCTTAACAATGTCGTGGCTCTCCGCTTTTTATAAGGTAACCAGAAACACCAATTTTTGGCTGGCATTAATTAACAGCTACATTGAATATCTGTTTGCAATATACAGCAGTATGTAATGAGGTGAAGTAGAGAGACGGTCACGTTTGCCACTTGTAACACGGGAAGGGCTGCTAACTTATAATCGCATGTAATACCTATGTTCTGTATAATTTCTCCCTTAATCAATATCCAAAAAGGTCAAGCAGAGTGAACCTCTCATTCTTTCATGTTGGGCTGACCGGTCTAACATCAGTCCTGGGCAAAGCAGTGGAAAAATTGATATGGGATTCAATGAATAAAGATTAAAGGATGCGAATACACCTAATGCCCACCAGCCTGGTTTCATGGGAAATAGCTCTTGTCAAGCAAACACAATTTCACTCTTTGAGGAGGTTCAAAGTCTGGTTGACAAAGGTAACATATTTGTAAGGCACTTAACATTTTGTATGGCGTTTGACTTCCTACCAAACAGCATTCCAGTATCAAAAAAATAGCGCTGTACATTATCTGTTACACACACGTTTAATGTATTAGAAGCTGGCTAGCTGACAGATCTCAAAAGCAGTGGTCAATTGGGAATTATAATTGAATAGCGAGCTTCAGGAGAGGAGGCTGTACCCTGGAGAGCAGCGACTCTGGAAAAATTAAGGCTTTGGAGTGGACAAATGACTCAGCCCACATATGCATGCAACCGTGAAACTGAATTGCTGTCCTGCTTGGCACTTACAGGGGAGAAGAGTGGCTGGTGAAGGTTTCTGCACGACAGAGATACCAACAGATCTCTCCCTTTGCCCAAGTGAGAATCGCACGGCTCTGCCATAGCAGTTTGCCCAGTTAGAACATTTTTAAAGCAGAGAAAGGTCTAAAGCGGCACAGGAAGGATGCCCTTCCCTGTCCTTCTCCTGGGATGCGGACACTCTTCGCGCCTATCCCGCACGCACGCACGCGCGGCTACGCTGCAGCGGAAGGCACCGACCAGCCACGCGGGACTCCGGGCACCCTCTGCCCTCACCCACAAACCGCAGCAGGCGCTTAATCGATCGTCCCACACGCGAGCTCACTGGTGGGAAGTCAAAAAGGCAGAAACACCCGGCAGTCAGAGGTCCCCAGTACTTGCTTCTCTCCATCATTGGCAGCGGATGCTGAGGGATTCCCGAGAGCTGGAAGAGCTGCCTCTCCGCTTGCAGTCCGGCCCCGGCACCGGGCTGCGCCCTGCCCTGCGTTAGGCTCAGGCTGAGAAGCTAACGACCCCCTGCTCTTGCCTCTGATGGCAGCAGCTTGCGTTTCCTCGCCGGCAGGTCGTTCCAAAGACCCAGGGTGACGAGTCTAGGAAAGTCAACCCGACTTCTGCACCTCAACAACAAACCAACAAAGCCACTTAAAAAGGCCCTGCTTTTGCCTGCAACGCATTATCTCTCTCTCATCTGCTCCAGGAACCTTCTGCAGGCTGAGAAAGCCGCTGGGGAGCAAGCGCCGGGCCGGGTATCCATGAGAGGAGCCAGAGGTGGATGGATGCTCTGCGGCAAGACTTTCTATACCTGCTCCAGCCCCAACACAGGCACGCAGAGGCGGCCCCAGAGGTATGAGGAAGGGGATGCACGGCCCCAAGCCACCAGCATGAAGACAGCGTCTTCCATCTGCAGCTCCGCTCAGGGTGCCAGACTACTCAGAATTCAAGCCTGCTTCAGTAATGTCTATATCAGCGGGTAACTTAGGGCTTTAAGCAACGTACACGTATTTTAACGCCATCCGACAGGGAGCGGGAGCTTTTCTTCCCAACGTCTGGGTTGCTGCCTTTCCTCGCAGCAGAGCCATCCTTCCCCGTCCCCTCCCTCGCAGCAAGGTTCGTTATTACCAGGGAAACAGAGGGTGTCCGATGTGAGGGGGGAATAAATCATTGTTCTCGGCTAAATGGAGTAGTGCGGATCTGCTAGAAATGCCGCCTTTTACCAACAGTGCAAATAATGAAGATTGCATGCACTGGGGACAATGCAATGAGCCGCTGCACTATTGATGGGGTATTTGTACAACTCCAGGAGTTACGATTCAAAAGCAAGCTCTACTAAAGGCAGCATCTTTGTTCAGAAGCTGAGGATTAATACTGCTCCTCAGACAATGTCTAGGCTTCCCCAGCTAGACCCAAGAGACATCTAAGGAAAAGCGGCTCTTTCTGTGTCTCCCTCTTCAGTCGTCGCTGTATTTTTGACAGGACTCGCGTGCGTCTTGTCTGTGTCGGTAAAGGAATCTTCATGGAAACACGTTCAGAATTTAATTGGGGGGGGTATCCACTGGCAGACATGAAATAGAGACATGACCCCACTAGATCCATCCCCCTTCAGCCCAGTCTCCCGTTTCTGACAGCGGCCAGCATGAGATGCACTGGAGGAAGGGGAAAGGCTTTCGCACAAGACACCAGGAACTCCTGAAGGCGTTATCCTAAATCCTAAGCAACCCTCCACTCTGTAGCTACTCCTCTGGCAGAGAGAATAAAATCTATGGGAAACGTGATTTCTCTATACAATTATAATTTACATCTTAATAAATAATGCTTGGAACAAACACATCAAAGTATCTCATCGCTAGTGCCTAATTTTGTTGATGCCAGTCAGCATGTTCCACTGCTTACCATTTTCAACTTGAAACTCCTGCGACCACTGACTTTGTAACTTGTTTGTACTGTTCTCCAGGCAGGCAGCAACGATTTCGCCTACTCTCAGGCATTATCGGTGTAACCTTCATTAAAATACGCATTCCTACCAGTACCTGTAAAGGAAAGTATTCCATTTGGGGTCCTAGCTGCCGCTAAAAGTCAGTGGAAAGCCTGAGCCACAGAACGAGGACCGAACTGCACAGAGAGCAGCCTGGAGATACCGATGAATCGAGTTTTTTAAACACCAAGCAACTGAGCAACTCAGGGCTCCCACTTCGCAAATAAAAATTTTCCATAACTCACCTGAGAGAACTGGGAAAGCCGCTCCCGCTGTTGGCTACATCGCTACAAGTAAGAGCAAAATCCAGTTAAGCCTGGATTCTATTTTTCTTTTTTTAGGTGTTTTTTTTTTTCCCCGGCAGCATTACTAAGAAGTAATGCACACTCAGTAACAGGACAGAAACCTGAACTAATATCAGGGAAAGACTTACGGGCTTAATTCTCTGCAGTAGTTTGCAAAAAGCGCCTAACAACATATTTATTAGTGTATAAAGATGAAAGGACTATAAATCTGCGCAAGAAAGTGCAGTATCTTTAAAAAAGAAATACACTGAAAAATAAAATTACAGATGAAAACTAGGCATCGGCTGTGACTCGCTTGCGCAAGTCAGAAACAACAACCGGTATTTCAAACCGCTGAAATATATCACTCTTCAGGGTTGCTTTCTTAACCAAAGAGCAGCAGCTTCTCCTATTGATTTTTTTCAATGTATTTAAAAATACAGATTAGTACATTATCGCATTATGTGGTGGGTTGTTTGTTTTTTTTAACAGAAGAGCTGTAATACATTAGGGATACTGCAAGCCTTCAAAACTTTCCAAAATGTTATTCTTTAAGCAGTCACACGTTAGTAAATAAACATCTACAAAACAGAACAAGTCAAAGAGGCTTTTCCACTAACAGCATCTCTGCCTAAAGCCTACCTGCTCTGCAGCGGTACCTTTTATTCCACTCCTTTATATGCACGCTTTTTACATATATCTTGCAACCCTTGGGTTCAACTGTGCCTTATTACATTTTAAAGCCTTTGGATGGCAGCAGAAAAGTGTTCTGCACTATAAACCAGGACACAGCTGAGGTTTGATGGGTTTGCTTCTCCTTTCTACCCCACAAAACGCTTTCTAAATGCTATTAAAATTTAGCATACGCCATAATAACCAAGCTGCATTTTTTTCCACATTTAAGTCAATTGACTTCCAAGTTTTATCTTTCCACGTACTTTGAATCAAATCAAGTTGTTTCCGCAGTTCAGGAGGAAGACGCTGTGGAGCGTCTCGTTCTGATGAGAAGCAGTCCCATGGGCAAAAGTCCAGATATGCAATTAAAAGTGCCAGTGGCCACCAGAGACAAAGTAGGAAAGTTCTAAAGTTTTCTGTCTTTCTCAGCTACAGTTAGATTAAATAAAAAAAGGGGGGGCCCAAGAAAATTAAATACGAACTATCGAAGGGAGCAGAAAGCCAGGTGCCGTGCAGGAGCGTGCTCGGGGCTCGCCTGGGAGCCCCCAGGGCACCCTGCCCCCCGGAGCCTCTTCCCCTTTGGCTCCCGGCAGCCGGCTCTCGGCTCGGACGTGGGGGCACGCGCTGGTTAAAGGCCGTCGGCCACGTGCACAGAGGACCAAGCCCGACCCTGCGCGTACCGCTCGCTGGGCCCCTCCGCAGCCCGAGCGGCTCGCGGGGGTTCAGCGCCTACTGAACCTTATCCTGGGGCTTGAATGAATTCAAACAGGACGCCTGGCTTCAAAAAACCTAGACCTCTCTACCGCTACCTGATCGCAACTCAAAACAGAGTTTCTCTGCTCCCCGGCCCCCTCGGGGCACCCATGGCTGCCCCCCCGCCACACCTGCGCCGCGCCCGCAACGCCGGTGCCGCAGGAAAGCTGCGGAGCGATCGCTACGTTCGGCTAAGGAGCAGCTGAGCGCAATAAACCCCCTGGAAATCCAGGCAAACGGTGCGGGCATCACGCACGACGCATCACGAGCGGCGCAGGTCAGCGATGGCGGCGCATGCTGCGGAGCCGTCGCCGGCTGAACCGGAGCACCAAGGCCCCAGCAGCATCCGACAGAAGGACAGTGAAGATAACCGCAGCAAACCAAATCGAACGGCTGCTGCGACCCGACGTGGGGTTTGTGCCTCTCTCGCGTCAGGGAGCGCAGGGCCGGGCTCTTGTCCCGCTACCGGGGGCTCTGCTCCTCACAGCGCAGGGGACCTGCCGCTCCGAAAGGAATCCTTCCTCTCCGGGGCGGGGAGCCGCCGCGAATGCTGATGTGAGGCCCGATGTCACCCCGACCCGCTGGAGGAGGAGGGCTCTGGCTTGGGCCGCGGCCAGCGCCGGTCACGCTCTCCTGCGGAGGTCACCTCCCCGCAGGGTCCGCTGACGATCTGCGAAGTGACGAGGCAGGAGGAGAGCTCCTGTCAGCACTCTGGGAGAGAGAGACTGCGACGGCAGGGCAGGAACGGGGGAAATGCAGGCAAAGGTCGCTTTTTACAGAAATTGGTGGGCTACCAGTGCATGACCAGCTCCAAAATTGACTCCTGAAAATACCGACCCCGGCACAGCTGGAGACGCCAGATGCGCACGGACAGTAACCTGCAGGTTGAGGTCAGAGACCCCCTGGCTGACGCGGTGGGACCCCGCGGTCCCATTTCGTCGGTAAAAGCGGTGCTGTGCATACTGTCCATAGTTCGGGATTCAAGCACTCTCATACTGAACTTGGCAAACGCCTGCGCCGCGCTGCCCGAAAGGTCAATATACCAAGGCGACGCCATTCGGGGAGGATTCCTGCGATCCACGCACAGTTAGACACACCTCTGCCGCGTCTCTAATGTTACAGATATAATTACGACCATCAGCTTGGGCTAACATGTGGGAAGGAGAATGATTTGCATCCGAACCGTAGCCAAGCGAAGGCAAAAGAAAGACGCTTCTGAAATAGGACCCAGCAAGGCATTTAACCAGAAGATCCTTCCGTTCAAAGTCACAGACAGCGTGTAGGGAGACGTACTATAAACATTCCTCCTTCAAGCTGAGTCAGGACACAGAGGCTAAAATGAGCTCAGTCGAAGTTCTCTTCAAAGTGACCAACACTGGGAAAGAAAGGAAAAAAGAAACCACCACCACGCAAGAGCCTCCCTGCAGCACACCTCCCCGCTGGGACTGAGGGAAGGAGCGCGCAGCCGGCAAGCCCACAGAAGAGAAACGTCAGACACCAAGACGAGTATTTTCGGAGACGGTAGGCAACTTAGAGCAGGCAGAAACAAGGGACTTTTCCCTCCACTCGGGCAGAACATCAAGGAAACCTTGGTGGTGGTACGATTTACCCCATTTTAGAATCACCCCCCGGCCCAGTGACGGAAGTTTCATCCTTTGGAAGGTTTTCGGTTCCGCACAACGTTAGACAGTGCCCTGCAGGGCATCATCCACCTTTGGCTCAAAAGGCAGGAGAAACCACTCGATACATTTTCCCAGGTTTCTACGATTCAAGGCTTTGGAAATGACAAAGAATTAAGGGAGGAAATGTTGTACAGTTCACATTTGATGATGACTTCCTTCAACTGACGGCAGTGTTGCTAAAGCGGGGAGCGGCGGGCAGCAAACCCGAACCCTATCGCCAAACGGGCCACGGAGGCCCCAAGCCCGAGGGGGGGAACTTGCATGCTTCTAACAAGCACTTATTTATGAATGAGTTGAAAAACTGGGGCATTCCTCCTCCTGTAATTCCTCCCAAACTACATGACGAGACGCACGCGATGCTCACCCTGCAGCAGACCAGCACACCAGCAAGCCCTAACTTAAAGTCCTTCGTAAACTCTTGCCCTGGATTTTGCCTTCTTTCTTACCTTGCCGTTGCGGACAACGCAGCAGCTGTACGTTCAGGTTACGGTCTGGCGTCCCAAGGATGCTGTGGACGCTCTCCTGGACTCTGGGATCCGGGGGCGTTTCTCAGCAGCTTTCCTCTGCCACACGGATTTAGGGCGAGGAGGGTCGTCCATAGTCACTGGCAGTTCCACAAACATCTGTGATTTAGTTCCCCAAATATTTGTCTCCCGTGAAAGCCGGGAACCTCTCAATTTTACGGGAGTTTTTACAAGTCAGACAAAAGCTATTAATAAGAGTGAAACCCGCAATATCCGCAAGGGGGGATGGGGAAAGAAATCAACACTGGAAGCAAAGATGGAGTGAAGCTCTGACAGATGGTGCTCTACGAAAGGTCAGCCCTTGGCTCATTCTGATGGTCATTATTTATTAACTATCTTTCTGACATTGGCATTACAGCAAGAGTCCAGCATTATGCAGATAATAAAATGCTACTTTATAGTTCAAGGTCTCCTGCAGGTACAGCAAAAAGTTTGCAAAGCGACTGCAACGCGTTGCACGGCACTTCTGAGGGTGCTCATGCCAGCAAGCACACGGACAGCTTGCAAAGCCGGGACGAAATGGAAAAGGCTCACGGCTCACCTGCCTGGCCTCCCACTTCCCGAGACTTTTTCCCCACGGTTTCCATTTCTCACCCAGAACAAGACAGCCAAGGTCACGCCTGTTACAGTCTATGCTGGCCATTGCAGCTCACGGGTTACGCCTGCCGGAGCCCAACAGGAAATGCTCCCTTTAGCCTCCTCACATCTGAGGCCATTTTAACAACACAGACTGCGTTGCGCCTTCCAAAGCAGCGATGCGAACGGCGGGGAGAGGGGGTCAGCGAACGCAGCAACGCGGAAGAAACCTTCTCCTGTTCAGTGACTGCAGAATCGTTCTTGTCATGCAGTAAATGCGCAAAAAGTTTTGTATTTGCCGACGACAGCGGCGTTAACAAGAGGCCGGTCTCTCCCTGCCGGGAGCTGCCGACTTACATCGCGTGGAAGATGGCCCTGCCACCCCCCGCAGTAAACCTGCCTCCAGAGGAAACGTCCTGTCCCCAGCCGGCCACAGGAATTTAAGACGGCAGGAGGAGCGAGCCTGGCTCAGGTCTGGTTAAACTCTTGTTTGTTGACACATTTTCACCCCCAGGGCCTACCTGCAGCCGCCCCTGCCGGCTCCTCCGCCGCAGGGGGCATGGCCGGGGCAGCGGTCCCGGCCGTACCGCGGGCACCTGGCACGCCCTCCTCGGCCGTGGCTCCGGGAGGGTCTGCGCCGGACCCTACGGTGCCCGTCCCTGCTTCCCCTTCGCGCCCGCAGCCCAGCGCCGCAGACGACGGCCGCCTCGCAGCAGCTGGCAGAGCCTGCGTAACAGCCACTTAACCGCCTCTGCCCTCACGAGCCGCATTAACCAGCACCCGCGTACGACCCTCCCGCATCAGCCCCGCCGAGAGGGGTCAGGGGACGCCCCGCGCCCCGGGGAGCTGCTCCCCTCCGGGAGCGCAGCTGGCAGGCGGGGAGCACAGCAGCCTTTGGCACCTGCAGCAGGAAAACACCTCTGTGCTTTCTTTTTTAGGCTAGCAGGATGGAAAAGCAGCAGCGGGCTCATCTCCAAACGTTGAGTTCAAGTGCGGAAAGAGATAAAGAGCGAGACTCCGGCTGTGCCGCCGGCAGTCCCGCGGCACCACAGTGCCTACGGGCGGGACCAACCCCCAGCGGGCGAGGAGCGTTTGGGAAGGAGCCTCATAAGCCCGGGTGAGACACAGGAAGGCGACAAGAAACCAAAAAGCAGACGGGAATCCACAAATCTGGAATGTCTCCAGATCTTGCCAAAAGGAACAGCCAAATGCGCCCTTCGGCATCTTTGCGAGGCGTTAGGTATCGGTGTTCGACGCTGGGGCAGCACTCTTGGCCTTGGCCGCAGTACTAAGGCTGGGCAGATCAGCACCGCGACCTGCAGCGCTGAGGCAGAAGCCCAGGGAGTAAAATCTGCATTTGTTCAAATTTTGTTTTGCTTTATTTTGAGGATACTTCTTTTAATTCTTTTTATAAAAAGAAACACGAGCGCAGCAGATCTCAGGTTGCGGTAAGTGAGAAATCGGAAAAGGCAGCTGCCTTCTGCCGGAGCTCCACGAGTCCCTCCTCTTTACTGGAGGAAGCAAAGCGCAACCTGTTCCTTCCAGCTGCAGGTGCGAGTCGTCAGGAAGATGCGCTCAACAACTGCAGTGTTGTTGCTAAAGACTGCCAAACCAAAAGAAAAGTGGGAAGATCGCACTGACAAAACAAGAGTTGTTGCCGTTTCAGTGAGCCCAATCGGCATACGTGTGATTACACCAATAAAAAATAAAAACGTCATAAAAAGTACTCAGGCAGAGATAAGTTTATCACTAATTATGAGCAGCGTGACATGCCCTGACTCCTTGTAAAGTAAAATGAAGTCCATTTTTTAATATCTGCTTCCACAGCCTCCAGATAATAAGACAAATTTACTTCCAAGGTCATATCTTGTGTAACACGTCAAGAGTTTTAAGCACGTGTAGGGAAAACACCAGTGGCCGCCTGCTTCCCACAGAACCGTGAGGAATGCGCAGGAGCGTGACTGTGCTTTACCTTCCTCCTTAGTAAGTGGTTATCGGTAAGGATAAATCCAAGTTCATTTCAGAGACAAGGTTAAGTTCTACATATAGATCTACAGGACTTAGGAAGTCTCAAAATATTTAGGATAGCCCGGGTTTTTACCCGAGAGCCACAGGAGGAAGCAGCAGGTGCTGCTCGGTAAATGCAGATTAGGTACTGACGCCGGCAGCGGCACGGGAACGAGAGCTCTGCGACGGTCTGAGCCAACGCTGCACGACTTTACCACGCTGAAGGCTTCCCCCAGCCGCGTGCCGATCCTACGCTTGTGCCACTCATTTATCAGCACAGACTTTCGCCGCAAATGCCCCAGACCTTTTGTGACGGTTTCCACTTTCTGCTCTTCGCTTTTCTGCTTCAGAGCCAGGGCTGCCCAAAGCCAGAGCACATCACGTTGCTCTCTGTCGTACAGCGGCTCCTTTCACTCGCACGCTCCGGCTTGCTTTTCTCCTTGGCCTAAGCCTTGATTTGGCCGTAATGACGCAATGTTTATAGTCGCCGTAAATGTCGAGCCAAAGTAACATGTAACAGTTGTACTTTATCCCACAATGCGGGGGTTTACCCATAACTATTAAAAAAGCCCCAACAAGCACTAATGACTCTCTGTGCTTTTTCCCGAAGGCGCAGTGCTGGGTGGCCCAGGGCACGGATCCGAGATCCTGCTGCCAGGACCCGGCACCCATCACCTACAGAAATCCTTACTTTCAATTCAGTCTGGAACTCGGAAATTGCGAGCTTAAGGAAAAACACCAGTGAGTCCTTTACCCAACTTCCATATGTCGACAGCTTCAAAATGTTGATTGGACTTTCGTACTGTAGGTGCTTTGCAACCAGACAAAATACCCACGGCACGTTTCCACTAAAAAGATGCGACTAGCTGCCAGCAACGCCTCCGCGACATGATACACCCATCTGCAAAACAACAATATGTAGCTGGAAGCCAACGTTTTCCAAACCAAGCACCCCCACGGACAGGACCCGCGGTTTGGCCATCCAAGTTGTTCGACAGTGACAAAGGACGATCGCTCGCCGAGAAATGGAAAAGCCGTTCATATTCTCCCCGCATTTTCCAAACTCCAGCAATTGTCAGCACTTTGAATTTACGTCTGTAAAAAGTTTAATGAACTTCTAATGGATTCCTGAGAAGGAGCAAGCAGCGGCAGGCGTTATCTTCAGGAACTGGCCTCCAATATCGCAAGGGTGAAGCAAGAGATAAGAAGCAATGGAGGACCCCCTTGGATGACTCGGGAAACGGCCCATGGTACGACGAGCCGAGTTATAGGACTTGCAGCCTAGTAACGGAGTAACAGCCATGGGACGTTCCACTCATCGGGTGCTTTTTAGAGTCTGGGTTCTGCTGACTGTGAATGAAATGGGTATAAATAAACGTAGAGCACACTGGCAATGATGTTAAATGATGCTTCATATAATTATCGCTATTCTGTGGTACCATTAACAGGCAAAAGCACAGCATCCTAATGACCACGTTCGCATGGCAGTCCGGATTTGTTGTCTGACACCACATGGCCATAAAACCTCCCCACGAACGCAGCTGCTGATGGCACAAGACCCACAGGCAGACGGCAAGAGTCTGTTTTGGCAACAGACAACCCATTTTAGGCATGAACAGCAGCAGCGGTCCTACTGCCACGGACTGAAATAAGGCTTTCTCCATTTACCCAGTAATGGCCGGAGCACAGACCATACTGACGAGACTCAGGCTCTTCCCCAGCAGCCGTATCTTCCCTGCCCACGCCGTGTAAGCTCACGCGGCAGCACGGACCGGGATGCTGGCAGATGAGGGTCTGCACAATCAGGCTGGGGTCCTGCTGACCGGGGGCTTCCCAACGCCTCTGCCCTTGCTGCAACTCTAACAGCACGTCCAGGTATTTACAGTTCTCAAGACTAACGTCAGCGACTTGAAAGCTGCTCCGCCCCAAGACAGAGAGCTTCAGACCAAATGTTTGAAGGTTTTCGTGGGGAGCACCACCGCAGAGCCATACGCCGCTTCTTGTTATGAGAGGACCAGCAGCAAGACTGGACTGAAGCACCTTCCGCAGAAGAAGGGACCATCTCTACATCTCTTCTCCCAGTGAAGCCGAGCCGTCACAACACCATAAAACCCTACACAGCTCCAAGGCACTGAGCCTTGGTGTTTTATTTCTCAACTGTGTACCTCCCGGTTAACTCTGAAAAATAGTACTTATAAAAGATGATTCCTAAAAGCAAAGTTCGGAATTTTATTACACCTCTGGGCTAGATCGGCTGATCTTTGAAGAAATAAGGTTGTACCCTTTTCATTTGATATCCACAGGACAATATTTTAGCGGTGAGAGAGGTCGGAAGAAAAAGATCCACAGGGCTCTTGCCATGTGACGCATGTTTTAGGCAGCAAGGCCAGCATCACCAGGCTCAAAGGGCCGCCACGTAGCCCTAATAACGCGGCACACTGGAATGTGACGGATTATCCCTACCAAGGTGGGAAAGTACCGTTCAAAAGGCTGCGAAGCAGATGGAGCACTCGAAAAGCACACAGAAATGTGGACCAAAAACAACAAAAAAAAAAACATTGAAAAGTCAGAGCAAGGAGTAAGAAGGAATCCCTGTGACGCCACACTTGTCAGCAGCTGACATAGAGACTTCTGAACCTCAATAATCAAACACCCCTTCGCGTTTTACAGAGCGCTGCATTTAAAATAAGCATTTCTATTATTATTACTGTGTTTTAACTTCATGTTGCTGCCTGAGCCAGCACATTTGTCCCTTTTGGAGCCTGCCTTGCTCCCTGGAAAGGGCAGGACGCCCAGACGGAGACAGCCATGATGGAGCACTCTGCGGAGGAGCCACTGGACACGTATCAAACCACCGTGCAGCTGCCTGCCGATAACGCCCGCGGGCCACGCGCGTGGGGAGGACGAACAACCACGCAGTCGTTTTGAGCCCGTCCATCCCGTGCTGTGCTGCTACCGGCCAGCCAGACTGGGTGAGCACGCCCGACTAACGCCGACGGGGAGCTGCCTCTGCAACCAGAGCTCCCGCAGCCGCCCTCCTGCAGCTGCTTTAAAACAGTGCCGGAGGAGAAGGTGCCGGAGCGAAAAACCAGCTGCCCAGAGAAGGCAAGGGCAGCAGCAGCCGCTCCCGGGCAGCGTGCGTAGCGAGCAACCTGAGGCCATCATGACACGGAAACTCCGTTTAAAGTCATGCCCTTATTTCTTAAAAAAAAAAAGGGGGCGGAGGGGGGGAGGAAAATGAAAACGCCTTCTCTTTAATGCTCTACAGCCTTGAAAATGTCACTGCATCTGCAGGAAGGGAATGGCTTCTTTCAAGGTCACTTAGCCAAGTTCACCTTGAAGGTCAAAACATACCGCTATTTTAAAGCCCCATTAAGTTATATTTTTATTTTCCTACCAGTCTCTAAACCCACATCTTCCCAGTTACAATGATGGTAGACAGGAACCAGCGCAACCAGTAAGCATCGCCAAGGTCACCGCAGGCAGCACTCTGGTCCGAGCGGGGACCATCCGCCCAGGATGCTGGAGCTGCGGCGGGGAAAACGCCTGGGCTTGGATGCAGCGCGGGGTCACCTTAGGGAGCCGCACGCTGCCGCGTCTTCCCTTTCCCTTCTCCCTCCAGCACAGCCAGCCACGGCTTTTGAACAAAGAAGTTAAAACTCTGCCGGAGGATCTGAGGCCTTCGCTGCACCTGAAGCAGCAGCAGCAGCAGCATTCCTGCGGGCGACTGGTGGGGAAAACGGGCAGAAAAGCGCCGTACCGCCGGCCTTGCCTGCCGCACGCACAGCGCTTTCTGCGCCCAGGCACGGCCGCAGAAACCGAGCGAGACCTGTGGGCGCCGGAGGGCCCCCGGGTGATGACGGGGGGGTGATGAATTGGTCCTTGCAGCCCCCGTCTGCCGCCGCTTTCCTGGGCTGGGCGCCGGACGTCGCCCGTGAGCTGCTGCTGCGCGCGCTTCGTGGATCGGCAGGGATCTGGGTAACCTCGCCTCGAATCAGGGTTCTTCTTTTTTCTTGTTAAAAAAAGGCAATAATTTGTCCCTGATGCCCTAATTTGCATGTTTCCCCGGGGTGGAAAACACACCTTAACTCAAGACACGGCGCAGCGCTACGTGTCGAAGACCGGCTCAAAAACGGCGCAGCGTAATGAGCTGATGCTTCGCAGCAGCGTAAGCTGAAAGCTGCCCAACACTGGCTACCGAAACAGCTTCGAATCGCTATATATTGAAAACTCGCTGCTATTTTAACTATGATTTAATCCATATTTTTCCTTTGGTAAATGTGCCGATAGCTGTTTGTTGCCTGCAAATTGTCATGCTAAGCAAAACACAAAGTCAATTCGCTTTAAAAGAAATCGATTTGAGAGCATTAGATTCATCAACGTTCATTTTTTCCAACAGAAAACAGGGTCTGAATAACGATTCGGTATTCAACCCCAAAACTTTGGTTTAACTTTTTACAGCACCTGATTAACTTTTTGAAGCAATACGCATCTGGTGGGATGCCGCCCATGCGTCACCACTGTGCTTCCCACCAAATCGGCACCGAAACGTTTCCAAGCAAGGGCTTTGCGGACGAAGCTGTTTGTCCTGAGCAGACCTGTACTGGCATTAGCGAGCAGATCCACCGGCCCAAATTGCCTGCAGGCTGCAAAATCCGAGCCTCCTCCTACGTCCCGCCAAGCCACGTTCTGGTTCCAGCGCCGGCTTTTGCAGGCGCTCCCGGTGCCGAGAACCGCCGCTGCACCGCTGCCTTCCGAGCACTTTGCTTTATGCCCTGGCAGGGCTGCCTCCAAAATTCAGCTGTGCCCCGTCGGTGCACGGCACGGCAGCCTGCGGAACGCTCACGGCACGCGAGCCGTTCTCCTTCTGCTGCCAGCGATAGGTCCTTTCAAAGAAACATCTGGCAAGCGTATTTTTCAATGGCACCCATGGTTTTCACGAGCTGCCTCCTGGCAATGCCAGGAGAGGACGGAGAGGCTTCCCTGGGGAACGCGGCCGCTCGCTCTGTGCCGCGCGCAACGGCGGGCGCTGCCGACGGCGCGTCGCGCCACCATCGCCATTGCGCAGCATCTCCTGCCCTGGGGAAGGGCGGCCCCAGCGAGAGCCGTAACACCACGGTGGGAGCATCGCACAGGAATCGCCCGCAGGCTGCAAACTGCTCCTTCGTTCCCACGAATGGGGCGGGATTTTCCCACCGAAAAGGGAGGAGTGTCACCTTCGCTGGGATACCTCTGCCTTCCCTTCCGGGCTTCCTTCCGTATCCAACAAAATGCCTCAAGTGCGGTTATAAAGGCAAACCACCCTTCAATTGCAACGTATTTTGAACAAGCGGTTTCCAAAGCTTACATACTTTGCTTAATTTTCTTTTTTTTCTTTTAAGTGAAGGTAGTAGAAGACTCCCTTTCGGCATGAAACAGAGATGTGACTTTCTGCTTCCTGCTCATTTTATTCCACACTGACGTTGCTGAAAATTTCATTTTTAAATAGAATTTTTTTCTGATAATGTATCTCAGCAATCAGATGGAGGCACAGCATGGTTATCTGACAGGTTAAAGATCCTATGGTATTTTCCCCTAAATAGTTTCATGTACTGATTACTTAGAAGAATATATTCTCTGCAAAGCTGCAACCAGGCACTTGGTTTTTGCTCTTACTGATAAATGTAAGCAATAAAAATATGTTCTACTCTACAGCAGTGCCTATTAAAATGTAAACACAGCTAGAAGATTTTGAGCAGGCTACAAAAATGCTTTCTTCAATAGTCAAAGCGAAAGGCTGTCGGAGGCTGCTTAAACCCGGCACAGTGTGTAAATACATCACTGGCGTGCTCCACTAGAGGTCAATATCACGGTTATATAGGTGTTAAACCAGAGCTGGGGTCTCCGCACTCAGGTTCCTGAATCCAGCAGTCACCGGGGGAGCGGGACGTGGGTTTGATGGGCGCAAGAGGAACCCGCATGCTGCTGGGCGGGGGCGAGAGCCGCCGCATCGGGATGCTTCCCCCTCACCCAGGCTGGGATGAAGCCCTTCCGATAATGGTGGGGAAGCGTTCGTGTCTGGTGTCGTGGTGAATTTTCCTCTCTCCCGGGTCAGAAATACATTTACGGTCTGCGTTAAGTGAGACACTGATGAATTAAAATTCAAAACGTCCCTCATGAATAAATCACTGAATGCTCGCAACTAAATTCTAGCAGCGTAAATATATATATGTATATAAATAGACACGTATATATGCAAAGTAAAACATTAAGTGCTCAAGTTATCCACAAGGAAAAATACCAGCCACATAAGAACGCGGGCTTAATACCGGATCAAACACGTAAAACTGTAACGAAAGAAACAGCCTGTACATTTATCAAAATATGGCGTCAAGTGGCCCTCGTACCATGCGTGCTTGAATCAGATGTTCCAAATCCTCCTAATTTTTTAATTTTTTTTTTTTTCCCGTTGTATGTTTTACTCTCACTAAACCCAACCTATCGCACCTTGGTCTGATCCGAGATGATGGCTCTGCTCAGAAGCGCGAGTTGCTGGCGTGCAGTCACCCGCCGCTTGCGTCACTATGCAGAGCTACCGAGCAATCAGCTCAGCATCACCCCGTCAATCCGCGCTCTGCGGCTAAATTACATGAATAACAATTACTGTGTTAAGGTAGCAAGTGCATTAAATTCCTTGAATCCTTATGAACAACAAAACAATAAAAATGATAGACATAGGTGCAGAGTCCATCGATCATCCCTTTCTCCCTCACAGCAAGAAAGGTGGGATCACATTAAAAATAGAACAGACACCTGCAAATAGATGGGTATTTATACGGAATATTGTGACAACTGTCATTTCGCATTAGTCAGAGAGATCCCACAGGACTTGGGCAAGTATTAAATGTATCAATTTTTGTTTACTGGCAAAATATAATAAAATCCACCCTCCCCGACGGTTTCCTGGTGGGGATTGCTTCTCTCCCTAAAGTCGTTCATAAAATAAGGATGCTCCTCCAAGATCCTGGTAGAAAACACTGTATCAGGGCACCAGAGCACGGAGCGGGGCGGATTTTTACCACTTCTCTCTCTCTCGGACGCCTCCATGTTTTTCAGGGCGATCCGATTACACCAGGCTCAAAAAATGACCATAAGTCACCCAAAGTCAAGGCGGCCCCACCGCACGATCCCGTGGCGGGTCCTGCTCCCGCGTACCGTGCACCACGAAGCGGCGCCAGTGCTGGAGCGGAAGCAGCGGAGAGAGGGATGGCGTCCTGGCCGCGGCGGGGCAGCGCTAGCGCACAGGAATGCCCCCGCTTCGCTTGTACGAAAGGCACGTGGCGCCGCGGCCAAAGCTCTCGCGCCGTCTGGTGCAGGCACCCGGCAATAAATCCCGTGCCGCGTTGCAGGGGACGCGCCGCCCCATTGCCCTGCGTCTGGTTCACACCTCAACCCGCAGCTCCCCACCGGCTTGTCTGAGGGCTGCTCCCCTTCCCTCCCAGATTACACTGGGAACTGCCAGCAGCCAAGCTCCCCACCTCCCGGCCGCGCCCTTCCCTGCTTCCTCAGGTCCAGCACGGAAAGCCACAGTCCAGCGTCGAAAACCTGTACGTCTTGAAAGTTGTCACGCTTAGTGAAAGAGCAAACCACTGCTGACATTCCTCCGCTGTAAAAAAGGTGGTTACCTGATTAAGAGTTCAAATGGTGACTCCAAAAAAGCGAGGATCAGAAGAGGTTTGTACAATCCCGAGAACACGTTCCTCGAACACGTTCCTCAAGAGTCTCGGGGAGGAAAAAACCCGAAGTCCAGAGCGGGAGCTACTTCTGTTTACGTACAATAATAAAAAACCCTCGCCCGTACAGATGAAGCATTTCAAGGTCTTGCTCGTTACCCTCAGCCTTCTGCAATAACAGCAGGACTGTCGTGAAGGCCCCAGACACTCCTTTTACGCGGTGAAAGACGTTTACATCACTCAAAGCAAAATGTATCCTCGATGGCAATGTAGTTCCTATCCAAAAACGCGCCATGCCCTACATTTTGTCATCCGCGCAGTTAATCATTTATACAGCCCCGCAGATGCACGCAGCGCGCTCCGAGGGAGACGAAGGCACATTGCGTGCCCACAGACGCGCAGTGCAGCAGCGGGAAGGCAAACAAGGGCAGAGGGAGAAAAGGTACTGGATACGGCCTCGGACGGACAGGGTTGGAGGCGCGGGAGATATCGGACAAGGGGACAGAATCGGAAGTGGTGAAGGGAATTACAGAAGCAAACGGGAAATCAAGAACACGCCAACGGGGCAAAACTCTAAAAACATTAAAGGTGAAGAAGAGGGCCTTGAAACGGATGCAGAAAGAGCCAAGGTGCCACCAGTGGGTTCCAAAGAAACGGTGACAGAATGGCAATGGAGCAGCTGGAAGGACAAGGAGGTTATCGGAGCGCGCGGGAAGGCTTTTAGCAACAGCGGCTGGAGGGAACGGGGAAACGTCAGCAGACTTCTGCAAACAGCAATGAAAATGTTGCTTCAAAACGCCTCACGCAAGAGAAGAGACAGAACTGCTCAGAGCAGAAATAATATGTAAAAAGTAATGCAGCACAGTGGAAAGTGGGGAACTGACCCACCTGTGACGCGACACCACCAGAGGCATTTTATGAACGCATTAAAATTCCGGTTCTGCCTCCGAGCGTCTCTCCTGGGCCGGCTTTGTGCCTCTCACCGAGGGGGCTGGAGAGGGCATGGCCTTGACTCATCTCCTGGCCGGCACTGAGGCCCCCGGCTGTGCCACCTCGGATGCAGGCTCCTGACGAAGGCAATGTGTCAGCAGCCTTTGACACCCGCATTTTCCCTCTTGTGTTGTCCCCATGCCCAGGGCATCTGGGCTTGTTTGTACCAACCACGCTCGTGCGGACGCACAGCCTGTCGGGCGACTCCCTGTCATCTGGGCTGGGAACTGGCTCACGGATTTCACCGGGTTGCCCTCCCACCTCGTAAGCAGTTGGGTGGGACGCACGCGCTGCCCCGGCCCCACCCGGCGCAGAAGGGGAAGCTGCCGGCGTCAGAGCCAGCTCACCTACACCGAGGACTTCCCGGCCGTGTTGCCTCTTCCCGTGCACCGCCCTGACCTGCGGCGGGCAGCTCCTGCAGCTCCACCGATCCTGCTCAAAGCGCGTGCCATCCTACCTTCCAAATGTTCCATCACGATATTTTTACAACCTACTATAACTAAGCTTTATTTGGCAGACTCTGACTCTAGCTTTGTATTCTTGCCGGCAGTTGGGCTACTCCTCCACACTATGCCGACCAAGTTTACAACATCTTTTCCCCATGTGCATCACTGCATCTCCAAGGGCTCTGGCTGCACAGCAGCATCAGCTAAGAACCACGGGCTTTGCCCTGAGCTTTCAGTAGGGAAAAACCCAACAAATTTTAAATAAAGCTATTTCTTGCAACCTAAAAATCAAACTTCAAAAAAAGAATGTAAGAAAGAAATCTGTGGTTTTCCGAACAAGAACAGAACTTTGCTTTTCTTTGCGAAAATGTGCCCCTTCGAACAACATGCCTCACAACGCAGCCGAAGACCCACGTAGTCTGGGAGCGTGGGAGACAGACCTTGGGAATAGGCGGGAGAAGCTTCTGGCGGAAGCCAGGAATCCCACAGACGAGGGATAAGCGGTCGGTAAGTAGCAGGACTTGGGCAGTACGTACTGCACACCGGGTAGGAAGCTCTCATGAAGCCCTGGTGTGTATAAACTGAGAAATACCAAGCAGATGGCAGTCGGGAGAAGTGGCGAGGTTTGCACAAGACTCCCAAAAGCACGCAGACAGCCTGCCAAACCGGCCTCACTGTGCTTTCAGTAAGCCTAATCTGCCCAAGTGAAAGAGAAGGGGAATGGGAAAGCTGCAGGTGTTTAGAAAGGTTCTCTTTAGCCCAGCTAAGTTTAGGACAGCTTACTTCCGTGGGCCCCTTCCACACTCAAAGGACGGGCGCCCTTCCCAGAGATGACTTACGGTCCCCGCCGTGGACGTCCTCCTGCCCGCCGCCCCGGAGAGCCGCCCCGCGCCGCTCCCCCGCCTCCGTGCGGGGCTCGTAGCGGCACCGAGCTGCCGCGAGCAGAGCGAGCCTCCATGACCAGCTCTTCGCCTCCCCGAACCACGGCACTGCCGGCACTGCCAGGGGAAGAGTTCTAGCTATAGGCTCCTCGAAGAGAGGGGCAGAGCCAGCGTAGCAATAAACGAAGCGTTTCAGGAGTACAAGCAATTAGCCCCGTGAAGCGTCACTGCTAAGCACGCAGCAGATTCCCCGTCTCTTCCCATCTTTAAATCACCGCCAACATCTTTTTGAAAGATGAAGTCACGGACTGAATTCAGGCATCGGTAGGTGGAATTTTCCGACGTGTGCTATGCAGGTCAGATGATCACAGATCTCTTGACCTTGCAAACCGCATTTTAACTGATGCACCCTTTTGGATACAGGATATCACGACGCATTACAGCGAACAATCTTCTGCTTGGGGTTTTTCCTCCTAGAATGGACTTTCAACAATCGTTACACATTTTTCTTTGAGTCTGATACTCTGACATTAAAATCATGAACTATCCCAAATCCACTTTAGATTTCGTTTGTTTAATGAAGAGTTGAGCAATTTCAAAGGTGTTTTTACAATTCAAATACCAGGCGGTTGCACGTGGAGAAGATCCTTTGATATCTGAACAGTCCTCCAACAACACAGAATCACAGAATCACAGAATCACTAGGTTGGAAAGGACCTTTAAGATCATCAAGTCCAACCATTAATCCAGAACCACCATGTCCCCTAAACCATGTCCTGAAGCGCCACATCCACACGTTTTTTGAACACTTCCAGGGATGGCGACTCCACCACCTCCCTGGGCAGCCTGTTCCAATGCCTGACCACTCTCTCAGTGAAGAAATTTTTCCTAATATCCAATCTAAACCTCCCCTGGCGCAACTTGAGGCCATTTCCTCTTGTCCTATCACTAGTTACTTGGGAGAAGAGACCAACACCCTCATCGCCACAACCCCCTTTCAGGTAGTTGTAGAGAGCGATAAGGTCTCCCCTCAGCCTCCTCTTCTCCAGACTAAACAACCCCAGTTCCCTCAGCCGCTCCTCATAAGACATGTGCTCCAGACCCCTCACCAGCTTCGTTGCCCTTCTCTGGACACGCTCCAGCACCTCAACATCCTTCTTGTAGTGAGGGGCCCAAAACTGAACACAGGATTCAAGGTGCGGCCTCACCAGTGCCGAGTACAGGGGCACAATCACTTCCCTACTCCTGCTGGCCACACTATTCCTGATACAGGCCAGGACGCTGTTGGCCTTCTTGGCCACCTGGGCACACTGCCGGCTCATATTCAGCCGGCTGTCAACCAGCACCCCCAGGTCCCTTTCCGCCAGGCTGCTCTCCAGCCACTCCTCCCCAAACCTGTAGCATTGCATGGGGTTGTTATGGCCAAAGTGCAGGACCCTGCACTTGGCCTTATTAAACCTCATACAGTTGGCCTCTGCCCATCGATCCAGCCTGTCCAGATCCCTCTGCAGAGCCCTCCTACCCTCCAGCAGATCAACACTCCCACTCAGCTTGGTGTCATCTGCAAACTTACTGAGGGAGCACTCGATTCCCTCATCCAGATCATCTATAAAGATATTGAACAAGACCGGTCCCAGAACCGAACCCTGGGGAACACCGCTCGTGACCGGCCGCCAGCCGGATTTAACGCCATTCACCACAACTCTCTGGGCTCGGCCATCCAGCCAGTTCCTCACCCAGCGAAGAGTAAACCCGTCTAAGCCACGAGCCGCCAGTTTCTCCAGGAGAATGCTGTGGGAGACGCTGCCAAAGGCTTTACTAAAGTCCAGGTAGACAACGTCCACAGCCTTTCCCTCATCCACTAGGCGGGTCACCTGGTCATAGAGGGAGATCAGGTTGGTCAAGCAGGACCTGCCTTTCATGAACCCATGCTGGCTGGGCCTGATCCTTTGGCTGTTCTGCAGATGCCCTGTGAGCACTCTCAAAACCAACCGCTCCATAATCTTCCCTGGAACAGAGGTCAGGCTGACAGGCCTGTAGTTCCCAGGATCCTCCTTCCGGCCTTTCTTGTAGATGGGCGTCACATTGGCAAGCCTCCAGTCTTCTGGGACCTCCCCTGTTAACCAGGACTGCTGATAAACGATGGAGAGTGGCTTGGCAAGCTCCTCCGCCAGCTCTCTCAGTACTCTCGGGTGGATCCCATCAGGCCCCATAGACTTGTGGGTGTCCAGGTGGCTTAGCATGTCCTTGACTGCTTCCTCCTGGATTATGAGGAGTACATTGTGCTCTCCATCCCCGTCTTCCAGCTCAGGGGGCTGAATATCCTGTGGATACCTGGAGTGGCTATTAAAGACTGAGGCGAAGAAGGCATTAAGTACCTCAGCCTTGTCCTCGTCCTTGGAGACAATGTTCCCCGCCATATCCAGTAGGGGATGGAGATTCTCCTTGCCTCTCTTTTTGTTGTTAATATATTTGTAAAAACATTTTTTATTATCCTTTACGACTGTGGCCAGAATCTCACTATTTTAATCTTGCTGGTATTGAAGGCAATCTAGTTGATCTTACAGATGCTTCTGATGAAATGAGCCTTTTTCTCTCCCCAGTTCTCACAGAAATATATAAAATATTTACAAACATGATATGATGAACTTGATGTTCTTCTGCTTAGGGCAACACTTTGTGACACAGGTGGCTGATATTTATTAGTCGCTAAAGAAGAAGAAACAAAACTTAAAATTTTAAAAAAACTAATTATTTTATTCAATACTTTGTTGGGGCTTTCCTGCAACACCAGTCACTGCACAGCTCTCATAGGTTATATATAAAAAGAGTTATTTTTGCGGATAAAAGTCAACAACAAGTCAAGAATTTTTGGCAGATAGCCTTCACTGTTCTGCTAGCACAAGCGCATCCAACTGCTGATGAACCTTAATGTCTCCCTGATATTGTTTTCTGCTAGAAAATGGAAGATCTAATCTACGCTGAAGGTCAGTCCACACTGAAAGCTGCAACCAGTGACAGCATTCATGAAACCAACTCAAATTTGTAATGTTGTGTGAAATCCCCTGGACTGTCACAACAGCGGCTCTATCGCCACGGCCTCTACCCAGGACGCTGCAGAGCTGGAAGCAGCCCTCCTTCTGCGCTGCTGCTTGTGCGTGAGAAATAACTGACCCGCGGCTCAAAGCGGCGCCCACGCAGGCTGCCAGCGCAGCCAGCTTAACCCCCTGCACGCTTTGGGAAGAAGTATAAAGTCCTGACCGCCTTCACCAGCAGCCCACACCTCTGGCAGGGACAGCTATATTCGTTACAATGACGACGACGAGCGAAAATCCATCTTTTTAAATGATTGCCTTCCACAAATCTGAACGCACTACAACTTAAAAAAAAAAAAAAAGCAGAATTAAAACCTAGACTTCTCGCAATACCTTAGAGTCAGGCAATTATGAGGCACTTTTAATGAGTAATTTAGGTAATTAAAGAAGTCAAACATATAACACGCAAGAAGCCATATCAGTGAGTTACTGCTCTGTGGCGCTTTGCTCTGCGACCCTGGCCGGTGCTCGCTGCGACGCGAGTGCCGTCTTCTGCTGATGTATCGCCTCGGCTGGACAACGGCTGAAGAGGGTCTTCGGCGTAAGCTTCGGCTGCGACTCATCTTTAAGTGTGTTTAATACCGACTCGTATAAAGTATGTTGGGTAATTGCTGCTGGAATTCAATGTGTGCTGTATCTCATCTAGGATATGCAATTTACTGGCTATATTCTAGTAAAATAACTTTATGGCTTTCTGTCATGATAAATAATAGTTTATAGCAAAACGGAATTAATATTTACTTTGAAAGCTATGCAGACTATTCAAACAAAGTTGCTATATATAGAATCATCTCAACCGCCACCGGTTTTTCAAATGCTGTGAATTGACAAGGCAACAAAGCAAGTATTAAATTCCAGTGCCCTGCAGCCATTAACGAACCTTCAGATTTTGGATTTGTAATCGAAGTCCTTCCACCTATTTTATACAATTACTGTATGTAGTTCAGAAAGTGTTAACTCAGAAGCGTGACAAACTGGACACTGAAGGGCCTCTGGGGCTTGGGAACTTTCTCTGCCTGCCCTAAGGATGGAGACGGGGCAGGATCACTGTTTTGGACCACAAGGCTCGGAGCCAGGGGAAGAAGCCTCAGCAAGTGCTCACAAGAGAGTTAATGATTTAACACACAAAAATTGACCACGTATTTTTTACTACTCCAAGAAGGAGAGATTAAAAAGACACTGAAGTCTAAACATGTCTCAATATGAAAATAAGAGGGAAAAGAAACTGACCATTTTTAGACGGACGTTTCTCAGATATTTCGAGTTAATATAGCACTGTCAATGTTCAAAATTTATTTTTATGCACCACCAATCTTATCACCGAACTTTTATCAAAAGCAGTGTGTATCGTGGCTCTCCGCGGCTGGGGCTGCCAGCGCAGCGAACGCTTTTACATGACGTACAACCACCAATTCTCACATATTTAGCCGCACAAAATTCTCTGTTACAATAGACGGATAGTGAAGCAATGAAGCAAAAAAGCACCATCGTTAGTGACCAAAATCTAAGCCGTCCCCCGGGGCTCCAGATGCCGGTCCCTCCGTACACAAGGGCACGGTACGCAGACCTTCTCTGTCAGCATCTCGGGCTCACCCAGAGAAAACACAAGCTGAGCCCAACACCCAAAGGAACAGGTCAAATGCTGAGAAGGCAGATGCGAAAATCTAACAGGTTTGTTATAAACGGAAATTTTAATCGTTGGTTAAGAGAGACGTATTTGTTTTCCTACTCGGTTTGCACTGTGCACGAGAGCCGTGGCGTGTTGCTGGGCGCAGAGCGCAGGGCAGCTCAGCAGAAGCACCGTCCCAAGCCTGCTGCCGCGGTGGAGGCAAATGCCACTTCCCAGACCGCAGCCACTTTGTACACGTTCTGTTACGCTTAATACTACTCATCTGTTTTCCAAGGAGTCTGCAGCTCTTTATCTTCAGAAAGCTACACATAGTCTACAAAAACCTGAACAAAGGGAAATTCTCTCGTTAAAAATGAAGTCCAAGCGTTGGACACAGCCTCCGGTCCAAGAGCGGATGCGCGTGAAGTGGTATGGGGGGGCGATAATGGAGACGGTATTTCATCCTTTTAAGCTCAGAAACATGCTTCCCTTCGGTAGGAAAAAGCTAAAATAAATCGCTCTGGCCGTGGCGGGTAGGACATTACACGCCGAATGGAAACCAGTCCCCAGGGACGACAGTGAGCCCGACCGACAACAGGGCAAGGAAGGGACAAAGCTGATGCTTACATCAGCCGCACTCAAGAGTAAATGCAGCAGGAGTCTTAGTCAGTGCAGCAAAACCACAGGCATTTGTATAACCAACTTCCAGTGCTTCAGCACAAAAATATCTCCTCATTCTCATTTTATTCAGAATTTGTTTATGGCAACAGGCATACAAAAACTGCAGGCAAAGTGTCACCATCAACAGAAACACCCACGCAGTATTATGGAATATACTTAGGTCAGACAGAAGACGTACTCTTCAAAACATATTTATAGTGCTCTAAGACATTGCAGTCCTCAGCAGCAACGGGCCTTTTAATGGAAAAATACAACATATTTGTTGCGGGGAATGACAAGAAGCAGCCACAAGTGGGCACGGAGCAGCTGTCCTGAAGAGGGGCGCGGTGGGAACGTCGGCGCAGGGGACTGCGGCGCGTTGGTGGCGGTCAGCTGGGGCTGCCAGGCCACGTGCTGGGCGCCCCGGCACAGCCCTGCCACCCACCACCTCCGCCACAGCACGCCAGTTCCTGCCAGCACCGGCCCTCGGACTCGGCATTTGGAGATCCGAATCTTAACTTAATTTCTTAACTAATTTGGAGAGCCGAACCTTTAACTTTGTGAAACCCAGTTTTCTTACCAAAGTTCAGGGTTACTTCACCTTATCTTGAGAACTCACCAAAATATCAAACCAAGCATAGCTTTGTAAAGCTTTGCAATTACAGATGAACATCAAGTCTTCCCTGGTTCTAACCCCGAATTTTTGTGTTACTACCAGGTTTTTATTCTTTGAAAATAATTTTAAAAGCAGAGCTCCAAATTAATGGTGTAAGCTAAAAATGAAATGTGGTTTCTGCCCCCGCCCCAGTGCATGGAAGTTGCCTCGTGGAGGTCAGTAGTCGGGGTAATACAGCAACCCAGGAAGAGTCCCAAGACCTCAAGGCTTCTGCAGAGGAGATGAAGGCACGAGCCCGGGATGTGCTGGCATGCCGGTGAGGATGGTGCCGGCGTGCAGCGGGTCCGCGTCCCAGCTTGGGACCTGGATCCCCGGATGAGAACGCTCCTGCGCGTTGCTGGGGCTGCGCTCGGCATAAATACATAAATATCCGCTAGGACAACGAAAGCACAGATGTTTTAGCCCGTGATTGGAAAAGTTTCTGCTCTCACAAGTCATCACTATCTGCCCCCTCAGATGCTTAGCTGAGACGCTGAGGTACAGGTTTAGCTCAGTCTGGTTTGTGAGAGGTCCCGCGCCGGGCACCCGAGAGCCTGCCAGCTACGCCACGCACCGGGGACGGGCGGACTGAAGCTCTGCTTTGGACGAGAGCAGCAACTGCAGCACGAGCCCACGTCTCTTGCCCTTGAAAATGCTTTTTTTTTTCCAACCCCGTGTAGAAGAGGGAGGGGGAAAAAAAAAATTAGGGTTGAGCCTCATCAGCTTGCCCAAGGTCGGCAGGCTGCTCCTCAGCGTGCTCTAGCAAGCGCCTGAGAGGTGAGCACCCACCCAGGGGCAGGCGCTCTGCCTGCGCCGCCGCCGCCGCCGCCGCGCCGGGGGGAGGCTGCCGGAATTGCTCAAAGCTCGCTCAGCCTGGAGCGGAGAAGGCTCCGGGGAGACCTCACCGCGGCTGGCCAGGGCTTACAGGGGGGCTGTAGGAAAGATGGGGACAGACTTCTTAGCAGGGCCTGTAGCGACGGGACAAGGGGTGATGGTTTTAAACTAAAAGAGGGCAGATTTCAACTAGATCTAAGGAAGAAAATGTTGACAACGAGCGTGGCGAAACCCTGTCCCAGGCTGCCCAGAGGGGTGGTCGATGCCCCGTCCCTGGGAACACCCCAGGTGAGGACGGACGGGGCTCTGAGCACCCTGCTCTGGTTGGGGATGTCCCTGCCCGTGGCAGGGGGGTGGACTGGGTGGCCTCTGAAGGTCCCTTCCAACCCAAACCCCTCTACGACCGTCCCAAGGCACGCAGGCGAACTCACTGCGCGCTGCTCCCTTCCCTGGCAACGCGGAGGCCGGCAGAGCCGCAGGTCTGAAGGAGCGGCCAGGAGGAGGGGAGGAGGTCGAAGGGGGCACCGAGGGGCACCGGCCGGCTCAGGCCTGCGAGCGGCCAGAAAAGCAACGGCGGCTTCGGCCAGAGCAGCTGCACGAAGGGATGGAGAGAGGCTCCGGCGGGGGACGCCCCGCCGCCTCGGCCCGGCGTCGGCAAGGGGCGGCCGCAGCCGGCAGAGGGGACGGGGGTCTCGGGGGGCCGGCTGCGGCTGCCAGCAGCCTCCCGGGATGGCAGCGGGGTCCCTCGCGCATGGGAGAGCGCCGTTAGACGCCAGCAGCCACGCGATGGCAGCAGAAAGGTGGAAACACCGGGACGGATGAACGCGTTACCGTACAAGCACAGTGAAAAGGTGGTTTGCAGAGACAAGGCAATTGCTAAACACAACCCAACGTCCGTGACGTTTCTAGGACGAGCAGGGAGCAGCGAAATAGTTTTTCCCTCTGAAATACAATAACTTCCATTTGCTACGTTACTTCAATTACCAGCTGGGTCGCTTGTGCTTTCTTCTTGCAGCACTGACACACTACAGCCCTACGATTTTGATGTGACCTACTGCAGACGCCGCAGGACTCGGAGGAGAGCTCCTGTTTTGAACTCATCCCTTGAGGCCTGGGCAACCGACGCGTCTCAGCTTTGGCTAAGAGCTTGTCCCGCAGGGCGCTGCACGCCTCCCGGAAAATGCCAGCCAGCCCGGGTTCACCCAGGTCCCCCTGAGGACATCAGATAATTTGTGCTAAGAAATAGAGTATTTGGTTTGCTCAACGGCCGTCTGTACCGCAGCTTCAAACCCGGCATATACAGCAAACGGCAAACGCCAACGACCTCGTCCCTGCCAACTCCATCACCAGCCATTATCCCAACTACCTTAGCAGGGCCACCATCTCATTAGCGACCTTTTGTTTAAGGTGCTTACCTGCTTTTTGTATTTTTTTTTCCTTTTTTTTTTTCCCCAGCAAGGTTATTTTCCAGGCTTGCTGAGGCGCTTTATTATTTTGCAAACAGTTGGCACCCAAAGGGAGCCTATCTATAAAGCCCTGACAAGCACCGAGCTGAGCCGCTAAGTACGACTCTCGCTGTCTGCCGCTCACAGACGCACGGCATCCGAGCGCGGTCACAGCATCCCACCGGGATCCCGGAGGATTTCAGTCCCCCAGACTCCGTTCATGCAACTCTGCCACGACGAGCAGGTCGACGCGTTTCCCAGAGACCGTGATGACTCAGAACGTGAGAAAGGGGCACCGGCACGCGCAAGCGGACCACCACGAGCGTCGCCGCCCGCCCACCACCCACACCATCTGGCTCTTCACGGGGAAGGACTCCACGCAGCGGGTGGGGACACCGCGCGGGTACCAGGCGAGGGCAGGCAAACCCTCTGCCAGCGGCGCTCCCGGGCCGCCACGGCCCCGTCCCTCTGCCTCTCGTCTCCCTTTTGCTTCTGACAACGGGGTGTTAGCATGCAATTAACGTTTTATATTTCCAGAGAGTTGTATGAAAGCTGGCTAATTAATTCTTATCTCTCGCCTATAATAAGGGGCGAGTAAATAATATCCTACAAAGTGGGGGCCATTAAAACGTGCCCACGCGCAGGACAGGGCACGCTCGGAAATCCCGCTTTGCCAGTTTTTGTGTCTGTACTGCCTTTTGGGGACAACACCAGATTTCGTTTGGGAACTCCAGCACCTCCAAACCCTCGACGCCACTCTGCTCGTACCGCTTCCCCTCCCCACGCACGCTTCCGTAAGCACTATCCGTCCTCCCAACAGGAACTTGGGAAATTAAAACGTTTAAGGCATCTCCGACGCACACAAATTAGCAGCAATACAGCAAACGAGATTTGCTTTCCTTTCCAACACACCGTGAGACAAACAAATACATGTAAACACGGTAAAACGCAGGTGCGCAGGGCAGAGACGCCGAGGCGCCTCGCGTCCGGCGGAAGCCCTGATCTCCGTCACGGACCACAACGCAATTACAAGATTACAAGGCACATGCTGCTTCAGCATCTGGATCCTCCATGCAGTCGTGGGGATCCCTGCAGAAAAAGGAAACCTCTTCATCTTGCGAGGAGCGGCGAAGCCTTTACCTCGCCACGTTTCAAATGCTCTCGGAGCTGCGTGACGAGCAGCCTGCAGGTAGAGACTTCGGGCTTTGCAGACAACTACGTGGTCGAAGAAGTAAATGCAGACCGCTGTCTCTGGTCCAAAACCTATTTACGTTTATTTTGTTTTGCTGTAGACTTTCTCATCTAAATTGCAAACGCTGGGATAAAGCTCGGACCAATAAACCTCTGCTCCCGTCTCCAGCACGTTAAGCCACGACCACAGATCCAGCAATCCAATCTCCATATATTTTATTCTCAAAATATTTCATTTCTGGCCACCAATCTTTAGATCTCCTATTGGATTTTGTTTTCGTAAATGGATTTTCCCACAGAGCTGGCAGAAAATATATTTCATTTCAAATATCTCTAAACTGAAATAGTCAATATGAATGTCAGTGTGTATTTGCGCTACACAGCCTTGGCAGCGACACAAACCTCACGTTTCAGAGGGGGCACGGGGTGCCCGTTAGCTTGTTTTGTGTCTGCACACTTGTTCTAACATTTTATTTAATAAGGATGGCTAAATAATATAAAAGTGTGTATGTGTGTATATATATATAAAATCGGTTTGTTTTGTTTCGTTTTGTTTTGGGGGGGCATCCAGAAAGAAGTACGATGCCTCCCGCTGCTACGCGGGCAAATCGAGAGGAAGACGGAGAAATCAGAGTAACGCCGGCCGCGAGGCGCGGAGCCCGATGCAGCGGCTGGTGTTTGTCGCCCCGTTTCTTTAGACCCGTCCGGCACATTCAGCCGCCCGAGCACCGTCAACAGAGCAGCGCTGCAAACCCCCGTCGCCGGGTTCCTCCTCTTCCCCCCACAGTACGTGGCGCAGTTGCAGCACCAATTACTCAAACAATTTCAATCTATCTAGACGCTAACGTCATTAGTCCACAGAGATCCTTTTGGAAAAATTTACATGGAAACTGCCTTTACATGCTAAATGAAAAATGTTCAGGCTTTGGTGAATGGGACTTGAATTACAACCCCACCACACGCGGCTCGGCTTTATTCACGCCATTTATTAAACGGGGGGAAAAAGGCAAAGCGGCCAATTACCGAGCAATCACTTGAACTGCCGCTGCAAACCCATGGCCTAGCGCCGAAGGGCCGGTCGCCCTTGACTCGGGCAGAACTCGCCTACGGGCCACCGGCCCACCACCCAAAAAGGCGTCCTGACCCCCAGGCACGCTCAAAAGAATCCGGCCCCCACCCTGCGTTGCTGGCTGGCTTCCACGGCTCCTCACCCGATCACACGCCGCATCCACCGCGCAGACCATCCCGCCGCCGCTGCTCAGCCCTTCTGCCGTCTTCACCAACCTCTGGTCACCGGGTGAGCCACACCACGCGCTACAACCGGGCGTAGCACTCGGCATTGTATTTCGGAAACCTCACAATCCAGGTAACTGTTCTCAATGCCTTTGCTGTGCTTCTCCAATGTATTTTAAGATGACTTCTGAAGTCAAAAGATGACTTTTATTTTTAATTTACTGCAACAAAGATTTTTGTTTGCTAAACTGTATTAAAAAGCCCAGAGGTTATTTTTCCCACTGTACATTTTCTATATATATATTCTGCTATATATTTCCAAAAATACATTCCACTGTATTTTTCAAAGTATACTGGCTGGCATACAAGCAGTAACTCCGCACAAGGCTTAGCGTTACCGTAACGGCATTCAAACCACAAGGATAACGAAGGCGAACAAGCCACGCCAGGCACCCTTCGCTGCTGCAAGGTTTGTGCACGCTGAACCCGCCACACCTTTTGCCTTTCACGGAAATTCAACACAAACGTGCTCAAGCTGAGCCGCAATCCCAAAAGCTGTCGCTCTTAGCTTTGCTTCATAACTTTTGTGCAAAACCTGCCGTTGCTGCTGTGAAGCAAATTGGTTTCAAAAAAGAAAGTTCAGCCTATTAAGTTTTAGAAGTTGCCTTTTCTTAAAGGCAGATTAGGAAGGGTAAGGATCCCTTACCCCGCTGAAGTCACACAAAACGAACGGTCGAAGGAATCAAGTACAAGGGGAAAAAGCCTGCAACAGAAATTTAATCCTTTTATTCCACATTTTCTCCCTTCATCATACAAAAACAAAACCGTTTTACATTCTGGTTTGTGCCCAAAACGATGTGTGAACTAACCGAGTGTAAAAACAGTTGCTCGGCGTCGCATCGGTTACAGGAAATGTAACGTTTGCTCTTCCTACCCCGCAGCTCTCCTCCGTTCCTGCCTTTGCTATAGCTCAGCCCATTCCCAATACGTCACGGGAAAGACTATTTGCAAAAGCGGGAATAGCAGCAGACTCTCTCTTTCCTTGTGAATTTATTTTCATCTCTCTCAGTCTAAGCCTGTCCCCGTTTACCAAGCGCCTCCAGCCGGAAGCCTCCCAGTAACCCAAGTGCACAGACGAAGCGACGCTCCCGCAGTGAAGTGCTTTCACCTGGTGGATGGAATTCAGTTATTCTGGGCTGATGCTGCCAGGCTGAGCGAGTGAAGAAAACGCAGCGTAAAAGCTGCACTGCATTGTCTCAAGACTGAATCCGTCTCCCACAAACGTTGGCTCACCTGTTACAGCAAAGCCCTTCCCCTGCGGTATCGAGGACTGGGATTCCCCAACAGGGAGGCAGCCGACCCAGCACGGCCCGTACGCAGCTACTTTGTTCACAACGGGGAAAAACACAGGACTGAACGCAGCCTGTGGCTGCTCTTACACCCGTTTACCTCCCGCTGTATCGAGAAGCTGCTTCAGGCTTTTGACCAAATAGAAATATCAGCGCACAGTACTTGAAATTGAGCCCGGGCTCAGTCGCTCGGCGAGGGCTGCCGTTAGGACAGCTTTGCGTGCGCCGGGGTAAGGAGAAATAACGTGGAGCCTCTTTCTTCCCCCTGACCACGCCGGCATCGCCCGCGGGACCACGCTGCGCCAGCGGTCCCCAAGAGCCATCCTCGTGCCCCAAGCCGCGTGCACAGGCAGGTTCATCCCTTCGGACCGAAGGCATCCCCAGGACAGCCCTTTTCCCCTCACACCGCGCTGCCCAGAAGCAGCAACGCCGCTAACCTGCTTTGTGAGCGGCCAGCTTGGAGTATTCCGACTCTGGAAGTTCTCTCCCAAAGATGAATTGTCCTGGCGTGCTGCACAGCAATGCACCCGTGGCTTGGTATGAGTTAGTCCACGCAGGAAATAAAGCCAAATCTTTTATAGCACGTCTCTGAATGAACAGCTCCTGCGTGCACCCGCCTGCTAAACACCAACCAGCGCGCCCGTTGTTTTCTGGCCGAGGCAAGGCTCCGAGCAGATGCAACCCCAGCTGCGCCAGACCTGGGCAGAGCATCTCCTCCGACATCATACACGAGCCGGCAGCCCTGATTTCAGCTGAGTCTTCGTTCTGAGACACCCAGAGATTAAGAAAGCTTTTATTGCCGAAGTCATACACTGCAGAATAAGCTACAACAATTAAAGGATTAGGTACGTTACGGGTCTGTTGAAGAATAAAATCTCCTCGACACGTATAGGGCGTCAGGAAAAGATGCCAAAACCCACGGCCATTTGCAGTGAATGTATGTTACTACAAGCAAATACATTAGGATCCCGATATAGAAAACGAATTATTGATATGTATGTTCCCTTCAGAAGAGACTCTCGGGAGACCCATTCCAGATTTAATGATAATCCATATTCCCCTTCAGAAACGGTAAACCAGCGCTCCGATTTCCCCAGGACTGCCACAGACGCGTGCATCATTAAGATGCCATCGCAACCCCGCGTTCTGGATGCCATAAACAGCACTCAGAACAGGGAACAGAATAAAATCCAACCACGACTCACGAGGAGCCAACACCTTCCACATCCCTGCACGAGCACCTGCCCCTCGTGGCCCTTGCAGGGAGGCAGACGCCGCGGCAAAGCTGGGGAGATGCTGCTGGACCCTGTGCCCTCCAAGGTGTTTTGGGAGATGAAGGGAGAGGCTGGTTAGAAATGGCAGCTTGTTCGGAGGGATGCGAGGAAAACACCCTTAGTAGCGATGATGAAGAATAGATGGGTATGAAAACCGTCACTCCTCCTCGAGCAGTTTTTCTCCTTTGCTGCGCTCGTTTGCGAAAGCCTTTCACATTAGTCTCTCATTTCTCCTCCAAAGCATTCCACAGTATCGCTCTAGAATGCATTAAGCAGCCCAGCTGAACAATGCAATCCTAATTAGGTTGCAAACTACACAGCTCACCTCTGCGGGCGAGCAAAGCACATGTAAATTAAAGTGAATTGGCTCAGACCGTCCTAGGAATAGTTCTCCAGATTAGTGCTGCCTGAGCGTGCGATCTCCAAAGTTGCTTTCACCCTCCAGTAATAACTTACAAGTAAATTCCACCGACAATAGCAGGGAATTGAGAGATGTAAAAATGTTCTGCGGTTTAGTATTCCATGGTGGGTTATTTGACATAATACAGAAAAGCCCCTTTGGTCATTGACTAAGGGGAAAAGTCACCTTGTTCTCCGGCAGGCTGTAAGAGCAAACGACGCGGCTGCCATGCAGGTCGCACGGCCTGCGCGATCCCGAGCTTAGGTACGCTGCATTTTCAGACCCCGATGCTCAGAAACCTTTTGCAAAGTTTTGACAGCAACGTCCCAGGGTTTATGCAGTAATTGAATAAGCTAAAATCTCCATTCCTGTCCTCGTGGACTAATCTGTAATAGTGTGAAGGGACTGTTATGATAATAATTAAATACCAGTCCTGCATACAAAATTGATACTCTGCATCTCCATCTCCACAAGGGAGATTCTCTCTTAATAAGACTTAAATCAAGTTTTACCTTTTTTTTTTTTTTAAGGAATTAATAAAGATTATCATACTGTGCCGAGATAATATACATCTCTGTATGAGAGAACAAGACATGTCAAACACATGAGCTCTGGCACATTCATCTCACCCTCCGACCTCTCCGATCCGAAATTAGTGGTGCCAGACTAAATCAACGCTGCCAAACGACCCTCCCCGATGAGCCAGGGCTGCTGGCGGTGACTGCTCAGCTGGCGGCACCGCTCCCAGCGCCGGAACGGGAGCGTCTCCGCTGACGGCCGCCGTTGCCAATGCCGTCGGGTTTCTGTAGAGCATCACGTTCCTGCCAGAAATTTGGGCAAAGCCACATCGCAGGCAGCGGTGCTCGTGCCCTGAGAGGGACTGCGGGGGGCACGGCTCTGCCCCGAGCGCGACAGAACCCTTTTCTCTAGCTTCTCTTCACGCACTGGGGCTTGGAGAGACCGAAGTACCCTCAACAGAGGATCAGCGCTGACCTTCCAAAATGAGGGAACCGAGAGGGAAATTTGCTATAAACACATGGCCCCGTTTTAATTTTAGCAGCAGTTTACTATGAATTCATGTGAATGCATCGCTCAGAGGCACCTGGAAAGGCTCATGCACAAGGAAAGGCAAACGCATCAGCTGAGCCAACCGTCTGTAGAGTCCGGGCAGCTCCATGACGCTAAAGCTGCTTCAACACTCCCCTTACTATTATTTATTAGTTAAAATTTTTAATTATGTGAATTGATTAGGAACACATCACCAGGGATCCTAATTAATTAGAATTTTAAAAAGGATCACGGACTGGAGATTTTTAATGGATTCCACAAAGAATTGCACAAAGAGGTATATTACGGGAAAGGCCAAATTAACTTCTCCTTCTGGTTTATCCAGCGTTTTCTAACAGGATTGTGCATCAGATTAACCAAATAACATCCAAAATCCTTATGCATGGCGATGCTAACCAAGACAATAGCTTGAGGATTTCAGGCAGCTCTCATTTAGCATCCGCTTGGTTAACTAGTTTATTCCTCCTATTCCTTATTTATTTAAATTAGTGTATTCCTATTTAAATTAGTTTATTCCCTATTTATGTCCTAAATTTGCTTTAGCTGCGTTGTCCATGCTCACCAAATCCTTCCATATGGTACCGATAGACACGAACATCCCCAAGTATCTGGTGTAAACTTTTTATTTCAAAGTGCATTTTCCTCCTTACCTGAAACTCAGACGGATGCAGGAGCTGTCACATCGACAGCACTCGGGAAGTAATTAATTATTAAATCTGCTAACACAAATCCCTTTTCAGGAGTGTCTGGTCAAGCCACGGGCCAGCGTGTTTCTCCGTCTTGCCTATTAGCTGCAGTTTCCAAAGCTCTGTTTGGATGCTACCGATGCTCTTGGCTGGCGGCTTTGCAAGTATTTTTCCATCAGTGCGACGATGATACCTATTTATCTTCTGGCTGCAAGAATTGCTGAGATGATCTGGCAGTGCCACAAGGCAGACAGTTATTTCATGCCCTGTTAAACCCTAATGTGGTTAACTACAGGATCAGTCCAACTTTAAAAAGAGCCTTTTTTATTATTTTCTATCTGCTGCCTGCGTGTCCGAGTAAAGAACATCGCTTCCCCTTAGGATGGTATCAGAAACATAAACCCATACCGCTACCCCTCAAGTAGCACGGTGTACCCACCGAGTAATTAATTAAGGTTAAAAATACATAAGGCTGCCCAAGCAACACTTAGAGGTCAAGCAAATGGACTTTTCCTGCATTGTTCAGAACGGAGACTGGCAGCAATCACTCAGATGCCGCCCGGTCAGCACGATGGGACAGCTCGGGGGGACTAGGGCAGGTCAGCGAGGGGACGGCACCGCGCAGCTTGCTGCAGCTTTTCCTCCTGCCTTCGGGAACCGCGGGCACGCTTTCGGGCACGCTCAGTACAAGGGACGTTTCTACCGTGGACCCGACTCCTCCAGACCCAGGTTTATGCGGGAGTTACATTTCAGACCCAAATCTCTGTTTGCCTCTTCCCGCTGGGTTTGTTTCTTCTGTCTCTGCATACATAAATTACAACGACTTGAATCGCCGGTTCCTTTGTATGCTCCGATACCCGGCGGGGGAATATTAATTTCTTTTCAACACTTAGCTGTTCAGTCTGCATTTTGATACTCCCCTTAGTGCTGCTTAACACGTCGATTCACCTTGAAGCTGTGTTCCTCCAGCTTCGAGCCCAGCGCAGCCACCACCAGCCGCTGACGGCGCTGGCTCGGGGGCCAGGCTTCTGCCCGGATGTTGCTTTACCTGCTGCGTCTACAGGCTTCCCAGCGCCGCGTCCCGCCTCCACCCGCGGCTCGGAGCCGGGTCCGTTGGGCTTCCCGGCGAGAGGTGGAGGGACAACTTGGTGAGAGGGCGCAAGTAGCTTCTCGGAGACAAAATGCCTGGTACTAAAGGGCTCTTCAGCTGGAGAAAGATGTAGGAAGGAATGGCCAAACCCCGGCACACCCAAATCACAAAACCAGTACTTCGACGCTTACTTTCTTAAGTGGCGAATGTGATCAGCCACGAGAAGAGACCCTGAGAGCTGTGCCTTCTCCAGCGCCCGATACATTCAATTCCAGATTTGTTACCCTCCAGAAGGTATGCTTCAGTAAAATAGAAATTATTGGGCTCGGTGCACTGCTATTTGAGTTAAATGTGATCGCCGTGCGCATCCACGCAGTCAGGCACTCTCATGAGGGACCCATCTTTGAAAAAATATGTCAGAAAGTATTTACTTAACCGTGTGTATGTGTGGTACCCGATGGTCACCACCACCACCCCCTGCAGAGAAGTTCTGCAGCGCAGGTTTTGGTAGTCTGCATTGTTAAGGTTCACAGAAGTTAATTAAATCACGCTCCGCAAACCCGAAACAAAAACAACGCACAATTTCTATTATGCTGACTTTTTTTTTGGCTTGTCATAATAAAACATTGTTATTGGATGTAAAAATTATGGAACAGAGTTATGCCTCTCTGGTGTAATATAACGCAATCTATTTAATACTATTTTAAACCCAAAAACCTCATTAAAGCAGACAGAACGTAAGAATGACAAATCGCCCAGAAAGAAGCTGGAGCACGAGATGTATTCCAGGCGCTCGGCCGCTTCGCATCCCCCGCGCTGAATTCGGTGGGGAAAAAACCAAACCGACCCAGCACAACTCCCGGAGCCGCGCTGGGGAGCGCAGGTGCTCGCCACCCGGATGCGAGAAAGGTCGATTCCACGCAAGACACGGGCCAAGATGGGCCTGGTCAGGGTGTGGTCGGAAAGCCTGGCGCAGCCCGAAGTCCAGCCCAAAAGCTGATCGAACGCGCCTCGAGATAACGAGATAAGCTTCGCCTGTCACCGAGCGCCGGGTGTTCCAAACGCTGGAACCGGGGCTGTTATGCCCACGTGACGGGGTGCAGCCTCTGACCCGCGGTGACGCACGCAGCCCGTTAACTGCAGAAACCAATGCAGCTTATACAAAGATATACCCTTACAGCTTCGCCGTTCATGTGCCAAAATTAGAGTATTTCCTGATGACATAGGTAAATGCTGTAAGGACACATTTTAACGGCCTTCTACCACTTTGGCCTGAAGTTCAGTACAAAATGCCGGGAATACAGCCTTGCTGTCCTAGGAACTAAGCTAGGCAAAGGTCTGCAGTTGGACTTCTACTATAGGAAAATGTAATTGCCATTCAATAAAATACAAAAGGAAGTTAAATAAACGTATTTTTTATCCACATCTATGCAGCCCTTTAACATCAGAAGCGATCAGTGCGATCAGACAGCTCTTTCCTCACACAGACAGAGCTTAAGAAACAATAGTCGTGTCAAAGAACGACGTATTTTAAAACAAACAGGCTTATTCCAGAAATATTGTGTCAGATGCAATCATCCACCTGAATTTCTTTGAATGGCTAAATGCCATCAGCAGAGCGACGGTCTCCTTCAAAACCTGCCTTGGAACAGAGTCCGATTCTGGTCTGAATTCAACAGAAATTCTACTTCTGCATACTGTAAGACCAACGCTTAACAAGCATATGGAAAATTGTGGTCATTGCTACCAAAAACTAGCTGGTATTTTGTGAGAATCAAAGCTTACACGCTAAAAAAAAAATGCTTAGTCGCCCACCCCAAGACATTTGGTCATGCTGGTGAAGTACCTGTTATTAAAAGCACATATTCTACCCAAAGATGCTCTGCGTGAAGACTCTTCAGCGTCTTTCTTCAACGCTGCAGCTGCGCAGCCTCACGACAACCAGAGAGCAGTAACACAATCCGATGGCAAAGCTACATTCAGATTTTGCTCAGAGCAGTAATAAAGAATGTGTGTATATTTGGGGAGGAAGCCGGAATTCAGCAAGTGTAAGTATTTTCCTGAACGCGTGGACAACTTGATGCCGAACGTATTTTGGGGATCCGTTGCTTCCCAGCCCAGCTAGCACCCAAAACCGCCCCCGCTCCGCTCTCCTACCTCCACTCCTTGGACTTTCAGTTTCATGTGATCCTCTCTGGTGGTTTTCCCATCTTTTCTTTTCTTCCAGCAATATCCATCTTTCCTGTATTTCACCTTCTTCCTATTGTACAGGATCATAGAACCATTCTGCGGTCTGAAAACAAGACACAGTTTGGGATTACATAAAGAAGAAAACCCACCCCACCTTATGAGAGTTTATGAAGAAACGTACTATAAACCAACGGTCTCTACAGAAAAGAAATGTTCTGTATTTGGCATAACACACATTTTCACCTTTTGTTGCTGATAACTGGATTAACCGATGTTTTATAACCTGCCAAATTTTACTTGAGAATCTTGTACCTAATGAAGTGTGCCAGTGAGAGGTATTAAAAATAATAAAAATAAAAAAGGAAAGCTTATGATAACACAGCCAGCATTTTCACAGGATGAAAATTATGATTGGGCTCAGCGACATGCTGAAAATTAGAAGGAAAGAAAGGTTAAGGAAAAAAGGGTTGTTACTATTTTATGGCAGACAATCTCTCTCTTTTTAACGCATCAGCAGGATTAGATAACAACCACCTCTAACGCAGCACCAGAATATGGACATTGGCTTAAAAAGACAGTAAACAAGCAAAAAAGAACGGAAGGAAAAAAGCATTAGCTTATACGTTGTATGTGCCGTTCCTGCTTAGATTGGGGTTAGACATGGAATAACTTTCTCTCTTTTGAGCACCTCCTTAACTTCAAAGATGCACGAGAACATTTTCCGCTTAGAAACCACATTGATGCTGTAGAATACCAACAAAGGCACATCGACGCTGGCCCAAGGGACAGGAGTCAACATCTTTTTGGCGTACGACAATATTTCACAGAAATGCTTTGCCATCTGCTGAGCCAACACGCAACAGGGGCATTTCTGCGGCAACGCGAAAAAAAAGGAGACAAAAACACCCCGACACGTCACTGCGGAGACCGCGTGCATCCCACGCAGGCAGCAGTGCTGCAGATGCTGCAGACATTTGCAGTGGTGCATTAGTCACGGTAATTTGCCTCTAGGACGCCAAGAACAGAAAGAAAAGCAACGACATCAGCAGCAGCGGCAATAAACAACGTTCACGGGAAAGCTCTGGCTGGAGCCTTCTGATTAACGTGAAACACCTCACCTGTAGCAACCGGCCCAGTGAAGGGAGGAAAACCTTTCAGGACAGAGCCGGCGAGCGCGTCCAACCCCTCCAGCCCAGGCGTCACGCCGCTCCTCGCACCCCTCGGCGTTTCGGACGTTAGCGGCCAGGCGTTTATGGAGCACAGCGATACCTCAATTCCTAGTCCCCCCCGCCGAATATTTTCAAGGCCAGCCGACGCAAGGAAGCTCTTTAAATAAATAAGCCAAATGAAGTGGTTTGTGTTCATGCAATATTGGCTTGTGACTGCAGAGCCATGCCAAAGGTGCAAAAATCAGCGCCCGGCCCGGCTGGGAAAGCATCCTTCTTCCCTCCCGCTTCTACGTTTCAAACAGCACGCCGCCAGGAAATAAGCACACGGAGAAGCTTCTGCAGGTACCCTCTTCTCATTTTTCTCTAACAAAATACTCCATTTGAAGATAGCCGCCTTCACCCATGTTTATCACATAATAATAGGGCAGTAATGTTGATGTAAAAGCTGTTAATTATAGAGTAACTCATCCCAATGCTCCATTAAGTGCATCAAGGCACCTTACTACTGAGGAAAACAAGCTCCTGATGGTTTTCTACCACCACCGGCCAGCTGAAATTACCTGGCTCAACCAATACAACGCTCATCCTCCGTCAAAACAAACACCATCAGCAATCACGGGATCTGCTACCGAAACCCCCACCCTCTTCCTCTGTCTCTGCATGTAATGACGCATCTTCGGGTACCTGCAAAAGGATGCCCTGCCGGATTTTCGCTCAGCGTTTGCCCTCCAGAACATACATGCACATCACAAATTCAATGAATTTCTAGTATGAAAACAGACTTCCTACTTCCTCATATATGTGCAGAAAGGAAATGGACTTTGAGCTAAGCGATTATTAGCACTTTTTTTTTGCTAATATAGATTTTTTTTTTCCCCCACATAGATGCAACTATTTATTCCCTGTGACCAGAAACCCAGGCTCCGTTCCCCCAGGACTACATCTCCTGCTCCTCCTGCCGCCCGTGTCCGAGCAGCCTGGACCCAAGGGCTCGGAGGGGCTGCTTCTCCTCTCTACTCCTACGCCGCATCACCCTGAAAATAAACCCTTGGGTGTCAGCACAGCCGCAGCGTCTATCTGACAGTGTCGTAGATAGCGCGGGATTAACTCAGCGGCAATATTACATGTCTTGTTTCGGTGCTTGTTCTATAAACCTCCAGTCACTGCACGTGTCAGCTCAAACCCTTCTCAAAACGTCAAAGATTTCCCCTTGTCGCCGTCGCAGAGACGTGCCCCATGGCTCACAGCAGGTGACCTGCCTGTTCAGGGTGAGTCACGGAAAGGCGGCACAGGAACTCATCCCCTGCCTAGTGTCTCGGCAGGCGCACACGCGGCTTTTCGGAAAACACATCCTCGAAGGACCTGAAAGTTTTTTGATGCGGGTAAAATGCTGCTTTTCCCCCGTGTTCTGTGCCAGGAGGGAGCGTGGGGGTGAGGGGACCGCAGAGCTGCGCTCTGCAACCTCGCTGCGTTCTGCAAGGCTGGGATCAGGGTTTGCTGGTCTGTTTCTGCGATGAAAAAGAACACAGCGAGAGGTCACTGGAAAACAGTCAACGACATTTATACGACACAAAATAGAGCACAATGAAACAAAACCTCTTCCGGATCTCTGGAGCAGTTCTCCGATTTGATAAGAGTGTATCGAGTTGCTTTAAGGCTCACAGAAAGTGGCTGTGTTTTAAAGATATTTTCATAAAATGAGAGACAATGTTAACCTGATACACATTGCTGTTCTACTTCTCTTGCTGCAAGACAGAGCAGAGAGGGAACATCTCCCGTGCTTCTCTCTCCGGCACACGAGCGCAGCAAACTGACGGCTGCGGGACGACTCGGCGGATGAGGTCCGACAGGGGTCCTGGGACGCACGGCGGGTGCGACTCCAGCCCAGATCTCCCCTGAAGGTTTTGCCGCTCGACCTGAATTCGGGGGTTTTGGTTGGACCTTTGCGGAGGAGGGGGACGAAACCCAGGCCTGAGCACGGGCCACCCTGGGACTGCAATCCACCACCGGCTCCTGCGGGCGCGCCTCTACGGAGCCCGCCACGACGCGGGGTCGGCTTCCCTGTGCGTCATTGGGCACGGAACGCAACCGTCTTCCCCTGCGCTAAACTCCACCTGCAGCCGCGGCAATAATAACAAGTACTGGAACATTAACGGCAATTTACTTGATTTGATTAGCTACTACTTTGCAGCTGCATAGTGCTCTTTTCATTAACGTAGGACTAAATGGAAAATAATAAAATAGTGGTTTAATATTATGGTAGGGCTGAAAGCAAGCAAGCCAGAGGGATCTAAACCCACCGAGAAGCCTGCCTGTCCTCGCAGCGTGAGGTGTTGGGGCTGCCGGAGAGGCCAGCGGACCCCTGCAGAGCCCGGCCGCCGCGTGCCCCCGCCTCGTCCCTCCCCGCATGGGACGGCCACTGCCCAGTTTTGCAAATTTTGCATGGCGTACGACAAAAAACAGACTCATGGCCGTGAAACGGCAGCGCGGTCTCACAGCGGGTCGCCTCACCTGTATTTGCTCTGCATCAAACACCAGGCTACTCCGCTTCCTCACTCCAGCTGGTCGCCAGGGATAACGCGGAAAGGTCAACAGCATTTCCCCCTCCGCGCAGAATAAATTCGTTCGCAATGAGACAAGAAAGGGTTTGTCGCTCTTAAAAAAAAGGCGGTGAACAAGAGGAAAGGGACCGGGAACGGGTGAACGGAGCAATCCTAAAACGTGACCCCCCTGGCAGCGGAGGAGACGAGCCCTTCGCCTGCCTTGCTCGCGTACAGTGAGTCACTGCGTCTGGTTTGGGCTGGGAACACTAACGAACAAACCTTCGCAACGGCTGCCGCTGCTCCGAGAGCAGAGGCGCGCACCCCATCCCCAAATTCAGAGAACACCCCCCAAAATGCCCGCGAGCCCGGGTGCGACGGCGGGGACCTGCCCTCGGCGCCAGCGGTCGGGCGCGTCGCTGTCCGTCTCCCCAAAAGCTGCACGGGAGCGAACGCCTGAGCCCCGAAACGAGGGCAGCCAGGCTCTTTGCCGAGACGGTGCAATTATTTCTGGTCCCACTGTGGGGAGCTTGCAGGATGGTCTACTTGCTTACAGACCCAAATAGCAGGCAGCAAAGTTACAACGCCGAATTTCCTCTCTTTTATGAGCCTGTGGCATTTAAAAGCTGCCTGATCTCTATTTAGGTTTCTTGCTTGTGGCCTGGGGGAAGGAGGGGAAAGGACAAGAAGAGTAATTGCCGTGCAGAAAGCCTTTTGTCTCAAGTATTGATGAGATTTGAGATGCTTCCCTCTCTCCCCATTATTTACCACCACGGCTCTCACGGAAATTGCCGCAGCAGCACAAGAGCTACTTTTGCCCAAATTGTTCCTGCTACAGCCGGGAAGGAGACGCTAAATCCTGGTTTTGGACTTGTTTTCAACACGAACCACCACACCCTGCTGCCCACAGGTCTGGGGACCTGCTGAGTTGCTTGGGTCTACCCGGGGCTCCTGAGGGCGCCCGACCTGCAGCTCAGCGCTGGTCCAGGCCACCGGAGAAACTGGAGTTTCTCTCAGTAACACGGGGAGAGGCGGTAACAGCGTGCTTGTACCGGCAGGAAACACTGGGGGTTTCCAGGGAAGGTTTTCCAGAAATGTCACCAAATTCAGCTGTGCTTACCCACCTCTAGCTCTAACTCCCACTCTGAGGGGGCTTTGTTTCTTTTTATATGAAGTGTCTTACTTGGATAACAAGAACCTAAACCAACTCATCTTAATAATGAACACGAACCAGATGCGAGGAGGGAGTAAACTGAAAACAAAGTTAAGATTAGGATGTTTTGGTCAACTGATGCTGCCTCTCCGCTGTGCTCATAAATTAAGTCTTTGGCCTAAACGACCGAGATGTTCCCCTAATCATGTTACTGCAATATTAATAAGGCTGTTCAATGCAACTAGTTCCCTCTAAATTGCCACATCAAGATTTGGTAAATGTCAAGGGTATCATTTAATGAAAAACTATGTTTTACTGCCTAGGGAGCTCAGGCTGCCGAAAGGGAATTGTACATATTATAAAGCCAAAAGCAACCCTTTTCTCAGGACGCCAGAATAACATCAGCCAGAACCCTTCCTCCAGAAGGTCCATGGCTCTAAAATGGATTTTTTATTTTATCATCTTACATGTACTCCAATTCCCTGCCCAGGCAGACGTTTAAAGCAGCTCAGTTCTTTACAACAAAAACACAAAAGTAGGTGTAGTCTGCTCACGGGGGCCCTGCCAGCGGCATCAGCAGCCTCAGAGCTTCCAGCAGCCCAGAGAGCGCCTGTAAACTGCCGCACGGCAGCGAGCTGAGCACCGCGCCGGGGAGCCGAGCACCGCGCCGGGGAGCCGTGGGTCGTGGACGCAGAGGAAAGGCTGCCTCGGCCGGGCTGGGGAAATCCTCCCCCGGCTGACCCGAACGCGACGGCCAGGCTGCAGCTCCCTCTCCCTCCGCGCCGCCTGTGTATGCCACCCCCGCGCCGGAGGGCGACGACCGCTGCAATAAAGCGGCAACGCCACCAGCAAGGGTGAATCGTCCTGTCAGGATGACGACAACGAAGAATCCTTTTCTGTAAGAAGTCTGGGCATCCCTCCCTCACCGCAGGCCTTAGCAGAGACACGGGGAAGCTCCTGAAGCGGAGAGACGGGTCAAATCCCACGGTGGGCTCCGCCGACCACGACGCACGTGCTTACGGCTCCGCCAAGATGGCGGCGGCAATACAAGACAGGGCAAGGTGGAAGGGGAAGGCGGCTCAGGAAAGGGTACGTTATCGCCGGAATATTCTGCAAGACGGAAGAAAAAAATCCTGCCTCAAAATATGCTCCTCGAGTTAATTAAACTAGAGAGGACTGAGAATACGACACTGACGGGAAATCTCATACCTCTTTGAATACACGGAGAAAAATAGTGTGTGGCCAACACGAGGCATTTTAAAATAAAGTACATCACAACAGCTGAAAAGAATGACGCAGTCCCCTAATTCCCTCGATCCTGATCTTGGACAATTTGCTTAAAAGCATCATCTATCCAGTTTATATCACTGGAAATCACGTTTGGTCGGTTCCCAGTTGTATCCGACAGCATCGGGGCCTTCTGGATCTCATCTGGCAGCAGAGCCCATCACCCTTGGCACCCCCCGGCCCGTTTGCTCGAAGCGGGACGGAGCACGCCGTGTCGGGAGTGAAAACCCACGCCGAAGCGCTGGCCGGATGTGGGAACGGGGAGAAGCGCCGGGAGCGAGCGCTCCCAGACGTCTCCCATCCAAGCTAACAGCTCGCCATGCAGCAGTCCAGGGCAGGCACGATTTTATCCTGTAGAGCTCTGCTCCATCAAACACTCCAGGTGATGGATTTCAAGTAACCATCTATTTCTCTCTTTTTTTTTCACTGCGTGCAGCTGTGAAGCCCTTGCATTGCAGCTCTCGCTCGCAGGGCAAGGAGGGATGCACGGAGACTGTCGGTTGGGATTGCTCCTGACTGACATCACGATTTCGGAAATACCTCATCTCTTATTTCTTGTTTTTAGAGAAGAAAAAGATCCGATGACAGAAGTTATTTCTCCCACGAGAAACGCTGCTCTCTAAGTCTTCATTTACCTTGACATTTCCCCTCTGCTGTACCAACGGCTTATCAGAAGATTAAAGCCCAAATGGAAAACCGAAGGAGGAATCTCGAGCAGCCACAGACCGGTCGTCTCACCCCTGCGCTTCGGAGCAAGTCTGTCCTCGGCCAAGCGAACAGCCAGACGCTCGGTGTCGTTTAGGAGGTCACCGAGATTCGCCTGTCAGCATTAAGGAAGGAGCCACCCGAAGGTGACCGCAATGCCTCTGTCAGAGGGCAGCGCATCACCGCACCATCCCCGTAACGGACATGAAGGATGCCGTAGCAGGGACCTATGCCTCTCGCCCACGCAGACAGAGAGTTTTAAAATAATATTTACACGGACAAATGTTTTCAGATGTTGGGGAACTTGTCCATCACAGCTGTATCACTGGCAGACCACAGAGGAACTGGTGTTATAAACGTTTTTTCCCCTCCCAAACAAACACTTGGCTTTCACCCTCAGGTGATGACTCGCACTCACCCTGGAAGAAAAGAAATCCCAGCGTATGTTCAGCCTTTCTCACGGGACCACAAACCAAGAAAGGCCCCTCACATGAACTTTGTACAGATGGTTGAGACTTCACGGTGTCTGTTGAGGACTCAGCAACATGTCGCCATGCAGGGAGAGGCCACTGCCTTTAAAGTCCCCATTGTCCTCCCTTGAAGTTGAGATTATGAGTGTGGCAACCGAAGGAATTCCAGATTGCATGTCTAAAATTTACCTCATGTTTGAACTCTGCAGAGATGAAATAAAGACTTCCAAAGAAGTCTTCTCATCCACGTAGGAAGAGACATAAATCACAAAAAAACATAAATACACCAGATTTTTTTTGTCTCTAGAATTAAATGTCATCTGCAATTCAGATGAAACTGAATTTATTTTGTATCTACAATATTTAAGAAGTTAAAGTCTAAAATAACAGACTTAGCGATTTTATCTGGGGTTGTAGTTAACGCAGTGGCTAATCCCATCAAGGGGACATTAATTGGTGTCTAGATGCTCCTTTTCATAGCAGCACTAGGCCATAAAACTTAATCCGTACCTCCTTTTTCCAGCATGTAGCCCTCTGTGTTCATCAATAAAAGCAATGCTATTCATTAAGTATGGGAGTAATTACCTCCAGCCCCAACAAACAGGGCCGAACAAGTGCATGTCTGAGCGAAGTTGCCTTCCGTACCGTATTCACAGGACTGTTCATGGGCTGCCAAATAAAGCATTTTTATAAGATCAGGATAAATTTTGAAGGCTGAAATACAAACTCCAAAGCACTACAAAAGTGCTGGGCATTTTTCTCGTGTGTGCTGGGACACTTGCTGACAAGTCTTACCCTGAAACCAGTTTCTTGGAGCTATTTAAGGAGCAATCAGGACACCAGTGCTGCGAAAATACATCCTCCAGATACTTCTGTTTGCATAGTACATTGCTATAGAGATTAAACCAAGTAACATCCAGGGCTCCGCTGACTTAGGCAGGACCAAAGTCCATCCTAAACAGTCTTCCCAACAGCTCTTACCAATACCACTTTTCCTTTGCTAAGACCTATTTTTACAGATGCGCTGCAAAAGCCTGTATGATTTTGCTCTCCATACAACTGGCAAAGAGGGAACAGTGATAACAGCACTAATAATAGTAATACAAATAATAATAGGATTTGACTTCTCAGTAAACATTTACTCCGCTGTCTTTTACGCTCAATGGCATCGTGTTTTGTTGCCAAAGAGTGAACTCCACAAGAGAGTTATAGAGCATCTTTGCATATCATGGTTACCCAGCCTGCTTACTTCAACCATTAACAATTCTCTTATTTTTAGAGCCCATAAATAAAAGAAAAAAATCTGTACCATCGGTGCTTGTGCCACAAGAGATGACCATCTTCCCCCCACCGCTGCTTCGGTTTCTGGAGCCCTCATCGCTGTGTCTCCCTCCACAGCATCATTTGGATGTCATCCTTCCCCATTCTACATGTTAGGGCACATCACGCTTAGAAGCCGCAGTCTTGTGAAAGTACCAACAGCCAAACTCTGAGTCAGAGCACTTTTTTTTGCAGGAAAAGATTTTTGTGCGCCATTATGATTCTCAGTAGCCCAAAATACTGAGTATTAAAAAACGGCCAAAGGAGGGAAGTGGGAAAGTCAGGCAGCTCCACCACCAGACCTCAGACTGGCAAAGCCACAGAGCACCCAGATCACCCTGACTTGTCCCTGTGGCTCCGCTTATCAGATCGGCTTCTCGGCTCAAATAGCTGTATCTCGAGACCATACACACGCGTACAAAGAGAAAATGAACATCTGCTGAAGAAATGTTTCGTTACCGAGGTTGGAGGAATTTCCCGGGAGTTTATAGGTTACGCGTTATTTCAAATTACTTTGGCGCACCAGGTAGCGTGATGTACTTCACCGGTATAAATACATGCCGTACTGATTTGGGAGCATGCGTCTGCGCCTTCCAAATTCGCCCTTCAGCAGAGCAGCCTCATCCAAACCTCGATGTCGGGGGAGAACTTCCCTGAGCTTCAGGGGGTCTGGAGCGCCCGAGAGCTCCCCGGGTAAATTCAGATGCTGTCAGGCACTGCCTGGGGGCTGCTACCCCCGTCCCTCTGGCTCGGTAGCTACAGCTGAAGGCGAGTCCCCAGACCTCTGTTCTTGGGGTAACGCAGCAAGAAAGAGTTATTCAGCCAAGGGAAAAAGAGAAGCTAAACCCCACCCTTCTTCCTTTGGGGGCAGAGGAGAGTAAGAACAACAAGACCCCACCGAGGTCCTAGAGCTGGAAATCCAATTTGGAGATGCTCTTACTGCAAAATAATCTGCAAGGGAAATAATCCACAAGCAGAAGTTCAGACACTGCACGGCTTCTTACCCCCTCGAGTCACCAAGAGAATATCAGCTTTTTCACTTTAATACACTGACGGGTAAGATCAGCCTGGTGTTTGTTGCCGAGACCGGGAAGCCAGCTGTAACGCGCATGCCCGGTTTTCCTAACGCGACCAGACAGGAGAGGTTGTCTCTTTCCAGCGACGCAGTAGGTCAGAACTTGGTTTAGCACCTCATCTGGAGGCTCACCGGGCAGGAACATCTTTCTGGAAACCGCGCTGCTCCCAAAGCTGTATGTTTAATTCAAGCAGCTAACAATAGCATTCCCAACATTTTTACTGAATAACATGATAATTCATGTGTAGATGGTTCTGAACTCCATCAGATTTGAAAAAGAAATTAGGAACAATCTTTATGAACTCCTCAGTATGCCAAGCAACTGAAACCTCCTCATAACGACACAGGACCAAAGCTAGAATATTAGGAGTGTCATGTCATGGAATGCACACTAAATGCTAAAAAGTGTTTTGACAAACTACTTCTTGATATAACGACATGCTATAGACCTAAATCTTAGTGCCAGGCACGAAAAAAGACAGTTAAATCAACTCTGTTCATTTAAATATAATTTTAAAAGAATGGGCGTTCATCTCTCTATTGCTCAAGGATCTTTATCAATTTCTTTAGCCCTCATTTATTTCTCTTCCTTACTCCCACGGGGACGCTGTTTGATTTATCGGGAGCTAGTTCTTACAAGTCATGAACGCTTTGAACTGTTTTCAGATGAATCACCCAGCACCTGTTAGCCTACCGCGGAGAGGCCCCGTTCGGTCCATACGCCCACGTGCACCTGACGGGCTCCCAAGCCGCTGCGTGCCAGCGGCCGGTCTGCATTACCGACTGCTCTCTCCATGGAAACGAGGTGTTGCGGCGGGGACGTGGGGCTCCAATTAACTTCCAAAAAACTTCTTTTGCGACGGCCGCCTCCTGCAGGCGTTATTTTGGTTAGGGCTCGACCGAAGGCAGGTGTCCGTTCTGAAGTGAGGTCGCTTCCCAGCGCAGCGGTGACGACACACGCACGCAAATGCTGCCGCGTTCTTATAGGGGCGGGAAAAAAGGGAAGAAAAATTCTATTTGCTTAGTTAACTTACTCGCAGTTCAGCTTCCCCCCGTTACAACACTGGCCCAGGGCGAACGAGGTTTTCCCCAGCTGTGCCGAGGTGGGGCCGTACCTGGGTTTTCTCCAGAATACCACAGGCCAGGGGAATTTTCCAGGATGGCGTCGGCATCCGTTTCCTTGGACTCTGGCAGGCGCTGCCTCCCCCTGCACGGCGGCGGCGGGAGCTGTGCGGCGTTTGCCGGGGATCGGGAAAACCTCGGCGGGGCCGGGAGGAGAGAGGAGCTCTGCGCCACGCTCAGAACGTGCCGAGAGGTGGGGAAAAGGCTTCTGCTTCTCCCTCTGCTAGCGGCGCAGAGCTCGGCGCGCGACTTGAGACCCTATAAAAATCCGTAAATGTCTGAAAATTGAGTAACTCATTAATTATAAATTTTAATTGAGAACCACTTCAAATCGGAATTGCAGTTCGGCAGGCAATGAACTCCCAACATGGCAGCCAGCAAAACAGCTGGCAGATCCGTGGCGGCAGACCCGCGGCGGCAGACCCACGGCGGCAGATCTCAACGTCCTCTGGGCATCGGAGAGACCTCAGATGTGCGACAGCACCAAGATAACCAAGGAGCCGGGGGCCGGCGAGGCTCCGGCTGGCCGTGCTGGCGATGCTCTGAGGGGAAGGAGTCGGCTCCCGGACCTCACTCCAGCACGGGCCGAGGTCTGACCCTTACAGACGACGTGCAGGCCAGGGCAGTGGCGGCTGCGGGAAAGATGCTGCGCGTATCGAGCACGTAAGGCCCACTAAGCTTAATTAAGCATATAAGGAACCATTTGTTTGCGCTCTCCGCCACGGTTCTGAAGCCTTACGAATTGTCACCTACCAGCTTTCGAGCAAACGCAACGCCTGAAAACGAACCTGAAGGTGCAGCACAGACCCTGGGCACTGCCAGGTATCGAGTATCCTCCAGCAACGGCAACGCCACAGAGAAGCGCCGCACCCTGCACGCGCCGTGCGCAAAACGGCGCGGCCGTGGCAGCCGCCAAAAAAAGGCACGAAGACGTTTGTCCTGATGGCACTGGGGAGCGAGGAGCAAGCAGCCACGGGGCGTCCCCTCACCAGCAGCGACGACGCAGCTTCTCCGTTAGGCCAAGCCCGCCGGGCGCGACGCCGCGGTCCTCCCTGCCCGGAATCCACGCGGCCGCCCCGGCGTCCCGCCTGCCCTGGCGCGTGGACCCTTCCCGGTGCCGGGGCGGGATCGGGGTTATTTTCCCCTCGGCGTGCCGGCGAGGGCGCGGGGGGAAGCCTCCCGCAGAGCGCTGGGGAGCACTGCCAGAGCAGGGGCTTGCGCAGCACGCCAGCCCCAGTCCGGGAGCGGCGTCAAGGTGTAAAGCGGAAATCTATCCCCCACCAGCAAAACACGGCACGGCAGCAGCTGTGCAGAGCGCTACGCGATGGGCTGGTGGAGGAGGCACCGCGCCGCTCATCAACCACCGCCGGCTCTCTCCTTCCAGGCAAAACTATTTTATGCAATACTGCAATCTAATTTAAGAAAAGAAAAGTCGATTTACCCATGGACTCCGTTGCTTGATGATTAGTAGTAATTATATACATAAATCTGGGTTAACCTGGAAACCGGAGGCGCGCAAACTGCCAAGTAAGCTGGGCTGAGGGGGCTGGCTGTTTTCAGCCCTCAGCCAGGAGCACCGGCTGTCCGCAGGGCTGAGGCTTAGGACAGAGCCTGGCCAACAGCTGCGGCTCGTTTGAGGAAGATGGGGCAATGCAAGCTACCCTGGCCTCGGCCGGGAACAGCGTGCGCTCCCTCTCCTCCCCAGGAGGGCAGAGCTCACCTGCATCCGCCTTCCAAAGCGGGTTTACGAACGGCGACACCGGCTGAGCCCGAACGTCACCTTCGGCGCACGAGCTCTCTTCGACGGTCGCGAACGGCAGGCGCGTTCGAGGCACGTGCTTAAACACGCCGCAGCGACCCGTTTTAAGCCCCTCCTCTCTTTCAAATTAACCTCAGGAATATAATCTGTTTATTGATATCAATTTAGTCCCATCAATTAATGATGACAAGGCAATTAACTAGAATGCCAGACAGTAAAAAATAACCACATAATGCCTTCTTTAGAGGAAATCTATTATGTAATCCCAATCGGTCTTCATTAACACAAAGTATTCCAGTAAAAGGTAGTAATCTAGTTATGGTCTGTGAAATATGAAGATCCGCAAAGTAATTTTTCAGAATTAAGGGTAAACTATTTTTAGCAAACGGCGAGGAAACATTTTTGTATTTTTCCTGCAAACCTTTGCAAAAAACAAAAGGGTGCCATAACGCAACGTACCGGTACCAAGAGGATTGTGCGGTATCGCAAAAGAGGCATTAAATTAGCCATTATCGCTACAACGAGACGCAAGGCAGCTTCCTAAGCATCTCCCTTCCCCGTGCCGTTTGGTTTCTGGACCGAGACAAGAGCAAGACAGCGCTGATTCTCTCCATCTCTTGTCCAACGCTTGCTGCGCAACGATGCGGACGCCAGCACCAGGACAACGAATCTCAAACTGCTAACCATAGTGGTCCTCAAACAGCCTGAAAATCATTTTTTTGGGCTGAAAGCATTCAAAATCACTGTTCCACAATTTTATTCAAATGATAACTTTAAATAGAGTGCTCGTCCTCGTCAGCAGCTCTCCTTCACGCAGGGCTCTCGACCGCCACACCGCAAGGATGCCGTGATGCGACCTGACCCGCGCTCGACCAAGACGCTCCTTTCCTATGCTGCCAGCTTGAAGAACTGAGCAAAAGACTTGTGCACAGAAAAAAGATTATCTATTTGCTCCACTGTTTAATGTGATGCACTTCAGAATTAATACATCGAGTATTTTAATGATACTAATCTAATTTATGGATTTTATATATTAAAGTTCCAATTATTAGAAAAATTAGATTAAAAGCTTGCACAAATCCACAACACAACCAGTTTCACATGGAAACACGCTTTCCAATTTTAAGCCTTATCCGCCTTCAAACTTACTAATAAACTAGTAGATGACAAGAGAGAATTAAACCCCAATATAGAAAATCCCAACAAAGAACACAAATATAAAGGTAGTCAACCATTTCGCCAAAACATGCGAAAACTGTTAAGCACTCTTGACTTAAAATTTGTAATGAAGCAGCTTAGACAATCCCAAATTCCTCCAGGAATGTGTTTACGATACAAACTCAATTATTGTCTTATTCCGATGCTTATCTTCTCTTATACCCTCTCAGTTCATCCTATGTTTGAATTTAATTACATTACAGTATTTTTAGTTGGGATGAAATTACACATTTTCAGATGCATTTAGCCTGAACTAACTTTTGATAACAGAAAATCCTGTTTCTATCATGCCCTAATTTGAGACCATTTAAGTTAGCATGAATCACTCTTCCAAACCTCGTGTCGCACCCCCCACAAAGCCGTACTCGCCGTCTCCAAACCCAGCGCGGCACACCAGGCATCAAAGGGTAAAGGTTTGCCCAATTTCCTTTGGTGAAGACCTTCCTGCTTTGCTCTTTCCTCCGTTATTTTCCAAGACTAGGCTGACAGAGAAGAGTTGGGCAATGACTCTTCCCTACACACCAGCACCAGCAATGCTGCTAAGAAAGGCACGACCTTTCCTGTTTGTTTAAAAAAGCGCTAAAAAAATAAAATAAAATAGAGCCATGTATATGTTTACATGCACAAGAATTCTGGAAATAATGAAAAAAATTAATTAAAATTTCATTCTGGCTATTTACTTAGGGGAAAAAAAACCCCAATCAATCCTCTCATGAATACTTTCTAAAACTGAATTGATATAATCCAGAACATTTTCATTTAAATGCACGCATTTTATCCCTTGATCGGTGTTCTTTGCTGTCTTCACAGCTGAGGTATTTTACTATCATTTTAGCTCAGCAGCGATGAGTCCGCGTGCCCGTTCTTTTCATAATCTACGTAACTCTGCCAGAAGACAGAGAGGGACAATCCAGATATTCCGAAGTGTTCCCGGGATTGGTACTCATCCCCCATGGCTTATATAAAATCCTTCGATGGCCCTTCTAGCCAGTTAATTCCAGGTTTTATGATGATAACTAGATTTTCTTTTTTTCCTGCATTCCAGGAAACCCTTTTCAGCTGCCGTGCTTTAGGAAGCCAACGCCTCCCTTCCTCAGCACAGATGCCAGCGGAGCCAATGGGATGCTGCTCGCCAGCTTCCGCCGCGCGTCCCGGTGCTGGTACGGCGAGCAGGAGCCCGCGCTCGGCTTCACCCACCCAGGGGGAGCAGCTGCCTGTCCCCGAGGGGCACAAATAGTGCCGTGGTTTGGTTCACGGGGTTCGTCACCTTTAGCGACTTAAAGAGCGACCCAGACGATTCTCGTTTCCCTAAGTTCGCCGGGCTTACAACGGAAACAAGACTCATTTTAGCGAATCAAAGGGCCGTGTTCTTGTAATGACATTTCAGGTCTGCAACCAAAGGAGAAGCACAAGATGAGAATACGGGCTTAAAACACACCCAACACCGAGCTCCCCCCCAGGCCGGCAGTTTGAAGCCCCTCTCTGCTCAGCAGGACCCCACCGGCACGTGAAGCCTTCCCCGCCGGACACCTCGTCATTCCTACGGGACCGCCCGGCACGGCGCCGGCCACCCGTGCAAGGGAACGCCAGCTCTCCCGGGGCGGCCTGGACCCAGCCTCGGTCGCCACAGTCTTCCTCTCACCTGCCTCCCGCAAGTTGCCATCTGACGCAACCATCAAATCCTAAGCGTGTTTAAAATCTGCTTCCTTAGCGTGCCAAGCTTACAGACTCAATCTAGTTACCCGGAGCTGCAAGCTGCAATCGTGCCCGCGCCCTGCAAAACCGTCACCTTCTAAAGCTTGACCAGACTCCGATTACTATCGGCGAGACCCTAACATTAAACGTTAGCTGCCATATGAACTACATAACCTGACGGAAAACCACCCGTATTTATTTTTTGTAGACATCACTGAGAGCGCAGTAACATCCCTCAAAAGGGCAGAAACCCCTTTCAGACACAAGCCCACTTCAGCACACTGATGTTACAACTGCAAGACCTGGCCTGCTTCTCAGCTGGCTTCTTGGGTTGTTGAACCGCTGGGGCGAACAGCATTAAATACTTAAAGAACCTCCAAGTTTCAGGACACGATTGTCACCGTGATCCCCCCATTCGCACCCTTGGGACGAGCCACAACCGGCCGTGCTCCGATAAATGGCTCCAGCTGAGCACTCCCACCTTCCCTCAAACGCGGTGCACGCGCCGGCGAAGTCACCCACCTTTGGCTTCTCCCAGTTTCTTCCGCCGGCGCGCTGTGCAGATTTGGCAAACGAGATGGAGCCACTCTGCCGACCACCCGGAATCAAGCGCTGGTAATGCCCACGACGGGAACCACGTCTCATCAGATGTCAGCATCTCTTTTCCCGCTGCGTTTTGCCTCGAGCGCACACATAAACTTCTGAGAAGAAGCTGATGCTCACAGCAGAAAAGCAGTAAGGAAGCCGAAGCCGATAATCCTGCAGCCTGCCTGGTTTAATGGGGCTCTAACGACCCAGAGCAGACGAGAGGCGGCTTTTTAAAGCGGCCCTTACTAGAACACCACCGGAGCACCTCACGCTTCCACCCAAGAGAGGAGAGGCAGGAAACGGTCCCCGATCCTTTTTAATTTAGGCAGACATGCACGCACCAGGCCAGCCACAGCGAAATCCCTGCGGTTTGTCAGCGGCAGCCTGGGGGTCCCGACACCGGAGCCAGCGTCACATCCCGGGGGTCCCAACGCTGGAGCCAGCGTCACATCCTGGGGGTCCCGACGCCGGTGCCAGCATGACATCCCGGGGGTCCCGACGCCGGAGCCAGCGTCACATCCCCGGGGTCCCGACGCCGGCGCCAGCATCACATCCCGGGGGTCCCAACACTGGAGCCAGCGTCACATCCTGGGGGTCCCGACGCCGGCGCCCAAGGCTCACAGGGAGCGATGGCCAGATGCTGCACGGTACCTGAGAAGCCTCCAACACAGTGCAGGCTTTCCGCCCACCATCTCCATGGTCTCTCACCCGGCGCTCACCTATCCCGAGGTCGGAGCTAATTACCCACTCTAATTTCCCCCTTCTGATAGAATCATAACACTACTAAGATCCGATACATTTATTACCAGGACTCTCAGCCACAGAGTATTAAAACTTGTGAAAGCGCCTTTGCAAATTGCCAGCCAGTCACCAAGCTAACGAAGCGGGGCTTTTACAGGGGCTGAGAAATAATTCCTGTATGGTCGGAGGGCAATCGCCGCACGAGGAGATTTGGTCTGGGGCAGCAACGCTCCATGGTGTGAGAAACGACAATCCATGCAGCATCAGGCGTCAGCGATGCAACAGGAGGCCGGTTTAGCTCTGATGAAGCTCGGCTTAGGAAAGAGCTAACTTGATAGATAACAACAACAACACTAAAAAAAGTAGTAATACTTTGTGTGTCGCAGTTTTACTTTCATCTGAGCAGGTGGAGAGACTGAACTGCTTCCAGTAAACTCGGTAATAGTTCAGAAAGTCCTGAGAGCAAGTGGGGGTTTTAGTTTGGGGTTTTTTTTCTTCTTTAGATGAGACTTCTTTTGAAGTTGTCAAAAGACTGGATTGCCATTAGTGTCTCCTAAACAATAGGAAGTGGAATTAATCATTAAAAATAGATTAAAAAAATCTAAAATGCACCATTTGCTTGTTAGTTTGAATGTCATGAGGCCGTTCGGCAGAAACGTTAATGGAAGCAGCACAACAAACGCAACAGCCACTCCTCTAACCCAACAGAGCTCCCGCGGGAACAACAACAAAAACCCCAAAAAAGAGGTGGTCAGGCCTTGATCTCTCCCGAGACTGCTTCTCTTTGCAAAAATCTTATTGCAAGAGGCAAACATGAGGATTGAAGAAAAAACATTTAAAAAAAAAAAATCAGAGGAGGGGAAGGGCACTGCGGAGCCTGGAGCCCAGCAAAGCCAGTGGCGGCCACGGGACCATAAATGTGTGGAGGATCGCTGCCCAACAACAACAAAATAGATTTTAAAAGTGACTAAGGATGAATTCCGTGCGGGTGAGGGAAGGAAAGCATGACCAGCAAAATCCTGCTCTGCCGGCCGACAGCTCTCACACCCGATTCCCAAAGCACTGCCGGAGAAGTCAGGCCCGCCGCATTTTAAAGAACACATACGGTTTTTCCCGTGTGCCCGATCACACGCAAAGCTCAGGCAAACGACGGGCAGGTCAGAGCACGACCCAAGATAACTCCATCGTATTTCGCTCCGCACTCGTAGAGGCGCTTCCCCGAATTGCAGGGTCAGAGGAGCGGGCCGAGGTCACAGCGCGGTTTCTTTTAAGTTACGCAACACAGAACAGGGCAAGAATACGTGCGCCGGGACTGGTTTTTCCAATTCCAACAATTCTTCCAGTGCTTAAACCAGTTACTGGCTTGGCTGGCGAGGAGCAAGCCCTCCCGCACCGGGACAGTCCCCCAGCCCTCGGCGGGACCCCGCAGCATCCCCTGGGGCTGACACTCGTATTTCTGTGTCAGCTCCTGTCCCCTCCTGCTCCGCGGCCCGAGGCAGCCGCAGTCGCAGCCGGACTGTCCTCACGCAGCCCGCAGAGGTAAGCGACCCTCACAAGCCTCCGGTTATGACACCTCATCCGATATCGGGCGTTTCGGTAGAGGCTGGTGGACAGAATAAAGGAAGTTGTATTAGACGTAACGGTCCCTTCAGACCTGGGATCTGTGCAGCAGCACTGTGGACTTTAGAAGTGACTTTTTTTAAAATTTGGGAGTAAAGGAGAGATGACAGGTACGATTGAAGAGAAGAAAATGAGCAGCATTCAGAAAAGCCCCAGGTTAAAACTGGAGGGAGAGAAGGAGGCAGGGCAAGCAAGCGGAGCGGCAATTATGAAATCCTCCAAACCTCTAATATCCAAAATTTAAAGCACAATGAAACCACTGTTCACTGGCGCTGTTATCAGAGAGCACAATTTAACAAAAAATAGTTTTCTGAACAATTTGGAGCCGGTTAGCTCTTCTAACGCGGTCTGGGATTATACAAGCCGTTGAACAGGGAGACCTGTCCCCGCACCACGCATCGCCGGGCGGCTGCAGCTGGCGGCCGGTGTCTGTATGTCTTGTTTGTATGCCTGTCCCTTCCCAGAAATAGAAGCAAGGTCGGGGCAATGAGCTGGAAAGGTCGCAACATTGAACAAATGAAAGCCCCAGCAAGTGGAAAAGGCTGCATGTGTCTGCTAGCACGGCACTGTGGCATCACCGCTCACGCCGGCGGCTGAGGAAGGATGAGGCAGCCTCTGGACCGCTCAGGACAAGGAAGAAATAAGAAATACACCGTTTTCTCAAAAAACACCCAAACCCAAATCCAAAGCACAAAAAACCTCAAATGAAAACCCCAAGGCCACAAATCGTAGGCTCATCTCCTCTACGGCTGCCTGTGACGTCTGAGGATGCTGTGCTGGACGCTGTCCTCCCGAGGATTTTTCCCAGTTGGACCCTGAAAAGTTCCTAGAGTAACCGAATTTGGAACGTTTAGGATGGCAACTTTTGTTCTGAACACAGCTCTCCCGTGTTTCCAAACCCCAAGCGGATTACGATGGGACCAAACGGATTCAGATGCCAGAGCAAAGGTCTTGGCGGGTACCTGGGAAGAAGCGACGCCTCGGTGGCGGCGGCTCAGGAGCTGTTGCACCAGCCCTGCGCTTGTTGAGCGCTCGACGAAAGCTCCCCGGCCCGCGGCACCAGTACGGTATAGAAACAAACGCCCCAGTAAACCTGCGAGCGAGAAGTCAGCGGCCAGAGAAATTACAACTAAGAAGCTGGCAGCTCGCCACCCCGCCACGACGTCAGCATCGCCGGCTTTGGACACTGCCCTCCAAATATTGCAGGGTAGAAATCAGAAACAGGACAATGAGAAAACCTGACGCTGGGACGCGTCTTCACGTAGCGCTGGCGGCTGGGACAAGGCGTTACGCAGTGAACCAAGTCTCTCCGTATGCACCAAGTATTTTCGTGGTAACTCGTCCAACAGTTTCCACTTTTCTTGGCCGCTCGCAAATCCTGTTACACAGCGGAGATTTGCACCAGGGCTTTAATTTACTTACTGTAAATAAGCCCGGCAACGCGGACAGGTCGTTTCGTGAGCCACCGGTACACCGGAGGGCCCAGAGAAGCGCAGCCGCTGCCGCAGCGGCACGCGGCGCAGCTCCGCGGCACCGCCCCGGGTAGCGCCCTGCTCACAACAGCCCGCCGCCCCCCAGGTCCGGCCGCCGCCTTTAGAACACGTTTGCTGCTAACGCCACCTCGGAGGGCCGCGGCACCGGCCGTCCCCGTCCCGGGCGCGGCCCATCTTCCACTCAGGGCAGCTCAGCCGGCGCTTCCAGGGCCTCTGCGAAAGCAGGCGGACGACGACCCCGCGCCGGGCCCTGCCGCCATGCTTGTTTGTAGCGAAGGCCGCTCTGGACAAGCTTCGTGAGGCTGCGGAGGGCCCCGACACCACCCCAGAAAAACAAATCGAACCGGCGCTCCTGGACACGCCAACGAAGCAAGCTTTGCCTCTCCAGAAAACGTATAAAGGTTCTCTTAGTTATCGCTTCACTTCCTCTACTTCTAACCGTGTAAATCAACTCCTAACACCCTCTTCGCTCACTGCGGCAGCAAAGAGCAGGAGGAAACGGAGGAGCCTTTTAGCCAGGGTTACACAAAATAGAGGGAACATCCCGCAAATACCAAAGTCAATCAGTTCGTTACAGAGCAGGAGTCCTGCATCATTTGTCCTTTCAGTAGTTTATTTTAGCTAATTGCTTAACCAGCAAGAAAGTCTCCCCTGCGTGATCCATTTGCTGCGCAAGAGGCTCAACTGATGGGAAAGGAATGGTCACCTTCCAGAAGGCACCGAAGTGATGGCGCAGGGATGCTCCATACACCGCTTTGGTCCTCAAGCCCACAAACAAACCACGCAGGCTACGGCGGGAGAGGAAAGCGGCAACAACCTGCTGGAGCCTTGCGGGCAGGGTGAGCACCGGGCTCCCTTTCTGCCGGGGAAGCCACGGGAGACCATGGCTCCCCTTCCAGGACAAGCACCTGCATGAAGATGGGCAAGAGAAGGCTGCAGGCAAGGGCAGCACGTAGCGGGTCTGCAGGCAAGGGCTGGGTAGCGGTGGGGGCTGCAGGGGCGGCTCCTGCGAGAAGCTGCCAGAAGCTTCCCCCATGGCCGACAGAGCCAGTGCAGCTGGCTCCGAGGCGGACCCGCCGCCGGCCAAGGCCGAGCCCAGCGGTGACAGCGGCAGCGCCTCGGGGGTAACAGAGTTAAAAAGGGAAAAAACGGGCAACAGCAACTGCAGCTGGCGAGCGCAGCGAGAACACGTGAGAACAGCCCCGCAGCCCCCAGCCCGGGGCAGAGGGTCCCCGGCAGCCCCAGGGAAGCCCACGGGGAGGCCGGCTGTGCCCCCGCGGCCATGGAGCTCCACGGGGGAGCAGATCTGCACCCGCACCCGGGGAGGGCCCCACGCCGGGGCAGCTCATGAAGAACCACAGCCCGTGGGAAGGGCTCACAGGCCGTGGAGGACGGTCTCCCTGGAGGGCCCCCAGGCTGGAGCAGGGCAGAGGGTGAGGAGTCCTCCCCTGAGGAGGAAGGAGCGGCAGAGACCGTGTGTGATGAACTGACCACAGTCCCCATCCCCGGCCCCCTGCGCCGCTCGGGGCGAGGAGGGGGAGAAATGGGGAGTGAAGCTGAGCCCGGGAAGAAGGGAGGGGTGGGGGGAAGGGGTTTTAGTTCTCATTACCCTACTCTGATTGTGATTGACAATAAATTAAACTAAATTCCCCCAAGTCGAGTCTCCTTTGCCCGTGACGGTAATTGCTGGCTGATCTCTCCCTGTCCTCATCTCGAGCCACCAGCTTCTCGTCACACTCTCTCCCCTGTCCTGCCGCGAAGGGGAGTGACAGAGTGGCTCCCTGCCGAGCTCAGCCCCCCACAAGGCCGTACCTAAGGCTTTACTCCCACCTCTGCCTGTCTCCGTTGCTGCAACCAAAGCGACACATTCGCCCGTCGTAGAACGGGTGTTCTTCTGTCACCCGCACCGCTCCAACTCCTCCAGTGGTGCAAGACGAGGCGTAGACAAGACCGAATGGTTTACTGCCACATTTGTAAAACCCTCCGTTTTTAAACGTTATTGGAAGACAATCTGAGCAGGGAGCTGTCAGACCCGCTAACCGTCTCCCAGCCAGCCGAAAGATGAAACAAGTACAGATGTTATTAGTCTCATTAAAATTTTGTAAATTAAACAGCAAGAGGGAACAGCCTTATTTATCTTAATTTAGTTCATCATTGACATTTATAAAATAAACACAGAAATAACGCTTCGGGCACAGTTCACTCTCCCTGGCAGCAGCAGTCGTCACACGCGCACCGAGGAAGGACAGGGAGGGATGCCGCTGCCCGTCCCCGGGAGAGGAGCCGGCTGGTGCCCCCCGACCCGAGGGATCCGCTCGTACCTCTCCCCTGAACACTTCCCTGCTGCTTGAAATCCTGCAGCGGGCACGCCTGGGTGCGGGCGCTCATCGACGTCTTGACCAGCCCTCAAGAAATTATCATCACTTGGTTGTTTTAAAGATATAGCCACCTTGCTCGGCAGCTTCCGACTGCACGTGGCACTGCTAAATTAGGCCGCGAAAACCCCATCCGAAGGGTACGCACCGGCACGTTTTGGCTCCACAGCGAAAAGGCACGGCAGCTTTGCCAGAGTCGATCAACCTTACTGTTCGTTTTGTAGAAGCGCCAGGCATCTGAGCAGCAAGCGAACGAGATGCCCCGGGACGACAGCACACTGGAGAAGATGGAAAAACCAGTGCTTTCCAGGGAAGTGGAGTCATTTTTAAGCAAAACTTTGTTTCTCACCATCAAAAAGAATTCCTGAACCATGGGAGAAAAAGTTTTAATGTCACACCACGACAGAGGTGGGGAGGACCCACCTCTGACAGCTACACAGTGGGAGAGACCCCGGGAAATCTCTTCAGCATCGCTGGACCCGCACCAGCCTAAAATCCCACCGATGCGTCAGGGCCAGCGAGGCGGCCACGGCAGCGCCGGACCGAGCCGGCGAATCATCACGTGGGATGCCTCGTGACGAGGCCTTTTATTTAATTCCAGAAGCAGCACCGTTAATGATTTAGCAGACTCCTATTTCGCGGCGCTGGAGATCTCCACCCCACGTCGGGCACGGCCGCCGTTGCCCAAGCAGTTGAGGTTTAATGGCGGAGCAAACGCACACCAAGCAGCTTGGCCGCCGCACGCGCCCGGGAGCGGCTCGCTGCGCCAGCAGGCAAAGCCCACGGGGCTGCACGCCTGCGCCTGTCCCGATGCGGGTCCTGACGCGCGCCCACCTACTCGCTGCTCGCGCGGCCAGGCAGGAGGAAGGCCGGCACCGAATCAGCTAAGGAAAACAGGCAAGTGTTTATCCTAATTAACAAAAACTTTTTTCCTCCTGTAAACCACACCAAAAACCGGCAGAAGAATCATGTAATTTTACATGCTGTCAGTAAACTACAGGAAACAGAAAGGCACGGTGGAAACGATCCGAGGGTGTGAGATTTAAGGTACATTTTTAATTAAAACAAAAAGGGCAAAGCAGCGATGCAGCGTCATAAAGTAGATAATTTTACAGCTGGATGGTCTCTCTCTGATGTACTTGAAAACCGTTTTCAAGTGACATAAAGTTTAACATACCAGTACATCTGCCTACCCTCCAGATTCTACACGGAGTTTAAAATGTAATTATATTAGAGTATCAATACAGTGTGCGTAGCAAGAACGCCAACCGAGTGTAACTCCAGGAGAATCTTTGCCAGATTTTTGTAAATTTGTAAATCTTTGTTTCTCAGGACTGAAAAAAAAAAATCATCTTAGCCCCTGTACCTACGTTCTAAGCCTTTGTATTTATGCTCCCACCGACTCCTCCACACTCGGACTGAGCAGGTTCACGGACTTCTCCCGTGCCTCTCGCCGCCGCCTGCGTAGCCACGGGTGGGTGAAACGGCAGCGTATATTTGCAGCAGCCTCCGCGCAGATAACCACACTCGGGAAGCTGGAGCTACGCTCCCTGTTCCTACATTAGGCATAAGGAGTCTCCCGCAAGGTTTTCCTCTAAAACCGAGCACGGGGACGTACAGGCCCTGGAAAACAAACCGTACAGCTGCAGGAAAATGCGTAAAGCCACGTGGAACGGGAATACCGTGGGGCTGGCAGTCGGTGGGTGAAGCCCAGAAAAGCGGCAGCAGCAAAATGGAGAAGTACGTCCCCCAGTACCCGGCGGTGATGGTACAGGAGGGACAGTCTTAATTAGCTTTGTTTTAATGTTGATGTTGCAGAACCCCAGCAAGGACTGGGCGGCTTTGAAATCGATGCTTTAGAAAACGGGAGGGTGAACCGCAGATAACCTGAATTATCAGCCTCGGGAATTTATAGCAGCTCGCGGAGCAGCTCGCAAGAGGCCAGGAAGAGAACCGCAGAAAGAGCCGCCAAGTTTTGAGTTGCGACGAGAGCCGGCAGCCATGAGCAGCACCCTCGCACGAGCATCCTGCCGCAGTACCCAGGTGGGCGCAGCTGCGCCCGGGGCTCGTCGAACAATTAATTAAACCCTGCAGTGCCGCTTGCACCACCAGTGACGAAGACCTCAACGCCAACACGAAAACAGTTTGCGCTGACTGCAAAGGACACTGTTCAAAAAGCTCAGAGGGAAGGGGAAGAAAAAGGAACGCACAAGGGGAGGCTGGAGTTAGCTCCTCGCAGCCAGATAACGGAAGCCTTTTGCTGCTTAGGTACACCCGAAACCGAAGGAGAAACTCCCTGCGCAAGGGACAGAACCTTTAGTGAAGGGAAAACAGGGGTAATTCCACTTTTCCGTAAAAAACATCCAGGAAGATCACGACCCATTCAGAGAACTCAAAGGGCACCACAAGCCTAGTGGCGCGCGCGAATGGCACATGTGCCTGCCAAGCACGCCGGCTTCCAGGTTAGCAGATTATTCCTTGTGCCGCACCACGATAAAATCCTGCTCATTACCTACAAACACTTATTCAGCATCCAAAAAACATCAACAAAAAAACCAGCCTCTGTAGTCAGCTCCTCCTCTTCTGACAAGCGCCGTTTGTTATACAAATCAATTTGTATTCTTCCAATCTGAACAGCAGGTCCGCCGCGACGCACAGCTCCTGGCCACCCTTCACAGGCACGGGGCGCAAAAATCCTCCTCCCGATTCCCAGCACACTCTTGCTAATGCACCGACACGCGATCTCAATCGTGCCGTATTTGCCGCAAACATCACGCTGTCCCCGTCTGGCGGCAAGCGGAGCCTCTGGACGCAACGCGCCCCTTTCCACCAAACCTTGGGTGTCCTGATCTCTGCTGGCCAGGGACGGGAGAGCGGGGAGAGCCACGATGCCTGGCCTCAGCCCAGCACTCCCACTTCAGTGCCAGATTCCCTGGAGGGAAAAGACTTTGTCAATAAATAACCCAAATAAATAGTTTGTTTTTCATCAGCTGGTATTTGCAGGCCATTAAGATGCAACAAGCAGACTCGGGCACTCTTTATGTACGTTGTTTTCGTTGCAGAGAGGGTATTGGAAAAAATGAGAGAATATCATTAAAGGCTAATTATGAGCAACTTAAAGGTTATTTTTGCATATCTCACCTCCTGGACAAAAGATGCTCCTTCATTACCGCACCAGAATATAAATTAAGTTGCAAGGCCTTTAAAACGCGACAAAGACTTTAATTTTGTTGCTGTTTAAAACAGTATGAACGAATTTTCCTTGGCCCTTCTGCAGCCTTCTACACATTACGCAGAAAAAGGGCGTCTCCAAGGTGGTCCCGCAACGGCACTTAAAGCCTCCATCCTTCTTGGCACCCTTTGACTGGAAGCGTCAGATGCATGAAAACACCGGATGGTCCAGTGGGTCTGGTTCCAAGCCAGAATCTCTCCTTGCACATTTTACCTTTCTTCTGCTCTAACCAGGACGAAGGCAGCTCCTCTCTTTTTCGGCTCACGGCCCATTAAGCCCAGATCGCACGGTCGACACCAGGGGACTCATCCGTGCGGAGCAGCCTCTGAAACGCTGAGCATCCTCCCACCCCGGTAATGTTTGATCTCAAATGAGTCAGAGCCTGCCCAAATTCTGAATGTCAGTTTTGTCCAAAAACGAACGCCACGTATTTTCCTTGGCCATCTCTTATCGACAGGAAAAGCTTACTAAGCCTCGCTAAAGGCAGACAGAAGTTTGCTGAATAATTTAATCACTTTATTATCAGATAATTGCTTTTTCTGACGATTCCGTGTTTTGCAGAGTTCTCTGCCTCTCCGAGGGACGATGCTGCAGGACCCTCCCCTGCCTCTGCGTGAAGAGGACCAGGAGCCTTCGCACCGCAGCACCGCCACCCGCGGGCAGCTGGGACAGGAGAAGGTGTCCGTGTGCACGGACCAGCTACGGAGCCAGCACCTCTGAAACCGTACCCAGCTGACGCGGGGCAAAGTCGGACCCGGCGACCACACGCGGCGGCTGCAGAGACATCAGCAGGCTGGACGAGCCCACCTTCAGCGCCCGCGCCAGGTGAACCCCGTCCGTAATGGCAATGCGGACACCTCGCCCCGGTCGTCCAAGTTGGCCGGTGCTGTCTTCCCACAGTGACGCAGCTCCACTGAGCCGCCGCGTAGATATGAAGGGAAACCAGCTCCCCAGGAGCACCGGCTCCCACCCGCTGCCCAGGCCAGATCAGTCACGGGAAGGGTCTGCATCAAGTACTTGAATACCGCCCACTGATCTGGGGTACCCTCATGGCTCCCAGCTATTCTGCTGTTAGGCCACGTTAAAACAAACGGGGTGAGCTGTTACAGGAATTAATTATTGGCATCTCGACACCCCTGGACCACAGCAGCTAAAAATCTGTATGAATCAATGCCTCTTAAAACCATCTCCATACTGTTTATCCTCTTCAGGGGAAGAAAAAAAAAAAAGAGTAGGAAACACTAAGAGCGGCGAGAAGAACGCGTTGAGAGTCATGAAATCTTTGAAGCGTAGAGATGTGCTGCATTTAGCAGGGATTATGTCAAGCAGCATCCCGAGCCTGAAAGAGCTGACAGCACACACATTGCCTTTGATGAAGGAAAAATAGGTCATACACGACCCCAAACATGTAAACAGAGTTTCCAGCAGCACGAGCAGAAAACCCAAAATTTTGGCACTGCACACGGGTGAGGTTGACGGTCCTGGGTCCCGTGGAGGGTACAAGCTACGTGAGAAAGCAAGGCCCTTTAAAACATGCCTTGAAAGTCTATACAAGGTCTCAAGCGCATTTTTGTTTGCGGCAAGCAGAAGGGGAGACGGACAGAACTTCTGCCGTCGCTGACAAGCTCTGGGCTGTCGCCTTTTCACGACCTCCAGGTCGCGCGAGCTCCTCCTCAACCTGGAGCCTCCCGCGCGTTTCGCAAGTGCCAGGACACCCTGGCAGCAGCACCCACTCAACACAGCGGGACAGCTCCCGCGCAGGGCGCATCTGAGAGCCGTCTCGCGAGGTAATGACCTAACGCAGCAAATTAATTCCAAAGCTCAGTTGTTTTCAACCTTCATTTAAATCCAACCTTAGTTAATCTCACTTTAATGACATAGGAAATGGAAATTCCCCTAATAAAATAAGTTATGAATATTTATTATCCTGTTTTTTACCTGAAAATTGAATAATTCAATTAATTTCACTATTAATTATTTAATACAAAAATAATATACGGCACAGTCCCAACTTATCTTTAGGAAGCCCCCAATAAAGAAACCCAAGACAAAACACGTTCGTTAAGCTGGACCACGGGGCAGGTAAGGAATGGGGCATGCTCCTCGGGCGACGGGCAGCGGGACGGGGAGAAGGCAAGCTCCAAGGGCAGGACTCGTCCTGCCCCCCTCTGCAGAGCCGGGTCAGTCCTCCCCAGCAACACCCCTCTGCGAGAGGGATCGCCTGATGCGGACCCCATTCCTGCCCCGGCCCCGGCTCCAGCCCCTCGCTTGCCCCCGGCACCAGCAGCAGGGAGGGCCAGGCGCGGTGCAGGGCTCACCGCACGCGGCGATGCTCCCCGGGGGAGACGGGCGCGTTCCTTCTCACTTTTACATCCCCCAGGCAGTTTTGCTGAAACGATAATTGTATTAGGTTTTCCTGCCACGCTCCCTCTAAATCTCATTGCGGACTGGTACCCTCCGCTCCAGCCCCGGCACAAGCCCACATTTAACATAATAAATTGAATTTCTCAGGAAATTTCAGGACTCTGAGGCCAGCAAAAACCACTAAAAAAGGAACAGAGGAAAGCAACGATTGTTGTGAGCGCATTTTCAGCCAGGAAAAGTGATTTCTGACCAGTCTAAAGCAAGCTGCATCCCCTGTTTTAGCAACCGGCAACAGCAAAAGTTGAGGTGAGTAAATGGTAGAGCACTCCTCCCCAGGACACGACGTCCATGATGAAAAAAAGCTGGGTTACTTCTTTTGTGCACGTTTCTCTACCTTCGCATGTCCTTCCGACTTGAGCCGGGCCCAGCTCCCCGCAGTGGGCGAAGCATCGCCCCTGCGCGGCCCGCGCCTGCTCCCGAGCGAAGGCCGAGCTCCGACGGGCAGGACGAGCCCTTCCCTCCCTCCCCGACGCGCAAACCCAGCTCAGACGTTTTTTGTTCTCGTCGCCGCTGTTACGAACCGAATCCCAACAACTCTGTGATTTATTAGGTCGGGATTTATCAGCGGGAAACACTGCCCAGCCTACTGCCCCTGCCTATTACACCAAAAGCAACGCTTGTTTTCCTGAAGCAGGCGAGGGGAATTAAAATGCTAAAAATAACCCAGTAGGTAGCAGAAGTAAAACTGAATTACCCCAAATGGGTACTGACAGCATATGTAAATCACTATTGATTTGCAGGAGTGGGCTGCTGCCCAACTTTTTTAGTTGCAGCAGTATTAATCACTGCCAAGTCTCACTGCCTAAAAATGGCATTTGGGCTCTTTCCGGGCTGAAAAACCCACATCTGGGAATTTCCCCAGCCGCTTCACATATTAGTAGGAGTGACGGCTTATCACGGCGTCAGCTTCCTGAAACATATCCCGAGAAACATTTATCTTCTGGGCTTTGCAAGGAATAAAACAAGAGCTCGGTACTTGCTGCCCGCCCGCCCCAAACCCGCTGGTTTTGCTGTACACGCAGCAGAAACGTACACGCAATGCGGTAAGGGGCAGGGAGCTGCTCACACACGGGTATAGGGGCAGTGACAACCATCCGCCGAAAGAAATACGGCTTCAACCTCAACAACCGATAACTGACGGCCCAGTCCTGCATTAAACTGTTTTTCCAGGGCATGAGATCTCACCGGGTTTGGGTGTTGTGCATGAACACGTCCCAGTTGCATTCCCAGCTGGAAAACTGACCTTGCAGCTCCTGGCCCCGGCCGTGTCTTTTCAGTTGCCTGAGCCTCACCTGTGAAACACAGGTGAAGCTGCATCGGATTGCTAAAGCGTATTTTTAAAATACCCTAAAAATTATAATTATAGAAGGCGCTTGGAAACAGATAAGCAAAGTATCTTCATCTAGCAGAACGTTTTTGGACTAAGAAAGTCAGTTTTGTCATTGAAATTCCAGTGTAAATAACAATTAAGTTCTACTTGATATACAAATGTCAAGTAATTTTTTTTGTCGTTGTGATTTGCATTTGAACTCGGAAATGTCAGAGGCTTCAGCCTTGCTGCATTAGCAGAAAGCTTCCCCAGTTCACCCTGCCGACGGGAACACCCGTCGCGGATTATCTGGCACATTATCAAGTAACTGAACGCCAATTCAAGGAAACATCAAGGTCGATGCCTTGCAAGGTGTACTTGTTAATTTATGTTGATAAACCGGAGGGCTCAAAAGACTGTTGTAATAATATTCCAGTATATTTCTTTTAGCATATTTCATCAACTACAGTCATTCAACAAGAAGCGTCATCAAAAAGCAATTTTAGGGACCTTTAAAGGCTTTCTCATAGCTCCTCTAATGCCACCACACTGGCATCATAAGAGGGTTCCTTCTCCATCCATGACCAAAGCCGTATCTGACTGTTACCGTGTCGTGACCGTGGGAACCTCTTTATGAGACAGATGAAGACATTCAGAAATGGCGGGGACGGCTCGAAAAGAGCTCTTCCTCTTTTGCCACTTTCTGCACTAGCTCAGTAACCCACGAAGTGTTAAAACGCGCCGCCCGGCCCGGCGCAGCACCTTGAGCCAGCTCAGCAGCCGCTCCTTCGCAGGCGGCCGAACCGGATTGCACCAAGACCACGTCACCAATATCCACCATCAGCCAACAGCTCCGACAACCGCCAGCTCCCAAAGGGCATCACCCAACCGCTCTCAGCGTCCGCTACAGCGATGCGTCTAGCTGCGATTCCTCAAATCACACTATACATCACCTTATTAAGAAACTCCATAAGCGTCAGTGGTGCAATTCGTTTTTATTAATTTTCCGAGATGAAATTAGCGGCACCCACAGCGGCAAACAAAGAACAGGGAGCGTTCCAGTTCAGCGCCAGATCGATGTCGTTAATTTTGTAATACCGAGAGCCCTGATTGTATGAACTCAGCATTTAACTCTTCCGATTAATTTTTCTATTAAAAAAAAAAAAAGGAGAAAAATAACTCAACAATTTGAGAAGGTCCTTGAACAGCCATCACAACTTTCCTTCTCCTGGGACGTTCTTTCTTTCAGGTGTAAACACACAGGAGGAAGCTGTTGTAATATTAACCAGAAAATCATTTTCATGCATTGCCTTTAGCAAACCAAACTCTTAAAATCATAAGACACTGCTACACAAACATTTATAAGCTCTTATCTTTAATGACGCCACGTACACCCGGACTAGTTAATATGTTTTCTGGCCACTTAATAGGCTTAGCTGGCAAAGGTTCAGCAAGAAATTATTTTACATTAATTCTGAAATTTGGATTACCGGGTCAGAAGGAAGCCTTCTCTAATATTATTGTATTACCTGCTGTCCTGCAGCCAAGAGGGGGAGCGAAACAAAGCATTTAGGCACTCACCAAGGTGAGACTCTCAGCTGCCACCAGTGGGAAAGGTCCATCTGGGGGCCCTTCAGCCACCACAGCAGCTTTGGGTCTTGGAGAGCCGTTTGAGAAAGCAATCGGGTTCCAAACGTCTCCCTTCCCAGGTATTACAGACGCATTTTAATACGACAAGCAAATGCACTACTTAAAGATGCCACAAAAAATACAGAAGAGACTGGGGGGGCAGGAAATAAATTCTAAAATTACATAGCTCTTGTTTTCCCGTATTTCATGGGAAGCAAGTCTTCTGTGCGCCTCGACTGCTCCTGCGCTGCACTCCTCCACCTCAGTCCTGTCCTCGGCCGGGAGCTACGAAACACTTGGGGAATTAATCTGTACTGCTTGTCAGGGTCAAGGCCAGTCCTTACGCCTCACCGTGATTTCTGCCCTGCTAATTACAGAGCGAGGTGATGCCCAACCCCGGAGCAAGCTGCTCAGGATGCCTCTGGCACCGAGTCTTTGCAGTGGATGGCGATGGGATGCGGGATGCTAACAAAGGCTTTTCTCCCACCCTGGTCCTCGCAGGCTCCCCCTCCCATAAACCTGCCCTTCTCAATAGGAGAGGGGTGGATTGGGAAAAAGAAAGGGAAAAAACCCCAAACCCCAAAACATTAGAAAGCAGGAGTCGTTTTTTGTGTTAGTGAGACGTACGGAAACTTTGCAAGCCTGAACGCAGCCGAAATGGCAGGAAAACACCCGCAGCCGAAACTTCACGTATCGGTTCCCAGGGGAGCGGAGGAGTTAAACATTTATGGCAGCGCGAAGAAGACATGACATTTACTGAATAATAAACTGCAAACATGTCTGTTAATGCGGCTTTTTGGGATCTCCTCGCCATCAAACATTTAACCCCAGCAAGAAAAACACCAAAATGCAAACAATCCCAGCGCCCGCACGTTACACAGGCCGAGCACAGGGGAAGGCTTTGCGCTTTTCTATCTGTTTAAAGTTGGAGGCTGTATGGAGCGCTGTCAAGATAAATAGCCCGCAACCTCGCTCAAAGGCTTTCACAGCCATTCATCTGAAGGGATACAATTAAATCCTGCACAATTGGGTTAAAACTTTAACCTGTCAAGATTGCAGCTGTTCCATTTTTAATCAATCTGATTTCATTCAATAAAATGCTCATTAAGTCAATTAATGAGAGTTTGGTGTCACAAGCCATCAAGCATGACTGGGAGTTTTCACTCGGTGGCCAACACATTGATTAGCGAGTCAAGTCATCAGCAAGAATGAGTCAATGGGCTGAAGCGTGAGCAACGTTACCTTGTTTTAGGGGAAGTTGTTAGCCATTCTTCATGCTTTTCAAACGTTATTAAATAAGCTGCAATTTCCTGAAAGAGAAACGCAGAAAGAAAAACAAGTTATTTGCATGGCTGTGTTGGAAACTGGAAAGTTTTAGAACAGAGAAGTTTTGTAACAGAAAGAAGCAGCCGCCTGCCCCGGATTAGGTCTGCAGCTTAAATCAGGTTTTGACCGAGACAGCGCGCCCGGTCAACGTTCGTATTCACGCCACCAAAGCCAGACTTAAATAAGGTAATGAAGAGATGCAAGCGAGGAAAGGCATTAACATTTTCCAGGACAGATGATTTGCTGGTAAATTCGGTGACCGCAGCATCGCCGAGAGCCTGGCGTTACGTCGGGAGGCAACGGGGAGGGCAGCGACAACACGGACACGGGAAGCTAAATTAAATATTTATAAATAGAACAGCATCACTGCAGAGAGAATTACTGAATTATTAATCGTTGCCATAAAAAGCCAGCGGGTGACATCAACATAAGTCATCGCTCCCACTTGCAGGAATGATACGGGCGATTACTTCCAGATCAGAACCGATTTGCTCGCAGGAAATTATTGGCGCCGGCGAGATAATTCACAACGGTGCTTGTACATACGCCTGACGAACGTGGGACGGCCGCCCATCCATTTCCTTGATACAAACCTGGAGCGGTGGCGGGGCACCCACACCGCAGACCGGCTGAGCGTCGTCAGCAGCCCCGGGACAGACCGGGGTGATCCGTGCCGCAGGAGACGCAGGACCAGTGACCGTCCCTAACCGCGACGGATGCTGTCACCACACCAGCGACATCCCGACACCTAGAGATGGCCAGTCCACAGGCTGCTGGGAACAAGCTCCCCCGCCCCCACCCCCAAAGATATACGCAGAAATACGTGGGGTTTTGATGGGTCTTTTCCAAAAATTGCCGCTCAGCCGGGTCCCTTCTCAGAGGGACCTGCAATAGCAAAAGCTATGCAGAAAGGTCAGCGAAGCTGCCTTGAATGTCCAATTGCCTCAGATTAGACCCAAAACCCACGTGCAGTTTAGTCTCCAGAGCTGCTGCAATAGAAGCGTCTCCAGGCTGCGCCATCGCGAAGGTAACGCACACACAAGAAATGGGTCTTTTGACCAGGAGATGATTCCCCCCGCCCTTTTTTCTTAAAAAAAAAAAAGATCGTTCTATGTAAGGGTTATAGCTGTATAGTACCAAAGCTAAAAAAATCCACAATGCTCTCCAACCAGCTGGCCCAAGCATCTGCTAGAGCCACAAAATGCAATTATATTACTCCCAAACGAGACGTAAAAATATCTTGTTTCCAATACTCTTGGTTTTAAGACTCATACTTAATGTCCTCCGGGTATTGCAGCGGTGCCAGATCTCCGCGTTATGTACTTTATTAGAGTTGTGTGAATGTCATATTAATGACTCCTAACCAACATGTTTACACTGCAAATAAATTCTCCCAGAATCCACCGCCGCACCCCTCATCTCCCAAGCCCGACTCCGCATTTTTAAACGATTACCATGGCAGCAGATGATGGGAGCAGCATGCTTCTACGGGAGCCAGGAGGAGGAGCAGTGACACGAAGCTCCAAAAACACCTCTTTTTAATTTCTGGCTAATTGCCGCATAAAATTCAATATCAAAATAACCCGATGCAGCTCTCCACTGGGACGCCGGGCGCTGGCACAGCATCTGCACTCGCGACCTTCCCAGAGAACACGCCAAACCTTGCGCTTTTACAGGAGCTACAGTTGAAGCATAAAATTCAGACCCTGCATGGCCAAAAAGGTCTGGCCCCACATTTCCATCGGGCTCCGAAGCGGCATCGCTCATCGCTGCCCGCGAGAGCCACCGATGCAGCATTAACTCATGGCTCTGATGCCGGGTGCGAGTTGTAGGAGCTGACCGCTGACTTCATGTATATACATATATATATAAAAAAATACTCTGCAATTAAAATTCTTCAGAAAACACAAAACAAGATCTCTGCTTTTTTTTTTTTTTTTTTTTTTAAGCCAGTACAGTATTTTCACCAAATGTGCTGCGGTCTGCAGAATTTTATTCCCAACCCGTCCCACATTATGTCCTCGACTCGCTGCGTTACAAATCCGCGTCACCTCATGCCTTACAGCGAGACGAGCTTTGGAGAAGACACGGAGGAACAAGTACCAGCGGATGCCGAAGAGGGAGCTCTCTGTACGTCCCCTCTAACACCCAGGTGCCCCGGAGGCTCGTGACGGATGGTCTGCATGAGCAGGCGTTTAGAGAAACAAAGCCCTTTGATGCAGAGATGGATCCAGCTGATCCACCCCCGAAATTCTGCAAAAATAGGCAGGTTCAGGGATTCTGCCTATTCCTACTAAAGTTCAACTTGCCGTAAGGAGAATAAAGCCATTTTTAACTTTGGTGGCTGAATAAACGTATTGCTGTAGCACAGAAAACCAAAGTATTTTGGGTAAACGAACGTCTGCCTTAGCCAGGGCTTGTTTATTTTATTCCTTCCAGCCCACCCGTGCCCTGCACGCTCGAAATCTTTGTCCTGAGACGGTCGCAGGCGGCAGGAGCTGCGGCAACGAGGCGCTCCCGGTTGGAGGCAGGACGTTTGCTTCCACGCTGCTGGCCTGCGCCTGCTCAGCAAATTTGGGCAGACCAAAGAATAAGCTGCAGATCGATGCCGCAAGCGTGCGGGCGACCCGCCGAAACGCGGGCACGTGCTACTGAGATGCCCAGGCAGGTCCTACCCCTGCTGCGGTAGTTCGGAAAGCCACAGCTCCAACCAGACTCCAAGCCGGATCTTCAGACAGCTCAAAATGTGTAATTCAATTCTTCTAACAGGATAAAAGAAGGCTCCGCATCAGCTAGGATAGGAGCTCCCCCAGGCTTTCTGCTTAATGATATATTACAGCCTGATTTCCCTCCTCCAGAGGAAATACTTTGGATAACAAGGAAAATCTAGCTCACGGCAGCGCTATAAATTAACACGTACGGCAAAGAGACAGCGAATCCTTCACTCTGCCTTCCATGCCCCAAGTACTGAGAATTGCACGGACTGGCATGCAAGCGGGGCAGAAACCCCCCATAAAACCCCGCATCATCTGCTCGCCCCGCCAGCACTGGCGGCAACCCCATCGCCCAGAGCACCGCATCCTTCACCGCGATGTCCCGGCACCACCAGCGAGGCGCGGCCGGCACGCTCAGTGTCGCGAGCTACCGCGCTGTCGGCTCCTCGATCTGGTTCACATGGCCACCGCACAGGAGGAGCCGAAACGGGGCACGCAGAGTCCGAACAAGGTTTGGCGTCAGGAGAGCTTCTACCAGCACGGCTGAACGCCATCCCAGCCCCACAACCCCACGCCGTGCAGGGGAGAAGCGAGCAGAAATCCCTATTTACAGTTTGACACCTACGTGCCAACTTCTGTCAGCGCACAAGCACCGAGATTCTGGGAGAATTATCTCCCGTCTGCCACCTCAAACTGGAGCAGAACTACGAGAAACAGACGAGTCGGTGATGTGCGGCGACGCCCGCGGCGAACGCTCACGCAGAGCCAGGCACAAAGGCCAGTTTGCGGTGAAGGGCACAGCCCGGGCGCTGCTGCGGACCCTGAGCTGGTGCTGCACAGCGAAATGCTGATTTTCCAACGGAAACGCAGAGGAGAGCCGCGTGCAGTGCGGCGAGCGGCGGGGAGCTCAGCGGCGAGACGCCTGGCGTCGGCGCCGGCAGCCCGGACGAAGCAGCCTGTGCCGGGGTGGGATGCGCAGGAGCGGGGCGGGGAGGGCGCAGCGGGGAAGGCTTCACTACGGTCAGCAGCAGCCCCCTTCACATCCCGTTCCTTACATCTCCTGCTTTCTTAACTACACGACTTTGTGTCCATCGCCCAGGAACAGTCCCGGCAAGCCGCAGAACGCGGGGTTGGCAGCAGACGGGTACCGCGCGCGCAGTGGCGGCGGCTGCTCCAAGGTCGGAGGCAGCAGGAGCGAAAGGAGACACGTTTGGTGAAGAGATGACGCAAGCGGCACGCACGGACAAACCCGCAGCCGAGCAGCAACTCCAAGCAAAGCCCAAACCAAGCTAAGGGCGAGCCCAAGCAGTCATTAAAAAAAAAAAAAAAAAGACTATTTTATTCCAATCCATCCGCGTGGTGAGGAGAGCACCGCCTGCGAGACACTAAAGACGAGGCTGAGGTTTCCGAGAAGTCCTGAGGCCGCAGGCAGCATGGACGGAGCCGCAGCTGGCAGCGGTCGGCGCTCTGAAAAGCCCCTGTCAAACCCGCCCCGAGCAGCCCAAGTCTGGAAATTGTCCTCCCAGACACCATGTCCCACACAGCTTCTTGCAAGAAATTAATTCCTACAGAGTTTTTGCTATAGGCAGACGGGAAGAATAAATCTGAAAGGCCCAGAAGAAAGTGGTCAGGCCAATGCTGATGTTTTATAAACAGTTCGCAAGAGACACCGTGCGACGGCGTGCGCCTGTCCGCGCCTTGGGCGCAAGCAGGGCTGCTAACGAAGAGCCAGCCAGGACCCTCAGCGGTGTGGGGCACATACCCCTTCGTCACGCCAACACCGTCTTCCCTTTAAAAAAAGGGGGAAGAAATAGATTTATCACTAGGAGACACAAAGTCATTAAATAATTAAAAACAAAACTACAGGCACAATATAAAAAACCCTGATAAAAAACCCTGCATTTTCATGTGCGCTAATTCCCCTAACGATTCACTGTGTGTGTCTTCCAGGGTCAAATCAATGTCTTCACCAAAAAATTCAATTACATCCCATTCATCGTATCTTTGGAGCAAGGCTATTGTTTGCTTTTGTCTCCTATCAAACCCTTTTTCCATTGCTCCTCGCCTGAGATTACAAACAAAAGGCAGCGCGGCACCAGCAAGGTCAGCCAAGACAGAGCCGGGCTTTGAAACCCCAGCTCTCCATCCTCGGCTTTGCCGCTCCGTTACAAAGCCAGCGAAGGAAATAAAAGGACACGCGTGCTCGCCGTAAACGCCCGACGCATCGCGGCCGGCGAGTCCCCCCAGATACCAGACGGACCCCGAAGCCACACGAGAGCGTCTCTATGGGCAAGGGTACCGCGCAGCGAGCCCCGCAGCCCCTTGGCCGCCGTGTCCCACCCAGCCCCGCATCCCGTCTAAACGCAGCTCGGGAAACGACGCCAGCGAGCAAATTGAGCGAGCGCTGCTGAGAAAAGTCGAAACGCTGAAAGTTGTGCGGCCCCAGATCCGATCCCAACCGCGCTGCCCGCTGCGTGGCAAGCCTCGGAGCGTGGCTTTCCCACCTAAGCGACTGCCTGCAGGAACGGGCCCTACGCTCATAGCTCGTAAGACAGCAGCGAAGAAAAAAGGCTTAATTTGATCAGCTAATGGAAGCACTCCGTACAGCAATTAGATAATTTAACATTAAAATCACACGAGTTATGTTTTATCCTAAACGCAGTCATATAATTCAGTGGTTTAATTTATACTTTGCTGCTCAGGCTGAAAGCATTTTATATAAATGAACATTTATTTTTATTTTGCATTCCCCCGTTTGTTAAGGTTACTAGTTTGAGCGCACCAAAGAGCCCTCAGCTGTAAAGCCAGGCGAACTGCACTAGGACGCACAAGGGCCACCGGCGACGCTCCCGCTGCTCGTCCTCCAGCTTCGCCCCAGCAGCCCTGTGCTGGGCTCGCGCCGCTAAGCCTCGCGTGAGCCGAGCAGAGGCGCGAACTGCAGACATGACCAGCCGGGGTGCTGCGCCGCGGGCCCCGACTGAGGGGCGGCGGCAGGAGACCCAGCGTCATGCTTCCCACCCAATGCTACGTGACTGCAGCTTCTCGGCCGCTTCAATATTTAACGATGGCACATAACCACCCGGAGCTGCAGCAGAGCCGGCGACCTGATCTCACCCCCCGTGTCCCGGCTGCACCGGAGAGGACGAGCTGCAGCGCCGCAGCCCGGCAGCATCGGACAAGGAGCAGCCGGCAGCAGCCCCTGCAGCGCGCTCATCGTCGCGTGCTGCACAGCAGCTTCTGTAAAGCACACGGGTCTGTATGTACATGAACTAAAGAGGACACCATCACTGAGCAGGGAACGGACCGATGGGCAGGGAGCCGACGCACCGGCGGTGTCGGAGGGGCCCGTTACCCATCACACGTGCAGCAAAGCCGCAGACTCTGCTCTGCGCTGAGCTGAAGGATTAGCAGTGGAACACATGCGTTGTTTGGAAGAAAAAGAAAAAGTTATAAAAAGCTCTGAAATGCGCGACGAGTGCTCCTGCCTGGCAGAAGACAGTCTCTGAATCTGAACTACGCCCGGAGGAGACGCGAGGAAACGCTAGTGCACGGGACATACATGTTTCGAATGCAGCTGTAGTCGCACCTCCCGCTGACGCTGTTGGACGGCGCGTCCCGCCCCGCAGCGAAGGCGCGGGGAGAACAGGCGGTGCCCCTGCGAGCGCACCGCGGGAGCGCCCCGAGCAGCGCAGCGTGCTCCGGGGTGAGCTAACGCTCGTGTCGGCTCGGCTTCACGCGCTAATAGAGACACGAGCTCCGAGACAGCAGGGCTGCAAGCGCGGAGGCATCGCCTGACAGAGCCGGCGGGCAATAACCCCGTACGGCTTCTGCCCCAAAGCCCTGAGTGCCGGCACTCCGTGGCACAAGCTAGTTGGGATTATCGTCCCAGAGACAGGACCGAGGGGCTGCCTAAAGCCACGGACGCGAGCGGCAGCTCTCTCCTCCCAGCTCGACCCCCCTCCAGGTCGTCTCTGCATCGTTGTGAGATTATCGGCAATTCCCACCTGACCTCTCAAAAGAAACAGAGAAATTGGGACCCAAGCAGGATTCCCCATGCCAGGTAGCTTAGGCCACCCATCTTGTCTCAAAGTAATAAATCATTAGTTTAAAAAAAAAAAAAAAAAAAGCACCAACAACAAGCAGTCTGAATTTCAAGTTATTACTTCATAGGAATTATATGCATCCAAATTAATAAGCTTGAAATACATGCATGTTTTAAGAGAAAGCAGGAGAGTTTGTACACATCTCTGGATTTATACCTCAGAGCTAATAAAGTTGCACTCTCCTAAGCAAGCACATTTATTCTCTTAGGAAACCTCCACGTCCTCGCCGCTAAAGACAAATTCCAGACCATCGCTTCCTTATCGTCCTTCCACTCTGAAATGAAAATACAAATTCATGTTGATTATGTAGCATCTTCTCAGCTGAGATGAGGCCGTTTTCATTTTCTAGCCGTCCCCGTTCTCAAAGCCATTAATATTCTGAATATCACAAGTACAAACGGATCTGAAAGAAAGCCACACAGAGCAAGTTCTCACTACCCTGTTTAGCATCACTAGAACAAAAAATTTCATTTGTCCAGTTGTTTGACCTAAAACAGCACTGCAGCATCAAAAGGGACGTCACTCAGTGAGCCGAGGAGAAATCAGAAGCGGGAGAAAAGCAAACAAAACTTCTGAGTAACCAGCAGAGAAACGCAAGTCGGGTTGCTGTCGGGTTGACAAATGCCTGTCAACAACAAACAACTCTTAAACCAAAATATTTTATGCAGGTAGTGGGTCGTTGGGCCTTTTTTGGTCCTGGAGCATTACCTATCTGCAACTTTCTAAAGGAGAAATGTGGGTCCGCACACTCTGAAGCTCAGAAGGGGAATAAACCCAAATATCACTGTGGTTTTGCTGAGAACCTGCAGTAGCCACACAAACCGGAGGCTGACGGGACGGAGGTTTCCCAGCCTCGTGTTTTGCCAAGACGAGCCAGAGCCGGTCGTCAGGCTGGACTCGCGCGGCTTTGGTTTTCCAAAGTGTGCCACGGGTTTTCTTCCAACAAAGCACCCAGCCTCACAGCAGCAGCTGCACGTGGCGGGACTCGCTCTAATTGCCCCCAAAACCGCAGGGGTAGAATCGAGGCGGCGCGGTCTTACTTCACTTGGCGTCTGATGCAAGGTACCTGAAAGCAAGCTTTCCAGTTACCACGTTGCCTCTTCCATCGTGACGGAATCAAAGACAAAAATAAATTAAAACTTGGTTTACTATGTATTTTTCTAATTGGATAAGGGTACATCAACTGATGTTCTACCCAATTAGATGGAAGCCAGGTTTTATTATCAATATCTATATTCTAAATGCCCGTTCTCTGGCAGACAGAAAACCCGCAAGTCACCAGGACGTGGCAGCTTCCTGCGCCATCACCACTGGGGGTCCCAGCCAGTCGCCTAGGGAAGAAAAGGCTTCTCTTTATTCCTGGAGCAATAAGCCAAACCCCGCTCTGGAAGGGTCTTAAAGGAGATTTATTTTGCAGAAGCTGTTTTAGAGCCTCCGCGTAGGAGAGAGCGATAAATATGCCGGCTTCCCCCAGCCTCCGCCGCTGCTTGCGCCTCTGGGGAGCGGCAAAGCGACAGCAGAGGGGAGAGGGAGAGAGGGAGCGTCAAGGGGGAACAAAAGGTCGGTTACCAAAACCTGGGACCGGCGAAGGCGGCCCAGCGACCTTCACCCACGGGGACCGGGGGTGGCGGGGCAGGGCTCACCCTATTAACGCCGCGCCCGCTCGCACACGGAGGCGCTTCTTTACACCCGTGAAAGTCTCGTTCAATCGCTTCAGCCAGACCGCTTGGTCTCTTACCCCAATGGATGAAAAAAACCCACAATTTTGGGGGACCAAAGCGTTTCTTGCGTTGCCAGAGAGCCGAAGACGACCTGCAGGCGCTGGCTGCTGCCAGATGCTTCACCCAGCCTCGCCTAGCAAAACACACCTCTGCAGAGCTTAAATCTTGCAAAAGAGGCGCGACGGCAGCCCTGGGACTGCTAATTGGCACCGCAGGAGAATAAAGCCACGGAGCGGAAAGCGCGTTTGGTTGGGGAGATGTACATCTTGTTTCTCCGCATTGAGCACGGCGACGAGTGGCGGGATTGCAGGCGGTGGATGTTTTCATTAATAACAGCGTCTCGCTAACCATCTGCTAAAGGTCCACACTGTTAATTTAACAGAAAAAAATGGAATAGATTACTCTTACAGTTTTCAATTAAAGTACATGATGTCTTCAAACGGCAACCTTAATTAGGCATTATAGGATGACATTTAGGAATCCCGAGCTCCGACAGCTGATCAAGTCATCTGCCCGTGAACGCGATTCACAGCAACGCCGGGGCAGCGCGTGCCCCTCCAGTGTTAACACTTGAGCAGCTCGGCTTCCCTCCTCGGGTTAAAGGAGCAAAAGAGCGAGACCAACAGCAGACGCGGCACAGCAAAAGGAACAGCTTCGAACAGGCTTGGACACATTCCCGAAGAAAACTTACGGAGAGAGACAGGAGTGCACGGGGGCGGGAAGGGAGAGAAAGAAAAGAAAAGGCCAGCTGTGCAGCCAACATCACCCAAACCTGAGCCACAACAGGTTCCACACCTATGCCTAAATGCTTCCAAGGAGACTTCATGGAAACGGAGAACTCGATCTATGCAGATAAAGGCATAGCATCCCCGCTAAACCACCGCTTTCCTGCATCCCAGCAAATTCAGGTGCTCTCTGCTGATAATTAATAATTAATGATTCTTTTACACAATCCTATTTAGGCCACATTTGTAGATCTTTTTCCAGCACACGTAAGACTTCAGCGCACTCTGCTATATTTTCATTAAAATTTTAATTTGAGAACTTGCTGTAGATTGTTTATTACTAGAAGGATAATGCCAATTGCACTGTACAGCTTTGTGAGGCTCAGCTCAGTTAGACCAAGGCATTTCTTCCAGGTGAGCTTGACCAGAGCTCAAAGTGGCTAGCCCCTGTCACTCTTCTGTAAAGTAGCAAGGGGACAACTTAAGTGCTTTATTTTCAAGGCTAAACCTGGTATGAAGAAACTGGCTTAAGATGAGAAATAATGTTCTCAAAAACACATGACAAGGAGAAGAAAAAAATACCCCAATCAAGAGAATAAGCAGCAGTTAACAGACAGCAGAGTTAAACGAGATCAGCTCCGCAATTTCACCTGCCAGATACACGTGGAAAATAGTAATATGCAACGGGTCTTCACAATAGCAAGACCATAATTCTGCACACACACACTCAGCAATGGTTGTCCTGAACCGCACAGCTCAGAAGCGCCGTTAGTCGCAGGTATCAGCGAAGTCAGACCTTGAATCAGCCAGTGCCTAATGGAATTAGGATAGATTTTATCTTCCATTTCAGTAAAACAGCGATATTAAATAAGGCCCAATCTTTAGTTACTGGAAAATACCCACAGATCATTACATGATTATTTTATTACTCTTATGCTTTCTTTTAAATGACCTTGGACTAAACCCTGTGATTTAAAGAACCATGCAAAGTGTTGTCTTGCTGTCACTGTTAGCTTTAGTACCGCAAACGGGACTCCTCTTCTGCAGTCTGAAAGAGTCAAATATGCGGTGGGATTAAAAAAGAAAATTCAGTAAGATACATGTATCTACAATGCATTAGTTACTGCCTAATAGTAAAAACCTCAATTATTTTACATAATTCGAACAGTCACGCAGTTTGGAGACGCCCAAGAGCGTGGCCATACTCTGGAGCAGGCACGCACCACGGGGAGATGCTACCCCGCTCTCGACTCCCGCAGAAACGCAGAGGAACATTTAATTTCTGCAGCTCTCCACCGTCGACCGGCAAACCACATCTGTGCTTCGGCGCATCGCGGCGGGACAGCCCAGATCACCTTCTGGTAACTTACCTTCGTGGGCAACGCAAGACTTTGAGCCCTGCTGAATGCAAAATCAGAGGGCACTCTTTACCTAAAAAAATCAGCAAAGATACAGATTTGGGAGAGAAAAGGCCCCAAATGACTTTGCCATTGAACCGCTTCATGTTTATTCTGGCAGGCTCCCACCGAGCCCAGCCAAACCATCACACGTGCGGGAGAAACACAAGGGATCTCTATATAAAACATACCACTGTAACGCTGTATATAGGGTTTCTTCCCCCTTTATCTCTCCAGTTCTTCCCCAGCTAAGGCATGTGGGCTAGAGTATTAAACGTCTTCCAGGCAGCAGCTCATATTTCTACTGTCGCCTTCAACTGAGGAAGACAAATTGAGAATATTTCGCTCCTTTGGCTTGTTTCAATAAAACCGCCAAGTTAATTTCAGTTGGAGGAACAGTGGCTGAAGTAGTACTTCGGGCAGTATCTGCATTATTAACTTTTTTTTCTACTTTATTCAGGTTTAAGTACCACATCATCAGCAAATGCACCAAGTTTAACTTTTTATTTTCTGTCCAAATTGGAAGAGTTCAAACCTGCTCGACTTCCATTTTCTGAGGGAACGCGGGAGCTCGCCGCTGGCGAGGAAGCGCCCAGGGCTGAACCCCCGTCAAGGAGCAGTCCCACGGAGACACCGGAGGAGATCCGCAGCGAGGAAAACCCACGGAGCTCTTCCCGTCGCCTTCCATCGGCGCCGCCGGGCACACTCTCCCGTGAACGGCAAGTCCGTACCTCCCGTCAAGACGAGCCGAGTCCAGCGTCTCCAGCCCCGGTGGACCAGGGCGGAAAGGTGCCGGTGGACTTTAAGCTGGAAGAATCTGGACTGCTGGTCTCAGGAGCACATTTTGGGGGAAAACGTTGGGTTTCGTTTATTTGCAACCTGCTGCTGCGATCGTTTGGCTGGGAGCTTACAGAGATCTCCTCTGGGGTTCCAGAGCAAGACACGGGCACAAAACGAGGAGCACCAGCCAGAGCAGGATACGCTGCTCTCGGTACCCGCAGCTGCTCTCTTCCCGCTTGCCGCGTCTTAAGGCGCGGCCGGAGGCACTCGGCTACAAGGAGGCCGTGCGGCTGCCGCCCACCCGGGGAGGAGATCTCCGTCCAGCGCCAGAGCAAAGCCGCGGCTGGCCCCAGCTCTCGTCCCGAGCTGAGGCCCGAAACCCACCGCGCGTTCCATTCTAGCACTCGACGTGGCCCCGCCAGCGAGCCAGAGCGCGCAGGGCCCCTCCAATCACCCAGCTGGCCTCTGCGCCCGCGCCCCGCGGCCAGTGCCGCACTCCGGCCCGGCTCGTCCTCCCTCCCCGGCGCGGGCCGGACGTAAAGCCTTTGAACGAGGCAGCTGCGCCGCGACGCCGGGCGAGGTAGAAGGCCAGCGCCTTCTCCGTTTGCCTCCTCCTGCACGGAGACAGCGGCAAACCCTTCCACCGAAGGATTGTGCAAGGTTCATTAAAAGGAAGATATCCACGGTAATTGCGCCTTTCTGCATATTCCTCACTCCAATATTCTCTAACATAATAATGTTCCACATTCCTGCAGAACTGTCTTTTCAGCATGTTTTCGCATTATGCCTAATTTTGTAAGAGTTTTTCAGTCCCACATAACGACACAGTTCAATGCAGAATCAGATATAAATCTGGCTTAAGAGACTCTCAACAGGAATTCATTTAAAACTGTAAATGTTAAAAGATTGTGTCTCTGATTTATGGCGTTTTCTTATTTCAAAGGGGGAATGAAAATCCTTCTTAAAAGATACATATTAAATCAGGACAAAAGCTGTGCTCGACCGACGATGCTGGTCAGACGGAGAGCCACAAAGCACGGAAATCTGGAAACAGCCGTAACTGGCACATTTTACTTTCTCGGCTACCGCGGCGCCGGCCTGCGACGAACCCAGTCCCCCACATCGTCATCAGTGTAAAATGGTGTCCCGGGTGCTGCTGCTGGCGCGCGTCACATATCCCCCCCCGCCCCGCCAGCGCAAAGGTCTCTCTTCTCCTGAGGATCCACTTAAATAAAGGAGTTGCTTTACCCGAAATGATTATTTAATGGGTTTACTCCTTTTGTGCTGTTTACGTGGAAGACTCTCCCTGTAAACATCACACAAGTGCCCCCGTAACAACATTTAATCTTTTTTAAAAGTTACCAACACTACTCGTTATTACCACTCCTATAATCATTTTTTACGTTTTGTACTTGCGAACAGATAAAATTGCACTGCTCGGGGCTCGAGCGTCGCAGAATTCACAGCCCCGTCCCTGAGCACGGTGAAGCCGACGGAAGTTTACGGAAAGCATTTGAAATGAAGCCCTGCAGCGTGCTGATACAGCTCCCAAGTGCTTCATGAACTGTTCAAGATCCCAAAAGAAAAGGGGGACTAAGGGCTTTCGGCTGTCCTTTCCAGAGGCGCGTCCACTGCGTCGCCAGATGCCAGCCTGTTGCAAGAGTTCATCATCCTGTATTGCTCCATTGAAAAAAAAAAAAAATCTAAATGGAAGAAGAACCAATATCAAACACAGGAGTAAACAAGTAGAGGCGGCCAGAAAAAATGTTGTTCAAATATTAATATAAATTAATTACTCGTTACTCGCAGACCATAGAGCCATTAGCAGAAGCTGAGCGCTCCCTGCCACGCACCCTTCAGAGATGCAGAATGTGCTGCCCGTTCGCTCATTAAAGCCGCTTTGGGTCACCTCGACACTCGGACCCGAAAACACTTCAGTTAACTGCGGTGATGAGGCTCTGAAATTCTATTTCTAGGACCCAACTATCCCTCACAAATCTTCCCAGGGACAATATAATAGAGTTAAGGTCTTCTGCTGCCATTTCTCTTCATCACACAGCTGTGTGAGCAAAATGAAATATCAGCAGGTATTTGTTCTCCTCCCCAAACATCTGCCCAATTAATCCACATAAACCTCAGACAAAACCTAGGATGTCAACGGGATAAAAAAGACCTTTCAAAATTGTTGGTATCATTACCTAAAACATTATAAACGATCTCATTAGGCCACTAATTAAGAAAGATGTCTTCCTTCCACCGGGCAGGATGGAGCCGCACCGGACCGAGCACCAGAGCCAGGAGGTCTGCAGGGGTCCCCAGCCCTCCCCGCCAGGAAGGGACCGCAACAGCGAAAGAAAAAAAGAACCACCAAAACGCCTTAGAAAGCAGAGGTTTCTTCCTCAGCTAAGACCTGAACCATTTGTGTTGTAAATCGAAGCACTAGGCTCCCTTTCAAGCCTTCACGGCTCGTTAAGTTCTTCCTCCTCCTTTTAACTGTTACTTGAGGTTTAGAACAAAACAAAAAAAACCCCAAAACATGAAAAATGAGTATTGGAACCCAGCTGCAATTTCCAAGTCCCAGCCAGTGCTGCTGGGTTGGTTGGGTTTGGTGGTGGTTTTTGAGGGTGTTTTGGTGGGGTTTTCCCCCCAGATTTGCCCTGGTTAAGTTGGTGGATTCTTCACAGAAACAGGGACAGGTCAACTTTCTGGAAGCAGCTCATGAATGCCGATTAATGATGGGATCGGCTCCCGTATAACTCACAGAATCATTAAGGTTGGAAAAGACCTTCAAGATCATCAAGTCCAACCATCAACCCAACACCACCATGCCCACTAAACCATGTCCTGAAGTGCCACATCCACATGTTTTTTGAACACCTCCAGTGATAGTGACTCCACCACCTCCCTGGGCAGCTTGTCCCAATGCTTCACCCTCTCGGTGAAGAAATTTTTCCTAATATCCAATCTAAACCTCCCCTGGCGCAACTTGAGGCCATTTCCTCTCATCCTGTCGCTGGCTACTTGGGAGAAGAGACCAACACCCACCTCACCACAACCGCCTTTCAGGTAGTTGTGGAGAGCGATGAGGGCTCCCCTCAGCCTTCTCTTCTCCAGACTGAACAACCCCAGTTCCCTCAGCCGCTCCTCATCAGACTTGTGCTCCAGAGCCCTCCCCAGCTCCGCTGCCCTTCACTGGACACGCTCCAGCACCTCAACGTCCTTCTTGTCGTGAGGGGCCCAACACTGAACACAACAAGCGTTAACACTCGTTACGCTCATGGCTGCAATCAAACCATCCTCCCATCCATGGGGCACAAAATGGAAGGCAGGTATCTGGCCACGACTGTTAATCCAGGGCCATTAATTAGCCTGGGGTGTCCCAGCAGATCGGACCCCAGAGAAGGAACTGGTGTCGCCAGCTGGTTTTCATCCACTGGAAACTCAGCCACCAATCCGGAATTATTTAGCACATCGAACAGAAAGTAAACAACCTAAAGCCAGAGCAGCGTCAGGGAACCATAAATTCTTTGTGAGCCATTTTCAGCCTTCTGAGATTTTACTCATTCCTCACTTTCAAGAAAACATTTAAGGAAAAAAAAACCAAGAAAAAAAAGTGACAAGGGGAAAAAAAAGGGCATTGTGTGACAAAAGCCATTTACGATGCCGAGCGGTGCCAGGGAAGCAAATTGCCTAGGATTTCTTGCATTTCTCCTTGGAAAGGAGTCGACCAGAAGGCTGGTGTAAAGCCAGGGATGATGCCGGTGCTAGCTAGCGAAGAGCATGAGGGACGCGCGCTCCCGGAGCGCGCCGGCCGCTCTGCCTGGCGCGGCTGCCTGCGCAGTCCCGGGTCACCTTTTGGCTGCCAGCAGCGGCTGGAAAATCACTGCAGGCTGTGCCGGGGTTGCCTCGTGTTTTATTAAATAGAGAGGAGACTGCCGAGAGCACTAATAATGTTTTCCAAAGGTTAAGCATTACAAGTGGTTTCATGGTCTTTACGTTTTTAAGTGGTTGATTTCTGCCTCCTTTTTTTTTTAAATAAACATAATCATAAATCCAAACATCTGCTCCCTGGGTAGGAGCCCTTTGGGTACGTGTTCAGCCAGGGAAGGGAAAGAGCTTGCCAGGGGCTGGTGCAGGTGTTATTTTTAGTGCAACAGCTATTTACTAGCTCCATTCCCGGAGGGAATTCGGGGAGGAAGAGGGATGCTGATGCATTTCTTACTAAATATAGAAAGAGGGTGAGCCACGGCACACGGCGTGACTGCAGCCACCAGGTCCCGACGGGGATGCAGTCCCGGCGAGGGGGATGCCGGTCCCGGCTGGTACCCGACACCGCAGCGGGGCCACCCTGGCCGACTCCCCGCGTGCGCGGCTGGACGCTTAGTTCACTGCGTTTTAACCTTCAAGCTCTCGGCGTTTGGAAAAAGCTTTTTAAAAGCGACTCTTATACCTAATTGGCTCCAATTTGAAGCCTTGATCCTGTAATGAATGGCTCCAGAAAGCAAACAAAGCATTTTCAACACAAACAAATTGCCTGTTATGAAAGCAGAACATTTTTAGGGTAATATTGACTTTAACGTGCTGTCAAGGCAAATCGACAGCAGGGATGAAAACAACCCTCCCTCTTTTAAGGTAGTCCAAATCCAGCCGCCAAGAGCGGACCTCAACGCTCATCCCAGTCTGCGTTCCATGCCCACAGCAGGGGCTCATTCCATAAGTTCTTTAGAAATATATACCTTTTAAAAGAAAAAAAATCTTGTTTAACAAAGAAAGGGGCGCGTTTCAGAATGCTCTGTTCTCCCCTATCTTTAAGCGTTTAAAGTTCTGAAGAGTCAGTTTTGACATCAAGGAGCTCCGCATTCCCCGCCAGATGGGGATTCCCCGCCTAACTCCCTTCGTATTTAGTCTTCAGCCTACATCCTTCCGTGCCCAAGATTTACCAACGCACCAGCAGGCGAGCCGTGAGAAGGACACACGTGAACGCGGCAAGAAGGCATTTCGGGACCAGGATCTGACAGGCTGGAAAGCCAGCCAAGAGACCGCCACGAACCCGGCGAGCGATCAGCGTGCTGGAAACGTGCTGGGGGGGAAGGTAAAGTAATGGGGGCTGGAAGAGAAAGACGCATTATTCATGCGGCCCGCGAGGTCGGCGTTAACAGCATCACCTCCAGGAGGTCCGAGATCATCAGAGCGTCGGGGCAGGCAGCACGAGGAATGCCTCCGCTCCGCGCGGGAGAGAGAGAAGAGCCAGGCTGCAAGGGGAGTGGGGTGAAGCAAAAAAGATGACGGAGCCTGCAGATGAGCTGACGGTGCTGCCGAACCTGGATCACCACGTGCTGTAGCCATCGTCCTCCCACCCAGAACGCCCTCGAAACATGGCGGCAGCAGAGAAGCCAGCACGATGCTCCAGGTCTGACATGCTCGCCGCAAGGACAGGGCAGCAGCTCCCGCTGGCACGGGGGCACGACCAGCAGAAGACTCGGCAGGTCCATCCGCGCCCCCAGGGCTTGTGTCAGTGGGCGGCCACCCCCTCCCCACCCCTGAAATACAGAGAGAGAGAGAGAGAGAGAGAGAGAGAGAGAGAGAGATCACACATACACTTAATGTTGCTATAGAGCATCCAGAAGGGTGGCCACTTAGAGCTAAGAAGAGAGAATGTGATGAATTAAAGGGCACCTGAGTTAGGGAAAGCCAAGTGAAAGTCCCGTATTAATTGGGCATAATTGAGAGTCCAACCCTGCCACTGTTCTGATCACGAACTGCAATTTCTGGGCACACGTAGATTAACAACAGTCTCCTCCTGAAGCGACCTGCTGCGAACAAATTGCTCGGTCACCTAACGCCTCTTAAAGCTCGTTCTCTTTTTATGGGGGAAAGCATCAAGGTTTACCTCTTATTTTCCTTTCCTGGGGTTTTGCCACCTTAATCGGCCCCCGTTTACCTTGCGACCGTCCTGGAGCAGCGCCCGCTCCGGGATGCCCGCTCTCGGGGACCCCATGGCACGCTCAGCACCCCTTAGGGCAGCTCTGCTACAAAGCCCATGTCCACCAGCGGCTCCCGGTCGCGCAGGCAATGCCGAACGCGCCGGGTGCAGAGAGACGGCGCAGCTGGGAGCTGGCGTGCCCCAGGTGAGAGCCCGGCAGCCCCATGCTGAGGACAGGGCTTGCATTTTGGAACGAGGAGCTCCCAGGCTGTTTCACGCCGTCGCACCGAGTGTCGCGCTGCCCAGGGGAGTCTCCGGCACATGTTACGCTCCATATCCCGTCACTCACTGTATGCAAATTATGTTAAATATTTCATTCATTAAATGGCTCAAGTTATTACTGAATTGTACCTTAAGCTGTTCAGAAAGTTAATTGTTCTTGCACTTACTTGGTAATGTGAAATAACCAACTTAAATGAATATTTTGCGGTTTGCGCCAGACAGAACATTTATTAAATGAACCCTTTTGGAGTTACTGTTTTGAGCAGGCTTTGGTGCACTATGTGACTTAAATTATCGTGGGGAATAATTTTTTTTTCTTTTTTTTTTTTTAGAGTTTGTTTCCCTCCCAGTACGGAAGAGCCCAACAACCTGCCAAGGACCCAAACATAAATCTGCCAGGAGAGA